>NC_081555.1:23921290-24521290 GCF_963082655.1 Stomoxys calcitrans | reverse complement strand
ACGCCCTTGCTGCTGTACCTCTATGTACCTTGGCCTGACTCATACTTCTTAGAGCCTTTTTGGACTTTGCTAGTGCTTGGCCTTCGGGGAACCTCATCCTCAATATGAACTCCTGCCGAGGCTATCTGCACGGCTCATCAGCCTTATCTGTGACAGTGTCGCCCCCACGGTGGACACCGAGGATCTCGGTGTTTCCAATGTTGCTATTAAAGACGGACGTAGTCCGGTCTCCTTCTGTCTGGTGTTTTGGTGTTTCATCAGCGCAATACGGTCCGAAAATGTAGTCGCCCTTTGTGTTGACCCGGGAGACCCTTTGATAACCAATAGGCCAACTAATTACTACAACAATAGATATAAAAAGGGATAATCCTTGATTTTTTCATTAAAAAACTCCGCGTTGGGCGCCCAAAATGTTTCACATGTTCCATGGGTACCCTTGTGTCAAAAATATGGTTATAAACATCACATAGTAATACAAAATAATAAACAGTTACCAACATTTTTAGCCAAACTGTGCCATATTATTTATACTCCTAATGAGTACGAGCCAATTTCTCTTGCCTAACGAAAATTCTGAAAGGGAATATCTGAATGTTACACTTCCAAATGATGGCGTCAAAATTGAGTTTTCAAACTTATACTGCCGGAAATATAGTAGTTTGTTTGCTTAAACCTCTCGGAAATGTGACACTTTAAAATATCGGCGTCAACAGATGAAACAACAAAATACCTGTTACCTTGTTTTTAACCAAAACTGACCAAATTATTTGTGCTCTCAATTAATATGAGTAATTTTTTTTGTGAAAGAAAATTCTATAAGGCTGCGCCTACAGATGACACTTTAAAAAGACGGCGTCAACAGATGAAACCACAGAATATTAAACTAAAATATTATCCACTTGTTTTTTTTTTACTTAGCGCAACAAGCATCATGATATTTATAGCATGAAAAGAGCTTATTTGTTTAAACTTCTGTGATATTATGACACTGCATATTGATAGCGTCAACAGATGAAACAACAGAACCATAAACTGTTAGCTTCTTTTTCAACCAACCCTCACCAAATTATTTATGCTCTCAATGAATATCAATGATTTTTTTTGGTAAATGGAAAATTCTGAAAGGAATCGTCTAGGGATTATAATTTCAAATAACGGCGTCAACAGATGAAACCACAAGATAATAAAATAAACTATTGCCCACGTGTTTTTTTCATTTCGCAAAAACTCATCATTGTATTTAAGGAAAGCATAAAAAGAGTATAGGAGCTTATTTGTTAAACTTCTGCGAAATTATAAACGTGAATAATGATAGCGTCAACAGATGAAACAAAAGATACAAATACAAAATATACCGTTTTTTTTTACAAACGACATTGAATTTTTTTTAATTCCCAATTGAAATGAGTATCAGCATATTCTTACATAGGCTGAAAGATTTTATTATGCAAGACATTGTTGACTTCAGAGTAAATATTTGTTAACTGGCGCCCAACGTGAAGACAATGTAAAAATGTATAGTTTAAGCACTTGCATGCCGAACATTTGTTTGTTGTGGCTAAATAAACATAGCTGTGGTAAAACTTTGAAATTGGAAAGTATAAAGAGATTGCTAGCCTAGAAGAGATACCCATTCCCAAAGAGATTCTAAGTGGACTTTAAGTTCTTGTCTTAACTTACCAACTATATCTCTTGTTATCTGCTTTTTTTTTACAAATTTGGTTCTCATAATGACAAAGAAACAAAACAAATAAAATTCTTAACAGCTTCGTGCTCCATACATAAAATTGGTAAACATTAAAATTTTGCATAAGCATTCAACTTGTTTTGGGCCATTAAAGTCCAGCCTTGCCTCATACACTAGAAAAATACATTCAACTAAATTATGTACTTAAAATTCTAATGTACTGTCATAAACTTTATGTCTCATAACTATTGCTTGAATATAAGACACTATTCATAAATTTTTTATCAAAAGCAAAACAAAAAAAGCAAAACAATCAAAAGCAAAACCCATTTAAGAAATCCCGCCATATGTTTATACCACCAAAAAAATAGCACAAAACACAACAATCCTTAAAGAAAAGCAAAGAAAGAAAGAGTAAAAACTTATGAAAAAAATCTATGTTAAATTAGTCATAAAATTTTAAAATTTGCCGGTTATTGGGTTGGGTTTTTGTTATTGAAATGTTTCGACAATACTTGGTGGACGTTGTAGCTATTGGAGTGGTTGAATTGTTGGCTTACTCAGTCTTTTGTTTACTTCATTTCCACTTGGCAGATATTTTTTTGGTGGGTTACCTTTCCTCTTGTTGTCCGTCTTTTACAAAAACAAAAAAGTTTGCAAAAACAACGTTTTTCTGGGTTTGTTTGTCTTTTTCCCTTTGATTTATCAAAAATTTAAACACAGGAAAAGCATGCAACTCTGTCTTGGTTTTTTTTTGTTTTCTTCAGCGTTTTGTGTTTGCCATGCAAATCAGTTGAGCTATGGCTGAAATCAGCTTTTTAATAAAAGTAAAACTTTAAAATTGCGCAAAAAATTGGCATGTTATGTTTAACCTTAAGACAATCTGGTTTCTTGGCTATGTCTGGCCGCTTGTTTGTGTCTCATCTTTTTTTTTGTAGAGGTTTTGCGAAAGTTTTTGAACTTCTGAGTTGAGTTGGTATTAATTATGTTTTTGTTTTGCCAACAGGAAAAAAAGAAGAAGAAGTGTTTACCAAGTTGTTTTTGACTTGTTTTTATGTTTTTAAATTACAGTGACTTGGTTAACAAATTAATTGGGTTATATATTAATATAATAATAGAGGAATTCAGGTTTTTTTTTAATTGGGGCAAATCAATCAAATATATGTAAAAAAGTTGAACCAAGAAAGAAGAGAGAGAATTTTTTATTGAAAGTTACAAAATTTCCCATGGCAGGAGCCTGAACTTTAATACTCACACGTTGGGCGCCAATTCATTAAGTCATTCCTTGATAGGATGGTGACAAGTTTTCATAACTGTTGTTTTCTTCAACGAAATGACAGACCCTGATAGCGAAGGACAAATAATGTCATTTCAAAGTGGCGGCGCACAGTGGGCCAAATGGCAAAAAAATTGGAAATAAGTCTACAACTTTTTATCTGTTGATTTTAGCCATACAAAATGTTCTAGACATTTGTAGAGGAGGACATAGGCTTTCAGAAAAGTGCTGTTGTTGGTCCATATCTTTAATACAGGGTGAGCTACAGGGTGTCAAAGTTGACCACTTTTGACTTCTCCAAGCTTCTGGGGGCCATAACTTTTGATCTACTCAACCGATTTACATGATTTAGGACTCTAGAGAAAGAGCTTGACAAGATCTAAAAAACTTATGCATAAAGTACCATGCCATCGTGTACTGTTAAGGAGTTATGAATTGTTTAATTTTAAAATATGAAAATTTGGCCTTGGTTTTTTTCAGTGTTTTTTAAATAACTCCGTCAATTTTAAAGCTATAAACTTCATACTTCACACAAATTATGCCAGCATATGTGTGCATAAAATACAAAAGGAATCACGTGAATATCTTTGGCGGTTTAAAAATGGCATCGTTTTCAATATGAAAAATATTTTTTTTGTCAAAAAATTGCAAAATTTTTCAAAAAAGATACTCCCATTTCCTTTAAGTTTTCGCAAACTTTGGCCATCAAAGCATTATCATTTCTTTCCATTTTCACAAAGTCGAGGTATTAAGAAAAGTTTTAAGTGCTAATTTGGCTAATTTCGATATCAAACAACACCGTTATCTTAAGACCAAAATGGCCAATTTTTTTACTAAACTTCAAAAGTTTCTCACTGGAAAAAAAGTTCCACGGGGATTTTTTCGCTTTTTTTGAACTTAAATGAAAGCTTAAAATGTTCCCAACATTTTAAGGTATGTCTCGCCATATCCTAGCCATAAATGAGATCGTAGCGATCAAAATACTGAAAAAAGTCAATTTTCAAGTAGTGCTATATTCATTGCTAAAAAACAAGTATTACGTCACATTTTATTGCAAAGATGTTAAATAAACTTTTATTTGGTAACACTTCTTCTACAAAACACAAAAAGAATCATGGAAATATCTCTATTCTATTCCATTTTATGGAACCGGCAATAAAAAAGTCAATTTTTCAAAAAAGTCGAATTTCCCAAATTTTGTTTTTGTTGTCCTAATTGCACATGACACACTATAGCCATATTTACGCAACATACCTTATCGTAAAGGAAATTTTCATACCTTTCCAACGATGTATAAAACATTTCTCAACTCGGATTCTATCTACTCTAAAATTCATTTACACTTCATTAAACTCTATATAAAAATGTCTATTTGTGAAATGGAACCTTATATGGGGCCTACACTAAAACATTGATAGATTTGCCCAGGGTTTACAATACAAATGTGTTAGAATAAAAAAAGGTCTCCTGCCAAAGTTTAAAAAAATTGGAATAAAAATATGTGTTTTAGAGCGAAAACACTTCGCATCGGCGTGCGTTTATATGTATATTAGCTACTCCCAAAATAAAAAAGCATTTTAGTTTTGTATTATTTGATTTTATTCTCTACCAAATAATCTAAGGTATCAAAATTTAAAAGCTCTTTAATTTGAATGGCATCGGGATCGTCCTTATCTATATCGTCACATATTTTTGGTAGCCATTTAGTTCTGATGCTGTATAGTACCGGATCAGACGATAACAATAAATATTGAAGTAAATCATAATTTTGGTTAAATTTGGTGCTCTTTCGGGTATTGAAAAGCCGGAACTGTTTAACATCTCTATTACGGGATTCCTGAGCTTCTTCTGTAAGTTCTCTTTACGGATACGGAAGCACAAATGATGGCAACTCGGCAAGGCGGTTTTTTGAGGACCCCGTATCGACATCTAAAATAACCGGTCTTGATGAACACTTGCTAAGACGATTCAAAGTGATTTTGGCTGTAATCAATAGCAAAAAGATGATAAATTCAACCAAATTTGAAGCTTATAGTAATGACACAAAAAACATTTTATCTGATTTATATTCGTGGAAAGCTTTAACACCGACAGTACATAAAGTCTTACATCATGGCAAGGAAATTGTGGAATACAACATACTTCCGTTAGGAGAACTTACAGAAGAAGCTCAGGAATCCCGTAATAGAGATGTTAAACAGTTCCGGCTTTTCAATACCCGAAAGAGCACCAAATTTAACCAAAATTATGATTTACTTCAATATTTATTGTTATCGTCTGATCCGGTACTATACAGCATCAGAACTAAATGGCTACCAAAAATATGTGACGATATAGATAAGGACGATCCCGATGCCATTCAAATTAAAGAGCTTTTAAATTTTGATACCTTAGATTATTTGGTAGAGAATAAAATCAAATAATACAAAACTAAAATGCTTTTTTATTTTGGGAGTAGCTAATATACATATAAACGCACGCCGATGCGAAGTGTTTTCGCTCTAAAACACATATTTTTATTCCAATTTTTTTAAACTTTGGCAGGAGACCTTTTTTTATTCTAACACATTTGTATTGTAAACCCTGGGCAAATCTATCAATGTTTTAGTGTAGGCCCCATATAAGGTTCCATTTCACAAATAGACATTTTTATATAGAGTTTAATGAAGTGTAAATGAATTTTAGAGTAGATAGAATCCGAGTTGAGAAATGTTTTATACATCGTTGGAAAGGTATGAAAATTTCCTTTACGATAAGGTATGTTGCGTAAATATGGCTATAGTGTGTCATGTGCAATTAGGACAACAAAAACAAAATTTGGGAAATTCGACTTTTTTGAAAAATTGACTTTTTTATTGCCGGTTCCATAAAATGGAATAGAATAGAGATATTTCCATGATTCTTTTTGTGTTTTGTAGAAGAAGTGTTACCAAATAAAAGTTTATTTAACATCTTTGCAATAAAATGTGACGTAATACTTGTTTTTTAGCAATGAATATAGCACTACTTGAAAATTGACTTTTTTCAGTATTTTGATCGCTACGATCTCATTTATGGCTAGGATATGGCGAGACATACCTTAAAATGTTGGGAACATTTTAAGCTTTCATTTAAGTTCAAAAAAAGCGAAAAAATCCCCGTGGAACTTTTTTTCCAGTGAGAAACTTTTGAAGTTTAGTAAAAAAATTGGCCATTTTGGTCTTAAGATAACGGTGTTGTTTGATATCGAAATTAGCCAAATTAGCACTTAAAACTTTTCTTAATACCTCGACTTTGTGAAAATGGAAAGAAATGATAATGCTTTGATGGCCAAAGTTTGCGAAAACTTAAAGGAAATGGGAGTATCTTTTTTGAAAAATTTTGCAATTTTTTGACAAAAAAAATATTTTTCATATTGAAAACGATGCCATTTTTAAACCGCCAAAGATATTCACGTGATTCCTTTTGTATTTTATGCACACATATGCTGGCATAATTTGTGTGAAGTATGAAGTCTATAGCTTTAAAATTGACGGAGTTATTTAAAAAACACTGAAAAAAACCAAGGCCAAATTTTCATATTTTAAAATTAAACAATTCATAACTCCTTAACAGTACACGATGGCATGGTACTTTATGCATAAGTTTTTTAGATCTTGTCAAGCTCTTTCTCTAGAGTCCTAAATCATGTAAATCGGTTGAGTAGATCAAAAGTTATGGCCCCCAGAAGCTTGGAGAAGTCAAAAGTGGTCAACTTTGACACCCTGTAGCTCACCCTGTATTAAAGATATGGACCAACAACAGCACTTTTCTGAAAGCCTATGTCCTCCTCTACAAATGTCTAGAACATTTTGTATGGCTAAAATCAACAGATAAAAAGTTGTAGACTTATTTCCAATTTTTTTGCCATTTGGCCCACTGTGCGGCGTCAACAGATGAAACAACTGAATACGAGTCATTGTTATAGAAAATTTTTAATATCTTTTCATTGAAATTTTATATTACAGAAGTTAAAAGTGGTTTGAGAAAACTCAGAAACTTTGTTTATCCACTAAAACAGAAAATTTTGCTACTGGCGCCCAGCGTAATCGAGTCGTAAAATTTCGTGCTCGAAACATTGTTCAAATATATTAAAGCGTTGTTTTCGTAACTGGCGCCCAACGTAAGGTGCTCGAAACATTATCGAATCTTACTTGAACCATATACAATTAACATTACTTAAGTAAAACTCGGTTTTACAATACAAAAAGAAATAGGAAAATTGGGTTATGCATTAAACTAGCATTTTTTGCAACTGGCGTCCAACGATAGAGTTTGCTGATTTGTTCAAACATTTGTCTTAAAAATATAATAAATAAATAACATTTTAAAATGGTTGAAATTTCAAGAAAATTCATAAACTTGAATTAGCCAATTAAACAAAAATGTTCGTTGCTGGCGCCCAACGTAAATGAGTCGCAAAGTTATTAAACCTGTTTAGACTATAGAAAATGCACATCTCTAAGGTAAAAAATAGCTTAAAATTTTAAGAAAAGTCAGAAACTAAGGCCTTTTGCAACCGTATGTGAAACTTGGGTTATCTATTGAATCGAAGATTTCTATAACTGGCGCCCAACGTAATGAGCTGGAGATATTTTGAAACTTTGTTGTAAATGTAGATAATACACCTTACTAAATTACAAAATTTTTTGAAATTTAAGGACAATTCCCAAAATTGGGTTATCTACTAAAATAGTGATATTTGTAACTGGCGCCCAACATAACGGGTTTGCAAAATTATTAAATTTTTTTAACCATATAAAATTGGCTCAATGGGGCAAAATGTTGAAAAATTAGATACTTGGGATATCGACTGAAGCAACGATTTTAGTAACTGGCGCCCAACGTACATAGTAACATGACACAAACATAGTCACATGACAGAAAGTTCATACATCCAAGGCAAAAAATGCTTTGAAATTAAAAAAGAAATTTGGGATATCCATTTTATCAATGATATCTGTAACTGGCGCCCAACGTAATGGCGTGGAAAAAGTTTGAAAAAAACTGTTGTAAATGTAGATAATAAATATTGCTAAAGAAAACTAGAAAAAAAGCTTTTCAAAATTGGTAAACCTTTTAGTTACGATAATTGACAGCATTGACGTAAAAATGGTTGAGAACTTAAAACAATCAGTCAGAAAGTAGGGTTGTCCACTGAAAGTAGGTTTTGTAACTGGCGCCCTACTACGCAAGGGTTTTTTTTTAGGTATGGACATTAATTGTCACACGTTGGGCGCCAATTCATAAAGTCAATTCAAGGGATGTCTAGATCCGGTCAAGGTTCAATTATAGTTTTTTTCGACATCAACGAAATGACAGACCCGAATAGGGAAGAACAAATAATGACATTCTAAAAATGACGACGTTAACAGATGAAACATTTGAAAATTAAATTATTTTTTTTTCGGGTTTGACAACAAAGGAAAAGTGTGTACTGGGAATCATATTTATTTATTTGAAAAATTTAAAAAATCAACTAGATCTTGTATTAAAGAATTTTGTTTTGAAGATTTTAATCTTAGACTTCTATACGTTGGGCGCCAATTCCATTCAATATATTTCGAGCTATAAAATGTTCATTATATCACTAATTCTAACCATATTTCAAGCAAAATAGTGCCTATTACCATTAGTACAAATTACAAATATTAGTACTTATAATAAATGCCTAAACGCCTTTTTCAGTTTTTGCCATTAATTTGAATTATAAATTGGCGTAATGTGAAGTAAATGATAAAATCGCATTGCCATCGGTATTTAATTCATTATACCTTAGGGTACGATATAATTTTCGTCAGTAATTTGTTATACCATTAAGTGGTTAACACCTAAAACGATTTTCTAAATATCGTTGACCTTTTCTACTTTGTCATCTTCTTTTTATTTGGCAAATTTCAATATGAGTTATAATTTCTCTGTATATACTCCCATTTCTAATGGAATTAAAGCCATTATTAATACATTGACGTCAATGGTAGTTTATGGACTTGTTCGCAGGTTGCTTATTTAACAATGTTCTCTGGCTCCCCTTCTCTCTCTCTCTCTCTCTCTCTAGCTTCCTTCGCCTTTGCCTCAAATTGGCATTGTCCTTTGTTTTCGTGTTGACTGACTTCTGTGTAGCCTTTAAATCGCGTGCAAATTTCCTATTAGAGCACAAAGAAAAGGGAAAAACAACGCCACAACTTCAAAGAAATGTTGGTATTAACATTTAGAGCATGTCTAGGTCTTATGACAAGTCATTTGTATATTTCATATTTCATACAAAAATTGCATTTTGTGCTGTTTGGTTGATTCATGACCAAACAACGAACGAATGACCCACAAATAGAAAAATCTACCATTTTCCCACCTTCAACCATCACCCATTTGGGGGTGTTGTTCGACTCTTAGTTAGTATTTGTAGTTTTTTTTTTACTTTTGTGCTTGTGTCAAGGTCATTTGGTGACATTTTATGCAGTGGTAGGAGGATGTTTAAAAAATGTTGTATATGCTTGCCTAGAAATTATGTCATGTTATTAATATTTTAGAGACTTAAAACAAGGAGGGGCCTTTTTAAGTATTTTTAAATGATGTTAAAGCAATATATTAAAAGTTGTATAGTTGTTTATAGGGGCGAAGTTAGGTTATACTCTTAAAAAGTGATTTCTTTAAATGGCGCCCAATATAAAGGGTGCGTAAACTTTTTGAACTTTGTTTTAACCGTAGATAATTTCTATCACTAAGGTATAAACTGGTTCAAAATTCACAGAAAATTTCAAAACTTCGAGTATTAAAAAAAGTGTTTATAACTGGCGCCCTACCGAAGGGGTTTGAAAAAAACTTGTTTTAAGCATATAAAATAGACGTGGCTAAAGTGGCAATTGATATGACTTTTCCAGACAAATGGAGAGACTAGTGCTTTACACCGATATAGGGATTTTTGCAACTGGCGCCCAACGTAAAGGGATCGCAAAGATGTCAAAACTTGTTTCGACCATATACAATTCAAATCACTATGGTAAAAAGTGCTTTAAAACTAATAGAAAATTCAGAAATGCGGTTAAATCAAGTGACCGGTCATAATGTCCAGGGAACATTAAGCCCTAAAACATTTTTGGGGTTTAGGACCTACCCAGATGCTGTTTTAACGCCCAATATTAGTTTGGGCATTATGGCCGCCCATTGGCGTTCTGACCGCCAAATACAAAAAAGGTCATAAAGACCCTTTTTTGTATTTAAAATAATAATACCAATTTCTAATATTTTTATAAAAATTCACAACGCCTAATTTTTTTGGGCTTTCTGTCATCTTTGTTATTAGGCGTTATGGCCGCCTGCAAGGAGGTCACAATCCTCGAATATGTCCGTTAGGCATTATGACCGGTCACCGATAAATAATATAACAATTTTTGTAACTGGCGCCCAACGTAAGTGGTTCGCTAAACTGTTAAATCTGTCTTTATCCATGGATAATTGACAGCTCTAAAGTATAAAGTTGTTTAAAATTTTAAGACAATGCGGAATTCAACTGAAACAATGATATCTTAAACTGGCGCCCAACGAAAGAGATTCGCAAAATGTTTAAAACTGTTTTGATGATATGTAATACACAAAAGTGCTACAAAAAAAGTGCTACAACTTATTTTATTAATATAAACAAGTAAAAGCGGCCGGGACGAAGTAAAAGCGGCCGGGACGAATTTTATATTCCCTTCACCATGGATCGCATTTGTCGAGATATTTTCCCGGTATCCCTTTGTAGGCAAACATATGATAAAAGAAAAGACTTGCTATGATATTGCAGCTATTCGAATTAAAATTGCGCCCATAATGGGCTCAAGAAGTAAAATAGGGAGATCGGTTTATATGGGAGCTGTATCAGGCTATAGACCGATTCAGACTATAATTGACACATATTTATAAGTGTATAAAATTTCAGCCAATCCGGATAATAATTTCGCTCTCTAGGGGCTCAAAAAGTCAAGATTCAAGATCGGTTTATATCGCAGCTATATTAAGTTATGGACTGATTTGAACCGTACTTAGCACAGTTCTTGGAACTTATAACAAAACACCTCATGCAAAATTTGAGCCAAGTCGGATTAGAATTGCGCCCTATAAAGGCAGAAGAAGTCAAGATCCCAGATCGGTTTATACGACAGCTATATTAGGTTATGGACCAATTTGAACCAAACTTAAAACAGTTGTTGGGAATCATAACAAAACATTCAACAACTCATGCAAAATTTAAGCCAAATCGGATAAGAATTGAAGCAGTATTCGTGCGAAATTCCAAGCGTCTAGCTTTACTCCTTCGAAGTTAGCGTACTTTCGACAGACAGACGGACGGACATGGCTAGATCGACTTAACATGACATGACGATCAAGAATATATATACTTTATGGGGTATCAGAGGAATATTTCGAGGTTTTACAAACAGAATGACGAAATTAGTATACCCCCACCCTATGGTGGAGGGTATAAAGAGAGCATTCAAACTTGTTTTATCCATATATAATTGATGTCGCTCAAGTAAATAGAAACCAGTCCTATCAACTGATATAACGATTGATGTTACTGGCGCCCAACGTAAAAGTTTTACATAGCAATTTTTACAAATGGTGCCCAACTTAAGTGGTTCGAGAAAGTGATGAAACTTTTGTAACCAATACATAAAAAAGCCTATAAACTATTTTTTTTATATATATATAGTTAATGGCGCTCATGTGAAAAGTGGTATAACATTTCTAGAAAATTTCTGAAACAAGTCTTATAAACTGATATATCGATTTGATACTTAAAGGAATCAAAAGGTTGTTAAAATTTGTTTTAAAAATATATACTTTGCCTCACTAAAGTCAAAACAGGCTTCCCGTTAAAAAAATTTTGAAATAGGCTTTAACCACTGAAATATAGAATTTTGTGAATAGCGCCCAACGTAAGGGGTACTTAAAATTTTTAAACTTTTTTGTTTTACCAAGGATAATTCACAAAATTAAGTTAATAAGTAGTTTGAAAATTCACAATTTTTGTAATTGGCGCCCAACGTAAGTGTGGGGAAAGGGAAAAATTAATGCTTGAATTAAAGCCCAACATTAGCTGCCCATCTTCATCTTTACTATAAGTTTTAACATAACATTGGACGCCATTTTTGCCCTGCGAGAACATATTTTTCAATGGATATATTTTTTGTTTTTTTCTTTCTATGAAACCTTTTTTGTTTGTCTGTTTGCTCCATCAAGGCCCCCTAAACCTTCAAAAGCGCCCGTAGTTGCATCATTTCATGGTTTTCTGCTTCAGATAAATTCTAACAAACTCATAATTTTGTTCTCTTGACATTTGACATTATGCAAATTTAGTTAAATGGACCGTCCATCTGATGGCACATAGTTGGCGTGTGGTACCATTGGTGTTACAGTTGTTGTACCCTCTCATACCTCTTTTCCTCACTCTATCTTGATGTCAGCAGAGACCTTCTAATTACTCGTCAAAGAAATAATGGTCCGATAATTTTGTAACCAATGGTGCCATCATATTTTCACATAGGGGCTTAATTCGTCTCAATTTACACTGAAGTGGGAATCCTAATGACGCTGCCGCTGTTAGCATTAATTTTGGCTAAAACCTCAAAAAAACTCTGCTTAATAAATTATCGATTTGTATAAATGTCTCAGTTGGTTGTTAATTGGCGCATGGGTGATTTAGTTCATTACTGGGTTATTCGATGTGCTCTTGATTTTGGTTTAATAAATTTCAAAGACGAAAATTTACAGTTCTTTATGTGGTAAGGTGTCAGGTTACTTTTTGCTTGTTTTTTTTTTGTGCCGTGAAATATGACTTTTATTTTAGTTAACTAAAACATGGTATTTTTGTCTCGAATGTCATTTGTTTTGACAAGTCCATAACTTCATGGGAAAAACTTTAGGTTGATAACTAGCTGACTTGTACATTGACATTTGTTTGTGATAGAGAGTGTTTTTAGTTAACATCTAAGTCTTGGACAAGGCAAATGAGTCATTTTGAAGAAAAAAAGAGGTAAAGGTTATGTTGGGAAATGAATTTGGTTAGAATGGTGGAGAAGGTGAGCGAATATGACTTAAATGAGGTTGTTTTTGTAATACCAAGACTTTTTTTGGGTTCGGAATAGTTGCTGAGACGAATTTTTATAATAAGCAAAATATTTTTTTATAACAGAATCACATTTTCTTGCGTTGTTTGGAAATTTAAGAAACATTTGGCTACCTTGCTTTGTTTGACTTAAATTATAATCATTGCTAAAGTGAATATCCCAGTTCTACAAAAACAATTTTTTGGTTTCTTTTATTTAATAACACCGTTTGTAAAACCTCGAAATATTCGTCTAAAATCCCATAAAGTATATATATTCCTGATCGTCTCGACGTCCTGATTCGATCTAGACTTGTCCGTCCGTCCGTCTGTCTGTCGAAATCACGATAGCGGTCGAAGGCGTAAAGCACAGATGACATTTTGCTTGACATTTTGCACAGATACTTAATATTTATGTAAGGTTAGGTTAGGTTAGCTCCCATATAAACCGATCTCCCGATTTGAATTCTTGAGTCCCTGGAACCCCAATTGTTGTCAGATTTGGCTGATGCACGTAGTATTCTGTTATGACTTCCAATAACTGTGCCAAGTATGGTCAACATCGCTCTATAACCGTATATAGCTCCCATATAAATTGATCTCCCGATTTGACTTCTTGAGCCCTTACAAGCGGCATTTTTTGTCCGATTTGGCTGTATGTGTTATGTTTTGTTATGACTTCCAACAACTGTGCCAAGTACGGTCTAAATTGGTTCATAACCTGATATAGCTCCCATATAAATCTATCTCCCGATTTGACTTCTTGAGCCCCTGTCGTAGCGTTTTGTTATGACTTTCAACAAACGTGCCAGGGACTGTCCAAATTCGTCTCTAACATGATATAGCTACCACATAAACCGATCTTCCGAGTTGACTTCTTGAGTTCTTACAAGCCGCAATTTTTGTCCAATTTGGCTGAAATTTTGCATTTGGTGTTCTGTTACGACTACCAATAACTGTGCCAAATACGGTCCATATCAGTCTATAATCTGATAGACTGATTTGGACCGTACAACCGATCTCTTGATAATCGTTGTTCGGTTCTTAGAAGCTTTATTTTTTGTTGGTTTGGCAGAAGTCGGTATGTAAAATATAATTATGTCCTTGAACTAAATGTGTTTGTATACATTTTTAGCAGAATCTATGATGGTAGGCTCCTAAGATTCAGCCCGGCCGAACTTAGCATGCTCTTTTGTTTTTATTTTCGGATAATTAAGAACAATTAAATTTTTTGGATTTACGATTTTATAACTATCGCCCAATGCTTTTTCTATTGATTTTCTACCATACCAATGCTGTAATCGTAATCTGCTTCTACGTAATCTAGACTAGACTTCTCTCCTTTCTAAGGTTGTCTTCTTCCTTCCTTTTTTGGCTCTAATAGTAAATTTTGCATTTGGCATATAACGCGTAGAACTGGCGGTTGTTTTGTATTTATGTTCGGGTATTTTAACACATCAAAATCTGTTTGATTTTACGAATTTGCAACTGGCGCCCAACGTGTTGGCTACCTCTCTTTATTGGAATCTTTATCATTGGTGAGGTAAAATCGCAAATTTGCTCATGAACATTCCATTAAGAAACAAACAAACAAAGGGGCAAACTTCTCACATATCAATGAGTGCTGTCCGATTAAAGTTCCAAGCTCAATGATAAGGGGCCTCCTTTTTATAGCCAAGAGCGAGAGGCGTGCCACAGTGTGAAACTACTTTGGGGAGAAGCTTTTACATGGCATAGTACCTCATAAATGTCGCCATTATTAGGAGGGGATAACCACTGCTGAAATTTTTTTCGGATGTTCTCGTCAGGATTCGAACCCAAGCGTTCAGCGTCATAAGAGGACATGCTAAACACTGCGCTACGGTGGCCTCCTATCATTGATGAGGTAACCACTGCTAAAAGTCCTTCAATTGCTTCTTGTATGTTTAACCCGAAAATGTTAATCTCGCAATAATTGGAAATTGGCGCCCAACATGATGGCCATTCTATACGATGCGATTTATGCTATTATCGGTGATCTAAACGATTTTCTATTTATACTGCATGACTTTTTCTTTTTTGATTGCTGTAATAATAACTTTTATTATTAGCGCCCATGTTGCGTGCCCCACTTAATCGCACTGTCGGACGGACACGAGAAAAATTTCTGCGTGGTACTTCCAGCGAGTGAGGCCACAGGTCCTACGTGGAGGCCTCCACAACCACGTGATCGCCAACCCCCGGCGGGAGAACTTGCTTGAGGGGTTGGAGGGAGCTCCTGATACCCGCGAGACGGTAGCCACATTATTAGGTTATCCGGCGGTCTGCCGTGCCCCAGTTGTGGTTATGTATCGTTGCGGCCAATTGTGTGTGTGGTTTGGTGGCCGATTGCTGATGTTGGCTGGCAGGCATCTATGTCTTCTGCCGTATTTCCTTTTTTCAGGTTTTAGCGGGAGAGGCTTTCCCCTTGCGGTTGGGTTGTACCGCAGCTCTCCCGAACCCAAATTAATTCCATTTGCTGGCATGGATGAAGGTACCACATGGTGTAGCCGTGGGCTTCATCACAAATTTTGAGCCCAAAGGCAAGAAAATAGGGATGAGGTCAGCAGCAGCATCTTGTGATACATTCATTTATGCCAGATTTGCCCCGGGAAGTGTGTAATTTATTAATTGGCCCATTTCTGATAATTTGCTGCTATTGGGCTGATGTGTGTGGCGAGAATTGAAATCAGCTGCTCCTGAAGTGACGTCTGGCAGGGAGCGGCGTTGCCAACTCTTTCTCATGAAGAATACACCGTACGAAATTGTTGTTGCCGTAGTAAAGTAGATAGAGCCGTTCATTCATGAAACGTATGTGGATAATTTAAATGAGGCCAGAGTTAAGAGAAAAACTTGACGATTAAAAGAAAAATGGGGAAGATGGAAAGGGACAGAATGTAATAACTATGTCTTCCCAAAGTAAAGATGGCCTCGTTGGAAATTGAAGTAGAGAAAAAGCCTATAAAAGGGGGTGTTTGTGGAAAACAGAAAAAAAAGAAGTTTGGCTTAAGTTGTGCGCATCTAACGTAAAGTAGTGGCCAAGGTTAATTTCAATTTTTGAACGGGTTGGCTGAAGATATATTTGTTTGTGTGTCCGGCTAGATTGGACGTTATTATTACAATTCTTTTTATTATTTCGTCTACATTAAAAAGGCAAAAAAAGGAAAACCCTCCTAGACGTAAGGGGGCTTTTTATTTCCTTTGGAGACTGGCTTGGAAAAGTGTTTGCCTGATTTTGTGTTACGTTTATTTGAGCCAGCGACATCGACATCCAGGATTTAAAGTCAAGGTAGCCATAGTCAAGGACACATAAAGGTATGCCGTCTACTTCTTTTTTGTAAACCATCGAGTCGTGCAAAAAGGAGATCATACCGGAGCGATGATAAATCCTCCAACCGTGGGACAAGTGTCGTTCTAACGTGTCACCCGGTTCCGATTGAGGTTATGCTCCATCTATGAATGGAACCTAGTGTTGGTTTATTTTCATGCCAATGTAACGTCTTACCAGGATTGGCAAATCCTTAATTAGCTCCTAAAAGCAATCAACAAATCATTGTGCATCTTTGTTCAGATAAAGACTTCAGAAATTCTACAACTAGCACAGACAACAATAAGAAGATAATATTATCTGCCTGGCGGAAATTATCTCCAGCGCTAAGGCTGTTTTGGGCCCACCGAATTATAATAAATAGAATAATGAGATTATGCTAAATCTAGTATTTTAATTTATTTATTTACTTAGTCAATTTTTATTATTTATTTATGTCTTGTAGTATGTTTTATTTTTTTTTATTATTTTTTTTTTTACCTAACTAATTGCCTTTCTTAAAATTTGTTTCTTTTAGTTTGCGTATTCTTTATGAGGTTTGTTAGGGAATTTGCAAAGGGTTTCTTATCGTTTTACTTGACCACCGAATTGTGTGGAACTTCCTTTAGGCTTCTAATACCATTAATTGAGCTCAGTTAGTTAGGTAGGGGCAAGGAAGAGCGGTACATTAAATTTTATAAGTTGTTTGCTATCTATAATATTTGCAAATTCTCCCTTTGTTTTTTTTTACTCAAATATTAAATGTTTATTTAAATTTTCGTCTTACATGTTTAAGTTTTTTTTTTTTTGTCAATTTGGCTCGTTTTTTTTTTTTGAAAAAATCTAACTGGTTCGATTTCATTTATATTAATAAAAATGTGCTTTTTGTAATATGAAGGTATAAGATGAAAAGAGAATGATGTGCTAATTTGAATCTGAGGGGGGTTTTGATGTGAGTAAGGCAGGTAAGTGTGAGTGAGTTTTTTTTTGTGGGGTCATGTATAGAAAGAAGGGACACCTTCATGACCACGGTAGGGCAGGGCGGCTGGAGGGCAACATCTTCCTCCCACTTAGGCGAACCTGGGGTTTTTTGTTTGAAGCTGATAACGTTGCTAAGTTACATTTTTTTTTATTGATACGGGCCTCGGGCGGAAATAGCGGGTTGGGACCTTCCCAGAGAGACCGGTTCGAGCTGGCCGAAGCATAGCTAATTTCCTGCTGCGTAAGGCACACGTAACAATATTTTTTTTTTTCTATAGTTGCGTTGACATGCATTGAGCTTCTGGGAGTAGAAAGCTATGGGGTTCTCATTATCACCATTCATTTGGTATAGTACCGCGCCTATACCATACTCGGAGGCATCGCATTGAATAAAGAACCTCTTTGAGAAATCTGGGTGGCGTAGTACAGGAGCAGAGGTGAGGGCCTTCTTCAAATCCTCAAAGGCCTTTATTGCCGGCCCCGTCATCTCAAAGCGCTTCGCCTTCTTCAATGTGTCGGTCAATGGCGCTGCGATTGTGGCGAAGTCCTTTATAAACCTCCTGTACCAGCCGGCGGTCCCCAGAAAACACCTTACCTCCCGTGGGCTCTTTTTTGTTTCGAGAATTCTAGATCTAATTCGGTTATAATTTTCTTGACGGACCTCTAGTGGCAAATAGTGCCTAAATGCGGGATTATATTCACCTTCAATTCCTTTCGTTTTCAAAAAGTTGTTTATAATATCTTGCTTAGATTTTCTTAAGGTATTTGTCCCCATTATTTGTCGGACGTGGAGGGGTTCTGAGAAGGACGTGTGCCCCCCACATTGTCCACGCCCTTGTTCAGGTTTCCCTGTAAACAGGACGGACATTTAGGTGATGTTGTGCCGGGCTTTCCGCATCTGTAACAAAACAGAGCTCTAGTTGTAGAATCGCATTCGCGAAAACCATGTCCTAACTTTTGGCAGTTCCAGCACTTCAGAGGTGGTTTGGATTGGCGATTATATTGGATCGCTGATACTTCTTCATAGTCCGCGATTTCGTATTCGCCATCGGACGGACATTCAACATATACCTCGCTTACTGCTCTCATTGGCCTAGATGGTGGTGGCATATTCCTGATTTCACGTCTGGGAAAGTTTCTTTCCGCCTCATTGCATTCTAATCTTAACTGCTCTACTGAGGAGACTTGGATCGGGTAAACAATCCTACCAATGCCATCTTTAATGTTCTTCTTCATGATTTTTATCATGTCATACTCGGAGATTGGTTGTACCAACTTGGCTCTAATTTGACCCATATTCTGAAAGAACATGTCTATTGTCTCATTTGGCTGTTGCTTTCTTTGAACCAAGTCAGTAAGAATCTCGAAGTTTGACCTTGATGATTGGTATTGGCCCAACAAACAGTGCTTCAACTGAGGCCAATCGCGGTATTTATTTGTCTTCTGCGATAACCAGAACCAAGACTCAGCTGGCCCCGATACAATAAGTGGGAAGTCTCGAAGAATCTCCTCCCATGGAATACTATATTGTTGCTGATAATATTCTAGTCGGTATACGAATTCCTCCACCCCTAGATTCTGGGAGCTACCATCGAATTTCAGGCCTAGTTTATCGATCCTAACTCGATTATTATCTCTGCCACGGTCAAATATATCATTTGTCCTTGCATTACCTCGACCGGAATTGTTGTTGTCTGGGTGTGAACCTGTTCCCGCACTCCCTTGGCTGTTTCCTGAGGAACTCGCATCGGATATGGACGTTGTCCTCGTTTGACTCAAGGTAAGATCAGTCAAATTCCTAATGGCGTCTGATAACTGACCTATAGTTCTCCTAAGGTCCCCCATTTCATTCTGCACCAATTGGACATTATTTTCCAGAGCCCTATGCTGTCTCCATATCTCACCTGGGACCATCGTTGATGGCCCCCTTTGATCATCTTGGCCTGTCCCCGAACCATTCGGTAGGAACCTCGTATTGGGGTTATTCGATCCTGAGCTTATAGTTTGGGACAAATCTGTGATTTGCCCAGAGTTCTGATCGATCTCCCCTTGCATCTCGGAGCTGGCAGAATCGGTTCTCAACCTCTTCTCTTCGGCAACTATGGATCTGTTCAAATCAAAATTCCCTGGTCTGCTTCTCTTCTTAGATCGTGATCTTGTCAATATACTCATCACCTGGATCTACAATTCTCAGAATGCTTAACGTCTCGAACACCTCAATATTGGACACTTCAACACCAATATGCTCAATTTCAAGTTTCTATACCATATACTTATTAGGGGTTTTTTTGTGAGTTTGTGTGTGAGCGGTTTTTTTTTTTTTTTTTTTATTATTTCTGACTCTCCTAAGAGCACTTTCCGAACCTGGTTCACTCAACTTTCTATTCTACGAACAAATGAATTTTGGGGACACTGAAGAACAATGAAAGTCACCTCCTTCAGCTTCAGATACTTTCTCCCTAATACAACGATCCCCTGGCATTTCTCCAAGGCGGCTATTAGGACCATAAGAATCAGGACCCCATCTATGTATAGCTGATTCTACCATATACAACAAACACAGTACGATACGTGCTAATACTTTAATCCTACGGATTTCGTATGTCACGGCACCTTCCTGTTAAGAACTGGTAATGTCATTATCCTTCAATAACTACATAATCTCGAATCTTCCCATCACTTTCTCCTGAATGTCTCCAAGAAGGGCTAAAAAGATTCTCAATTACAAAGTCTTCAAATTCAAAATCCATTTTGGGCTATTTTTCTACTAAATTAGTTGTCTATTGCGTGTGTTTCGATGACATACACTTCTTACTATCACGGCACAAAAGAGGCCGGAAGCTTTTCATATTGGGCGCCATATTGTTACGTGTGCCTTACGCAGCAGGAAATTAGCTATGCTTCGGCCAGCTCGAACCGGTCTCTCTGGGAAGGTCCCAACCCGCTATTTCCGCCCGAGGCCCGTATCAATAAAAAAAAATGTAACTTAGCAACGTTATCAGCTTCAAACAAAAAACCCCAGGTTCGCCTAAGTGGGAGGAAGATGTTGCCCTCCAGCCGCCCTGCCCTACCGTGGTCATGAAGGTGTCCCTTCTTTCTATACATGACCCCACAAAAAAAAACTCACTCACACTTACCTGCCTTACTCACATCAAAACCCCCCTCAGATTCAAATTAGCACATCATTCTCTTTTCATCTTATACCTTCATATTACAAAAAGCACATTTTTATTAATATAAATGAAATCGAACCAGTTAGATTTTTTCAAAAAAAAAAAACGAGCCAAATTGACAAAAAAAAAAAAACTTAAACATGTAAGACGAAAATTTAAATAAACATTTAATATTTGAGTAAAAAAAACAAAGGGAGAATTTGCAAATATTATAGATAGCAAACAACTTATAAAATTTAATGTACCGCTCTTCCTTGCCCCTACCTAACTAACTGAGCTCAATTAATGGTATTAGAAGCCTAAAGGAAGTTCCACACAATTCGGTGGTCAAGTAAAACGATAAGAAACCCTTTGCAAATTCCCTAACAAACCTCATAAAGAATACGCAAACTAAAAGAAACAAATTTTAAGAAAGGCAATTAGTTAGGTAAAAAAAAAAATAATAAAAAAAAATAAAACATACTACAAGACATAAATAAATAATAAAAATTGACTAAGTAAATAAATAAATTAAAATACTAGATTTAGCATAATCTCATTATTCTATTTATTATAATTCGGTGGGCCCAAAACAGCCTTAGCGCTGGAGATAATTTCCGCCAGGCAGATAATATTATCTTCTTATTGTTGTCTGTGCTAGTTGTAGAATTTCTGAAGTCTTTATCTGAACAAAGATGCACAATGATTTGTTGATTGCTTTTAGGAGCTAATTAAGGATTTGCCAATCCTGGTAAGACGTTACATTGGCATGAAAATAAACCAACACTAGGTTCCATTCATAGATGGAGCATAACCTCAATCGGAACCGGGTGACACGTTAGAACGACACTTGTCCCACGGTTGGAGGATTTATCATCGCTCCGGTATGATCTCCTTTTTGCACGACTCGATGGTTTACAAAAAAGAAGTAGACGGCATACCTTTATGTGTCCTTGACTATGGCTACCTTGACTTTAAATCCTGGATGTCGATGTCGCTGGCTCAAATAAACGTAACACAAAATCAGGCAAACACTTTTCCAAGCCAGTCTCCAAAGGAAATAAAAAGCCCCCTTACGTCTAGGAGGGTTTTCCTTTTTTTGCCTTTTTAATGTAGACGAAATAATAAAAAGAATTGTAATAATAACGTCCAATCTAGCCGGACACACAAACAAATATATCTTCAGCCAACCCGTTCAAAAATTGAAATTAACCTTGGCCACTACTTTACGTTAGATGCGCACAACTTAAGCCAAACTTCTTTTTTTTCTGTTTTCCACAAACACCCCCTTTTATAGGCTTTTTCTCTACTTCAATTTCCAACGAGGCCATCTTTACTTTGGGAAGACATAGTTATTACATTCTGTCCCTTTCCATCTTCCCCATTTTTCTTTTAATCGTCAAGTTTTTCTCTTAACTCTGGCCTCATTTAAATTATCCACATACGTTTCATGAATGAACGGCTCTATCTACTTTACTACGGCAACAACAATTTCGTACGGTGTATTCTTCATGAGAAAGAGTTGGCAACGCCGCTCCCTGCCAGACCTCAAGGTCCAAGACGGTTTGGTTTTCAAAAGGACCGGATTCGACCATGACCTCGAGGATGAGTACAGCTGGAAGTTGTGGATTCCATCTGGGGTTACCCAGGAGGTGATCAAAAAGGCCCATGACTCTCTTACTATGGGTCATGGCGGTGTGACCAAGACCACCGAGAGGGTTAAGCGTTTCTTCTACTGGCCGAAGATGACAAGCCAGATACGGCAATATGTCTCAAGCTGTCAAGTCTGTAGAGAGGTGAAGCCGTGCAATAAGACCCTAAGACCTGAGATGGGAGAAGAGGTTGTCACCGACCGGCCCTTTCAGAAGTTGTATATTGACTTCTTGGGAAAGTATCCGCGGTCGAAAAGCGGGAATGCCTATATCTTCATTGTTGTGGATCACTTCACCAAATTTACGTTTTTGAAGGCAATGCGGGAGGCCACTACGAGTAACGTAGTGCAGTTCCTGATTCAGGAGGTCTTTCATAAATTTGGGGTGCCTGAAGTGATCCACAGCGATAATGGGGCTCAGTTTACATCGAAGAGTTTCCAGGATCTTATGGACACTTATAAGATTAGCCACATGCGGACCGCGGTATACTCTCCCCAATCGAACGCTTCTGAAAGGGTTAATCAATCCGTTTTGGCAGCGATAAGATCCTATTTGGATGAGGACCATAGAGATTGGGATCTCTATTTGTCTGAGATTGAATGCGCCCTTCGCACCTCCGTTCATTCGTCGACTGGAGTTACCCCGTTTTTTTGTTTATTTGGCTACCACATGTTTTCCAGTGGACTGGATTATAAATTGGCTAGGAAACTTAAGTCCATGTCCGATCACGAAATTCAGGGTCTTCAAAACGCTGAAAAACTCGAATTGATCCGCGAGAAAGTCAAGAGGAAGATGCACGAGGCATACGAACGAAGTTCCGCGCGGTACAACAGGCGAGCCCGTGTCGTTAGATTCCTTCCGGGTCAGGAAGTTTATCGACGGAATACAGTACTGTCCGATTTTGCGAAGGACCGGAATGCGAAGTTTTGCAGGAAGTTTTTGAAATGCCGTATAGTAAAGCCAATCGGAAACAACATGTACGAACTCGAAGACTTACAAGGCAGGCCCATAGGGATATATCATGTGAAAGACATTCAGGTATAAGGCATTGCAGATTTCAATTTGAGATAAGACTGTGCAATATTAGGTTAGTACTGATTTTTTTTTCTTTGTAATTATCTTATCTACATGTTTGTATTTGTCCTGATATTTATACTTTTTTTAATTGTGCAATATCAGGATAAGACAAATTATTGGTGGTAATTATAGTTAAATGTTGTGTATTCGTCCTAATATTTAATCAAACTTTAATCTGTAGTGCAATATTTTAATTTCTCGACTGTGATATAGACCTAAGTGGCTAACGACTTTGATTATTGTGATCGCGACATTGGCTCTGATTTGTAGGCTACTCTGGGGGGCTTGAACCTCCCAGGTGACATTATGATACTTTGCAATAAGCGGGCCCACTTACTCATTTACGGATATTGCTGGGACCATGGTCCAGCAATGAGATATCTTCTTGTGTTTGTACACAGTGATGTCGATGGTGTTTTGCAACACAGAATATGTATTGACTTAGTATCATAGACGTGTTTCACCCGCATGTTCATTTGTGTTTTTTTTTTGACCGCTCTGCGATACGTCTATGGTATGATAGCCCCTAGAAAGATAGCGGAAATGCACAAAGTAAATCGTCCAGAATAAGCTATACACGACTTATACTTCCCTAATGCGGATTCCATATGCCCGGCTCTTGACTCAGGGTGTGGGAGTTCCCCACGTTGGTACACACATCCAGATTTTTGACGTCATATTTGCCCGCACATCAGTTCTTTCGGCGATTTCTTGAAAGACCTGATGTTTTGTTGCGTGCCCCACTTAATCGCACTGTCGGACGGACACGAGAAAAATTTCTGCGTGGTACTTCCAGCGAGTGAGGCCACAGGTCCTACGTGGAGGCCTCCACAACCACGTGATCGCCAACCCCCGGCGGGAGAACTTGCTTGAGGGGTTGGAGGGAGCTCCTGATACCCGCGAGACGGTAGCCACATTATTAGGTTATCCGGCGGTCTGCCGTGCCCCAGTTGTGGTTATGTATCGTTGCGGCCAATTGTGTGTGTGGTTTGGTGGCCGATTGCTGATGTTGGCTGGCAGGCATCTATGTCTTCTGCCGTATTTCCTTTTTTCAGGTTTTAGCGGGAGAGGCTTTCCCCTTGCGGTTGGGTTGTACCGCAGCTCTCCCGAACCCAAATTAATTCCATTTGCTGGCATGGATGAAGGTACCACATGGTGTAGCCGTGGGCTTCATCACAAATTTTGAGCCCAAAGGCAAGAAAATAGGGATGAGGTCAGCAGCAGCATCTTGTGATACATTCATTTATGCCAGATTTGCCCCGGGAAGTGTGTAATTTATTAATTGGCCCATTTCTGATAATTTGCTGCTATTGGGCTGATGTGTGTGGCGAGAATTGAAATCAGCTGCTCCTGAAGTGACGTCTGGCAGGGAGCGGCGTTGCCAACTCTTTCTCATGAAGAATACACCGTACGAAATTGTTGTTGCCGTAGTAAAGTAGATAGAGCCGTTCATTCATGAAACGTATGTGGATAATTTAAATGAGGCCAGAGTTAAGAGAAAAACTTGACGATTAAAAGAAAAATGGGGAAGATGGAAAGGGACAGAATGTAATAACTATGTCTTCCCAAAGTAAAGATGGCCTCGTTGGAAATTGAAGTAGAGAAAAAGCCTATAAAAGGGGGTGTTTGTGGAAAACAGAAAAAAAAGAAGTTTGGCTTAAGTTGTGCGCATCTAACGTAAAGTAGTGGCCAAGGTTAATTTCAATTTTTGAACGGGTTGGCTGAAGATATATTTGTTTGTGTGTCCGGCTAGATTGGACGTTATTATTACAATTCTTTTTATTATTTCGTCTACATTAAAAAGGCAAAAAAAGGAAAACCCTCCTAGACGTAAGGGGGCTTTTTATTTCCTTTGGAGACTGGCTTGGAAAAGTGTTTGCCTGATTTTGTGTTACGTTTATTTGAGCCAGCGACATCGACATCCAGGATTTAAAGTCAAGGTAGCCATAGTCAAGGACACATAAAGGTATGCCGTCTACTTCTTTTTTGTAAACCATCGAGTCGTGCAAAAAGGAGATCATACCGGAGCGATGATAAATCCTCCAACCGTGGGACAAGTGTCGTTCTAACGTGTCACCCGGTTCCGATTGAGGTTATGCTCCATCTATGAATGGAACCTAGTGTTGGTTT
The DNA here is from genome assembly GCF_963082655.1 of Stomoxys calcitrans. Classification (NCBI taxonomy): domain Eukaryota; kingdom Metazoa; phylum Arthropoda; class Insecta; order Diptera; family Muscidae; genus Stomoxys; species Stomoxys calcitrans. Next base: position 24,495,902 of record NC_081555.1, on the reverse strand, counting down.
ATTTTCATGCCAATGTAACGTCTTACCAGGATTGGCAAATCCTTAATTAGCTCCTAAAAGCAATCAACAAATCATTGTGCATCTTTGTTCAGATAAAGACTTCAGAAATTCTACAACTAGCACAGACAACAATAAGAAGATAATATTATCTGCCTGGCGGAAATTATCTCCAGCGCTAAGGCTGTTTTGGGCCCACCGAATTATAATAAATAGAATAATGAGATTATGCTAAATCTAGTATTTTAATTTATTTATTTACTTAGTCAATTTTTATTATTTATTTATGTCTTGTAGTATGTTTTATTTTTTTTTATTATTTTTTTTTTTACCTAACTAATTGCCTTTCTTAAAATTTGTTTCTTTTAGTTTGCGTATTCTTTATGAGGTTTGTTAGGGAATTTGCAAAGGGTTTCTTATCGTTTTACTTGACCACCGAATTGTGTGGAACTTCCTTTAGGCTTCTAATACCATTAATTGAGCTCAGTTAGTTAGGTAGGGGCAAGGAAGAGCGGTACATTAAATTTTATAAGTTGTTTGCTATCTATAATATTTGCAAATTCTCCCTTTGTTTTTTTTTACTCAAATATTAAATGTTTATTTAAATTTTCGTCTTACATGTTTAAGTTTTTTTTTTTTTGTCAATTTGGCTCGTTTTTTTTTTTTGAAAAAATCTAACTGGTTCGATTTCATTTATATTAATAAAAATGTGCTTTTTGTAATATGAAGGTATAAGATGAAAAGAGAATGATGTGCTAATTTGAATCTGAGGGGGGTTTTGATGTGAGTAAGGCAGGTAAGTGTGAGTGAGTTTTTTTTTGTGGGGTCATGTATAGAAAGAAGGGACACCTTCATGACCACGGTAGGGCAGGGCGGCTGGAGGGCAACATCTTCCTCCCACTTAGGCGAACCTGGGGTTTTTTGTTTGAAGCTGATAACGTTGCTAAGTTACATTTTTTTTTATTGATACGGGCCTCGGGCGGAAATAGCGGGTTGGGACCTTCCCAGAGAGACCGGTTCGAGCTGGCCGAAGCATAGCTAATTTCCTGCTGCGTAAGGCACACGTAACACCCATCGTGAGGGATTACCACTGCTTTGAAAAGTGAAATCTGAAAAAGTCGTTTTCTTTCTGAAACAATTGCAATAAATTTGTGTTGGTGATTATTCTAATGCTTTGTTATTGCAATCTGATATTTGGCTGCATTATCTTAAGGCGATAAGGTGAGTATTTTAATCTGGTAAATCTTGTGCAATTTTTCCTAGTGGCTCATGTAGGATAGTTTCTATCCATATTTCATACTTGCGCCCAACGCTAATCATTTTACCAGATTCTTATCCATTGTTAAACGCTAATCATTTTACAAGATTCTTATCCATTGTTAAAGTGATCTCCATTTTCAATAAAAAAATTATATTTTTTTTATCGAAAACTATGAATTTTTGCAATTGGCGCCCAACATAAAATACTTTTGGTTTTGTGTTTTTGATATTTTAATGCTTTGATGGGCTTAAAAATTGCAATATTTTCTTCCTTGTGGCTTTTATAATATAGTTTCTATCCGTAATATATTTCTTAATTGCGCCAATACGGGGGCTTATAGTTTTAACCGATTCTTAGCCATTTTCAATTCAATTTAGCTGTTCTGGGTGTCGGGCCACAGATTCTAAAGCAGACGAGCTTGCGAGACTAGGAACTACCCTACACAATCCAGGGACCCTGGAATCTGTGGTCATGCCTCTAGCGACATATGAGCTAAGTTTTCAGGACCAGGCCCGATGGACAACGAATGATAGATGGTCACAAAGAGGGGGCTGTGAGCATTCCAAAACTATGTGGCCTAATCTAGACTTGAAGAGGTCTACTGCTTTGCTCTCTTGTGTCCGTCATGACAGGTCACTGTCTAATCGGAAAACATGCTGACAGACTGTATATTGCCAGCAACGACTTTTGCAGATGCTGTGAGGACATCGAAGAAGAGACACACCTTCTGTGCGTCTGTCCCGCACTAGCGGTTAAAAGTAGTTTCACTTTAGGTTCTCATTTCTTTGAGAACCTGTCTGATTTAGCGGATGTGAACATTGGCAAGTTGTTGGGCTTTCTAAAGCGATCTGGATGGTTCAACGGTAGGAACTAGAAGGCAGCTTCCTTCTTCTGTTTCTGTTGTATCACTATGGACGAAAACGTCTAAGTGTGACTGATGGCAGACTGCCACTTAAACCTAACCTAACCTAGCCATTGTCAAAATGAATATACTTTTCTGAAAAATCTCTCTTTTTATTCTTCTTTTTTATAAAAAACATCAATAAAAATTTTTTACCTCGTAAATTATAATTTTTGTAATTGGCACCCAACATAAGAGATATTGTTTTTGTGTTATTGATATTTTAATGCTTTGATGGCCTTCAAAATGGAAATATATCGGTGTATATTTTGTTCCTTTAGTTTCCTTTTATTTTCGGTCATTTAAGAATAGTTGTAAATATAAATTCGATTTTCCCTGGCGCCCAATGTGGTGGCTACCTAAACCTTTACTATTTTAACTGTTTTTTTTTCACGATTTATAAGTTGTTTATTTAAATTTGGTAAACCTTCTTTTTTATTCCTCCCAGTGGCTTATATAGGACAGTTTCTATCCGGAAAATATTTCTAATTGGCGCCCAACGCGGGGGCTAATAATTTTAACTAATTCTTAACCAATGTTAAAGTGAAATATCTGAAACATTTTTCGTATTATTCTCCTTTTTTATAAGAAAATCATAGTTTTTTATCTCGAAACTGATAATTTTTGTAATTGGCGCCCAACGTAAGAGACTATTGTTTTTGGGTTTAACTCTTTGGATTTTTAAAAGCTGTTATGCCCGAAATATTTGTTGCTGGCGCCCAATATGTTGGCTACTATCTTTCGTTTTCTTTTCTTCATTTTTGGAATTGGCGCCCAACGTGAGACACTAGCAGCTCTTGTGTATGTATGCATGTACAGAATGTGATTTTATTCAATGTTTTGACTATTCTTAGCGAGGAGTTTTATAAGGAGCTTTTCTTGCCATGAAATGTGGTTGCTCCTCGAGAGGATAATTACCACTTAGCATATCTTTTAAAAAAAATATAAAATGTTGTTGTATTGTAAGCCTCCGCTTTAGTCATTGGAGACAGAAGCTTTGCAATTTGCCACCATTATTAAAACTCCTATCTTCATATATTTAGCTAAATGATGTAATAAAAATTACCATTTTCTTAGTAATTTAATAAAAATTACTCACCAATGTTGTACCAGAGTCGACGGCAACATGACGTTTTTCATAATCACTCACATTTACATTAAGGCTTTAATTTATTCATAACAACAAGAGTCGTGTGTTTTTTCTCATTATAACTTAAAGTGGCCAAACAAAAGAGTTCAGTTCAGAGTCTTTCTCAAAAGCATGGCGGAAAAATATTCATGTCAGAGATTTAATGATTCAATAAAGACCCCACTTCAAGACACTTCTCGTCTTCGACTTTTTAATAAACTCCCACCCAAAGTAAAATCATGGCTTCACTTGTTGGCTTATCTGATATTTTTGTTTTATTATTGTCTTAATTTTTCTCTCTACTCGATTAAAATGAATTGAAAGCTAGGGCTAATGCTTGAAATGTAAAATAACAAAACAAAAAATTAACATACAAATAACGTGACTTACTGTTGATGACTGACTTACTAAAGATGGCTGGCAATTTAGAAAATGTAAAAAAAAAAATAAGAAATCTCACACCAATTTTTAATGGTCATAAATCAAAAAAACATTAAAAAACTTAATGAAATAAAATTTAAAAAAATCATGTTAGCTACGACATGTAACAATTGAAATGAAATTTCATAACCTTTTTTCAAAGCATGAGAGTTTGACAACTTGAGGCCAACTAGCCTAGTTTTTTGTGCCTTTCCCCTCAAACTGGGGATTTATTTCAAAAATTGTGTGTGTGGGTTAAGCCTAAATTGCAAATAAAGAGAATGTTAAGGCAATATCATAAAATTTCTTATATCGTTTAAAAAAATCTTTATTTTTTTAAATGCCTTTTTCAAGCCCATTTTCTAGTTGTCACTCAATTTTAATCCATTTTTTATGTAATTGTTACCTTATAACACCCTCCCACTTCTAGCTTTCGGTGACTTTTGCTTTTACGACCGTATTGAAAATCCCCCAGGGGTTTTCCGCCATGCTGACATATAATTTAAACACCAAAGTATTTATGGTGAATATATAGGTCTTCCCTGCCCCCACATCCATTAAGACAACTTGACATATATTTTCCCTTCAACTTGTTGTCATCGTTTTTTCTTTTTGTTTTTAAATACACCTAACACCCCATACTACGACTGCCTGCCCTTTGATGTTTTGCTTGCGGTGGTAACACCAGTTAGTTGCCACAATGTCTCTGGTTTTTCAACATTTTGTGGTTTTACATACCGGTTTCTTCTTTCACAATTGCATATTTTATAATAGAATGTACTAGTTAGATATTGTTGTTGTTGTATGGAATGTTTAGAAATACTGGAATTATAATTAATTAGTAAAAGTTAAACTTATTTCGCTTTTAGTTAAGATTTATGTTGGCTCGAAAGGAGAAAAGCTTTTTGGTTAAAACGAAATTAAACTTCTAAAAGGGTTTTAGGGTAAAGACAAAAAAAAAATTAAATAAAATTTTGTCCATATTTATTTGTAATGAAAATGTTTCCATTTTCCATAGAAAATTTGATTAAAAACTATGGATATTATGTCCAAGATTTTTCAAATACTCGGAACCATTATTACCACTCATTAGGCGCCAAATTTGTATGAAGTATTATATAAAATGTAAAAAAAGAAAGAACAGTACCTTTTAATAATTAAAGTAAAATTTCCACCAGGTTGGGCGCCAGTTTTAATTTTTCTGAAAAACTATCGACAACGTTGGTTAAGGCTAGACAAGAAAGAGAAAGTTTTAATGGGGTAAAACCGTTGAGCTTTTGATAATGAGTATCCCTAATTAGGCGCCAATTTGCATATACAATGTAAAAAAGGACTAAAATGAGAATAAAAAAGCCTATCACCTTTTAATGAAAAATAATTCGCCAAACTGGAGTATGCACCATGTTGGGCGCCAGTTAGATTTTTTGGAGTACTGGTACATTGAAAGTTAAGGCTCAGCAAGAATGAGAAACTTCTTAGGGCTAAAAAATTTCAAAATTGCGGATTATCTCATCAAATTTTTATTAAATATCAAATGTTGCTGGTACATCACGTTGGGCGCCAGTTTTAATTTTACATAGGTTGGTTTGAATGGTTAGTTAACGTACAAAACGGAGAATAAAAGAGCCTATCACCTTTTATTGACAAATAATTCGACAAAATCGAGTATGCACCACGTTGGGCGCCAGTTAGATTTGTTGGAGTACTGGTACATTGAACGTTTAGGCTCAGCAGGAAGGAACAACTTCTAAGGTCTAAAAAAATTTCGAAATTGCGGATTTCTCATCAATTTTATCACTAAATATCAGAAGTTGCTGGTTCACCACGTTGGGCGCCAGTTTTAATTTTACATTGGTAAGGTTGAATGGTTAGCCCATCATGACATAGAGTACACTAGGATGCCAGTCTGGCCTTCTTTTGGCCCCAGCGATAAAGAAAGCGAGAAAAGTAAAGAAAAAATATGAGTCCCCAGATCAAACCAAAAAAAAAAGGGTTATGAAGCCATATAAGCAGCACAAGTAAAAGCGTGCTAAGTTCGGCCGGGCCGAATATTTTTTCCCTTCTCCACGGATCGCATTTGCCAAGCTGATTGAATTACTTTTCCAAATATATATGAGCTATATCATGCTATTGACCGATATAGACCGTACTTGTCATGCCGTAAAATCATAGAAACACATAATCTCGAAAATGTCAAGCAAATTCAGTAATAATTGCGCCCTCAAGAAGCTCAAGAATATATGGCAGCTATATTAGGTTATAGACTGATTAAGACCATAATTGGCACAGTCGTTGGAAGACATAAAAAACACCTAACGCAAGCCAAATCGGATAAGAATAGCGCCCTCTAAAAGCTCAATAAGTCTAATCGGGAGATCGGTTTATATGGCGGCTTTATCAGGTTATAGACAGATTTAGATCATACTTTGCGCAGTTGTTGGAAGTCATACTGAAACAATATGTACCAAATTTCAGCCAAATCGGATTAGAATTGCGCCCTCTAGAAGCTCAAGAAGTCAAGACCCAAGATCAGTTTATATGGCAGCTACATCAGGTTATGGACTGATTTAGACCATACTTAGCACAGTTGTTGGAAGTTATAATTGCAGCCAATTTGGATACGAATTGCGCCCTCAAGAAGCTCAGGGAGTCAAGACCCAAGATCGCTTACTATGGCAGCTATATCAAAACATGGACCGATTTGTCCCATTTGTAATCTCAACCGATCTACACTAATAATAAACATTTGTACAAAATTTCATGCGCCTAGCTTGACTCGTTCGAAGGTGAGCGTGCTTTCGACAGACAGACATGGCTAGATTGACTTAATATGTCATGACGATCAAAAATATATATGTACGTTATGAGGTCTTAAACGAGTATTTCGAGGTGTTACAAACGGAATGACGAAATAGATACGCCCCCATTCTGTGGTGGAGGGTATAAAAAGGAAAGAGTAGGGAATCAAACGGCTCGCCCTAATGAACACGCTTAAGTGCCTAAGGTCAAAACAAAATAGTAATCTACGACAAATTTTAAGAAGTTGTACCCAAGAAAATCCATCGGTCTACAATAAAACTTAGACGGTCAACCAAACACACCCTGTTATAATTTCCCATGCCCACAAACTTCCGATTTTGCCGGAAGCTCCACTTTGATTTAAAACCCATGGATTTTTTGTCAAAACTTCTTAGAATTTTTTAATAGATTACGATTTTGATAAAGGGTCGTTTTTTTAACCCTGCCCTAGGGAAAGGTTAGTTATCCCAGACTAAATGTAGTTTTAGTATCCTTTTCCGCGACAAAAAGTAGTTTTACTTCTCATTCTCAGGGCAAAGTGTTGTTTTACTAAACTTTCCCAAGGCAAAAAGTTGTTTTAGCACCCTTTTCCAAGGCCTAGGGTTGTTTTTTCCAAAGCGTAGACCATTTTTAGTTTCCTTTCTCTCAGGATAGGGTACTTTTAGTACCCTTTCCCTGACAAAAGTACCCTTTTCCTAAAAAATCGTAGTTTTAGTAGCCTTTCCCTAAGGAAGGGTGGCTTTAGAACCCTTTCTCTAAGAAAAGGTAGTTTAAGTACCTTTTCCCAAAGCAAAGTGCAGTTTTAGTACCTTTTCCCAAGCCAAAGATTGGTTTTAGTACTCTTTCCCAAGGCAAAGAGTAGTTTTAGTACTCATTCTCAGGCAAAGATCAGTTTTAGTACCCTTTCCCAAGGCAAAGAGTAGCTTTAGTACCCTGTCTCAAGGCAAAGGGCAATTTTCCCAAAGCACAATACAGTTTTAGTTTCCTTTCTTTAATGGAAGGGTAGTTTTAGTATCCTTTCCCTGAGAAAATTACTCTTCTCCTAAGAAAAGGGTAGTTTCTGAACCCTTTCCCTAAACAAAAGGTAGTTTTAATACCCTTTCTGTAAGGAAATGGTAGTTTCAGTCCCTTTCCCTAAAGAAGGGGTAGTTAAAGTACCCTTTCCCTAAGGAAAGGGTATTTTTAGCACATTCTCCCTAAGCAAAGGTACCATTAAGTACCATTTCCCTAAAGAAAGGATAGTTTTAATGCGCTTTCCCTAAGGAAATGTCGCCAGCTCCTAATGCTGGCGACATTTGGGAGGTACTGTACCGTTTGGTATGGCAGTCATGTAAAAACATCTTCCACGAAGAGGCCGTTCGGACTCGGCTATAAAAAAGAGGCCCATTATCACAGAACTTAAACTTGAATCCGGCAACACTCATTGATATGTGATAAGTTTGCCCCCGCTCCTTAATGGAATGTTCATGGGCAAATTTGCCTTTTGCATTTGCATCCGTAAGGAAATGGTTGATTTAGTACCCATTTCCCGAGGAAATGGATGATTTAGTATCTTTTCCCTAAGGAAAGGCTAGTTTTAGTACTGTTTCGCTAAGGAAAGAGTAGTTTTTGTGCCCTTTCTCTAAGGATAGGGCAGTGTCAGTAAGCTTTCCCAAAGAGAAGGATAATTTTAGTACCCTCTTCCAAAGGAAAGAGTAGTCTTAGTACCCTTTTCCAAAGGAAAGTGTAGCTTTGGTACCATTTCTCTGAGAAAACGAATGATTTTGTACTTTTCCCCCGAGGAAAGGGTAGTTTTAGTACCCTTTCCCTAAGGGAATTGACTATTTAATGCCCTTTCCCTAAGAAAAGTATAATTTTAGTACCTTTTCCCTAAGATAAGTGTACTTTTGTTACCCTTTCCCAAGGGAAGTAGTAGGTTTAGTACCCTTTCTCAAAGGAATGCCCACTATAAGTACGCTTTTCTAAAGGAAAGGGTAGTTTAGTATCCTTCTCCAGGTAAAGTGCAGTTTTAGTATCCTTTCCCTTAAAAAATTCAAGTTTTAGTTCCCTTTACCTAAGGAAAGATAAGTTTTAGTTTCCTTTCCCCAAGGAAAGTGTAGGTTTAGTACCATTTCCCAAAGGAACATGTAGCTTTAGAACCCTTGACCTAAAAATCGTTTTAATATAAATGTTCTCTTTTCTTTTCAGGTAAGTTTTTGTATAAATTGACTACTTAATGGATCCTTATGAATGTACGTACAAAATGCTTTTTTTCCTTTTACTTTAACAAATGATAACGACATCCCCCTTAGCTAAATATTTCATACTCCCCACTACAGAGATACCGCACAACCAATATGCCATTTGAACATTTTTCACTATGGTGCATTTATGTCTTTGTTATAAATATCCTCTTAATTGTGTCAAAACCATTTATGATGTCAATGACGTCATAATGAATTATGACCTGGTTTTCGGGATTTGTTTTCGTGGTTCTCTACCCAGTTCCAACATTAAAAGGCAACAATAGAAGGGGACAAATGTGATTTGTTTATTAGAAACTACTGTGTTACGTATGTTAAGCATTAGAATGTGAGAGACAGAGGGGGGGGGGGGGGGGGGGGGGGGGAGGACATCATCGGCACGGTTTCAATTTCAAAGGAAGTGAATATTTGGGTTGCAAAATAAAGTTGGACGAGCAAGCAAAAACGAAAACTAATATACATTAATGAACATAAGGGTGGAGAATCATGTTAAGAGTAGGCTACAAGTAACGTATGTTGACAATAACGCAAGGAAAATACAAAAATATTATCTTTTTGACTTTTGGGAAATCGAATATTTAGGGTTGATTGGGGAGGAAATAGATTCAATGATAGGAAAGCGAGTTGCATTATTCATTTTGATTGCATTTACTGAGAAATTAGGTATGGATAAACGATTTGATATGGATGTGAAATTGCCAATTCGATATGTTCGGAGAACTGTTATGTGCTGTTCATTAAGTTTGGAATGTTGATTAAAGAACCCTCCCCTTACAAAAAAATGACAGAATTTTCTATAAAAAGAAAATTTTGACAAAATTTTCTATAAAAAGAAAATTTTGACAAAATTTTCTATAAAAATAAAATTTTGACAAAATTTTCTATAAAAATAAAATTTTGACAAAATTTTCTATAAAAATAAAATTTTGACAAAATTTTCTATAAAAATAAAATTTTGACAAAATTTTCTATAAAAATAAAATTTTGACAAAATTTTCTATAAAAATAAAATTTTGACAAAATTTTCTATAAAAATAAAATTTTGACAAAATTTTCTATAAAAATAAAATTTTGACAAAATTTTCTATAAAAATAAAATTTTGACAAAATTTTCTATAAAAATAAAATTTTGACAAAATTTTCTATAAAAATAAAATTTTGACAAAATTTTCTATAAAAATAAAATTTTGACAAAATTTTCTATAAAAATAAAGTTTTGAAAAAGTTTTCTATAAAAATAAAATTTTGATAAAATTTATAAAAATAAAATTTTGACAAAATTTTCTATAAAAATAAAATTTGGACAAAATTTTCTATAAAAATAAAATTTGGACAAAATTTTCTATAAAAATAAAATTTTGACAAAATTTTCTATAAAAATAAAATTTGGACAAAATTTTCTATAAAAATAAAATTTGGACAAAATTTTCTATAAAAATAAAATTTTGACAAAATTTTCTATAAAAATAAAATTTGGACAAAATTTTCTATAAAAATAAAATTTGGACAAAATTTTCTATAAAAATAAAATTTTGACAAAATTTTCTATAAAAAGAAAATTTTGACAAAATTTTCTATAAAAATAAAATTTTGACAAAATTTTCTATAAAATAAAATTTTGACAAAATTTTCTATAAAACTAAAGTTTTGACAAAATTTTCTATAAAAATAAAATTTTGACAAAATTTTCTATAAAAATAAAATTTTGACAAAATTTTCTATAAAAATAAAATTTTGACAAAAATTTCTATAAAAATAAAATTTTGACAAAATTTTCTATAAAAATAAAATTTTGACAAAATTTTCTATAAAAATAAAATTTTGACAAAATTTTCTATACAAATAAAATTTTGACAAAATTTTCTATACAAATAAAATTTTGACAAAATTTTCTATAAAAATAAAATTTTGACAAAATTTTCTATAAAAATAAAATTTGGACAAAATTTTCTAAAAAAATAAAATTTTGCCAAAATTTTCTATAAAAATAAAATTTTGACAAAATTTTCTATAAAAATAAAATTTTGACAAAATTTTCTATAAAAATAAAATTTAGACAAAATTTTCTATAAAAATGAAATTTTGACAATATTTTCTATAAAAATAAAATTTTGACAAAATTTTCTATAAAAATAAAATTTTGACAAAATTTTCTTTAAAACTAACATTTTCACAAAACTTTCCTTAAAAAAACATTTTGACAAAATTTTCTATAAAAATTAAATTTTGACTAAACTCGCTAAAAACTAAGATTGTTTTTGAATTTACAAATAAATAATATGTTAACAAAATTTCTATAAGAATAAAATTTTTACAAAATTTTTTATAAAAAAAATTTCAAACAATTTTCTTTAAAAATAAAAATTTTCTATAAAAATTAAATTTTGAAAAAATTTTCTGTAGAAATAAAATTCTGACAAAATTTTTTATACAAAACAAAATGCTGACAAAATTTTCTATTAAAGTAAAATTTTGATAAAATTTTCTATAAAAATAAAATTTTTAAAAAATCTATTATACAGAAAATAAAGTTAAAAAAAAAACTATTATACAGAACTCAAAGTGTGTTTGTTCCGAATACACTCGAAAACAGCTTAACCGATTTCTTTGAAATGTCCACAGATTGTGTAGTTTGGCCAGGAAAGAATAATAGAATATACAATTTTTTGATATCGGAATGGGGGCGGACCCTCCCCCTTACCCTTACGGCATAATATGGGACTCAATGAAAGGCATTAGAGAGTAGATTACGAATGTGGTCTGGAAGGAGGATTAGGCTATAGAATTTGTTGATATCGGAATGAAGGCGGACCCTCCCCCTTACCCCAAAAGCACCACCAAAAATAAACATAGACCGATCGGGACAGTATGTGGCTCAATTGAAAGGTATTGGAGAGTAGAGTACTAACTTCATATTAAAAATTGAGTCCAGATATCTAGGGCGTCGCCCCGACTCCAAAACTCCCTCAAATAGCCATTTTGGACGATAATGACAATATTACGAGTGTTGAAGGAGATTACGAGTGTTGAAGGAGCAAGAGGCTATAGTTTTTTTGATATCTCAAGGGAGCAACCCTAAAGATACGTCAAATGGGTTATTTGACCCATTATGACAATATGGGACTCAAATGAAAGGTATTTGAGAGTAGAAAACGAATTTGATATCCAATTTTGGAGCCAAGTGTTTTGAGGTACGCCCTTAAGCACCCCCTAACTTGAACTTCATATCCATAAGGAATAAAGAACGAATTTGATATCTATTTTCAGTGTAAAGTGCGGTGGCCGCCCCAGCCCCAAAATAACCTCCAATCGATTCATATTTACCGGCCATGGCAATATGGGGTTTGATATCCATATTTGAGTCGAAATGTCTGAGGTGCCATTTTTAAATTTTTTTTAAATGTACCTCGCAAATGTCGCCAACATTAAGAGGGGATAAACACCGCTTCAACTAGGCTACAATGGCAAGAATTCGATATCCAGAAGTGTCCACACCCTTAAGAGGTATTAGAGAGTTAAAGAAGGCGCAGCGGAGTAGGCCCAGTTCGGCTAGTTTTTCTATAAAAATAAATTTTTTACCAAATTTTTCTACAATAATAAAATTTATACTAAATTTTTTATAAAATTAAAATTTTACAAAATTTTTTAAAAAACTAAAATTTTAAAAAAAAATTTGTTAAAATGAAGTTAAGATAAATTTTAATCAGAAATAAAAAATTTCTATAAAAAAAATTAGACAAATATAAAATTGTGATAAAATTTTCTGTGATAATAAAATAAATATATAAAATTGTGATAAAATTTTCTATGATTATTAAATTTTGGCAAAATTTTCTATGATAATTAAATTTTAACAAAAATTTCCATAAAAATTTGTTAATGAGAAAAATTTGTAAAAAAAATGTTGACAAAATTTTCTATAAAAATAAAGCAATGAAAAAGTTTTCGGTAAATTTTTTTTTTACAAAGTTTTGTCAAAATTTTATTTCATGCAAAATTTTATTTTTATGGCAAGTTTTTTCAATTCAGAGAGTTTTTTTTTTCAAATATTTATAGTAGTCTCAAAATTTGTACAATTTACAAAATAAGATGGCAATAAAAAACTAATAAAAGATTTTCTTAAAAAAATCCTTTGGTACACCCTAATATCCATGCTCCACCATGTTTATTTGTATATTTTAGATACCAAAAACAAAGTTCTACAAACAAGAACAAAATAAGAAAAAAAATTTTTCAAACACTAGTCCACGGTTCTTTGAAAGTTTGGTGTGTTAAGTGAAGAAGTCCCCCCAAAAGTAAGACAACGTGTCCATGCCAACACTAAATGATAACCGTGACAATATTCTTAAAAGGAAATTGAAGGAGATATATTTGCGTTTGCTTTTGTCTTCAAAACCAAACGATTGAACTTCTTCGATTCTTTCCATTTCAAGTTTTGAAGAATTTCAATTTGTAGCTGATTTTAAGTTGATTTGTAGTTTGATTTTGTAGCTGATTTTGTTTTGTGGTCTTCGTCGTTTTTATTGGGAAAAGAAAAATCAAAATCTTACCAATTAGAGTTCCTACTCACAATGCTTGCTTTTGCTTGAAGGGGACTTCTAGTTGAAATTCTTTCTTTTTTTTTTTGAGTGAAAGAGATTGGGGATTTAGTGTCTGGAAATAGACAGAATCCCATCTAATTAAGAGACCACATGCTATGACATGTGTGGATGAAATATTCATACTGTGAATATGGAATATTAGAAGAAGAAGAGCATAATTAGTGAAATGTTAGAAAAAAGATATAGAAAAACGAACGGATATAAGGTGGGAAGGGTTAAACGGATACTGGAAAAAAGTTATATGACCTGATATTATTGCCATTTGGTATCAATTCCCATAACATTTATTTTAAATGTTTTCCTTAGAGACAAACAAAATTTAGATTTAAAATTTATCTGATAGCTGTGATTTATTTCTTTACCATATTCCCATTTTTATTTGTCTTTCGATATTTTGAATCAAGACATTTATTTAGTATGTGTTTTTATTGTGACAGGGAAGATTAAAGCCCAAAAGTTGTTATATATGCTGAAGTTAAACACAATCAAAGATTTATTAAGATTTCTATTAAGACTCCTGGATCAAGGCGTGTGACTGCTTCCACTTTAAAAATCATCGGACATCTAGATTTATGAACATTGTAACAAAACTCCCAAATAAGAGTTGGATATATGTTATGACTCTGTTGTAAACACTTTCTTGGATTATAAACCAAACAACGCTTTCTTTCTCATCAGTTTTTGCAAAGGTTTTGCCAAAGTTCATTCAACATTTACTTAGTGTCTTTTATTCTTCTTTGTTGTTATCGCCATTTTTTGCCCTCAAATTAAATGTCAGAACAAACTCCCAAGAGTTCTAATTTTGGCTAATTTCTTTGAATGTCTTGGCCATGTACTTGTGATCTATGTAAGTCGCAATGTTTTCTTTTCATCAGAAAATAGCCTAGTGGACAAGACATGAAGTCCCTAGAATTAAAGATACAATTTGCTAATGAAGTACCAGAGGGAGATATAGAGAGAGAGAGAGAGGGCAACTGCGGCGGCTGTATAAATGAAAATAATTTCTTTAATTGATGTCATCAACCTGCGAAATGGCTATGTAGTCACTTCAGAAACAGCAGTGTTTACTACTCTTTGACAATTTAGGCTAATGACATACAAAAACAAAACATGGAGTGACAGAAATGAAAAATGTTCATTTAATTTTTGTATGAATGTTCGTTCGCTTCATTTTTGCATTATTAGCCATAATTGTGGATGTAAATTGCTAAAAAATAAATAGGGAACAGGTGGTGAGATGATGGATTTTACAAAAATCACTAGCAATAAAATGTTGCCAAAAACAGAAAGAAAGAAAAAATAGAAAAAAATGTTGTAAAGAAATTAAAAAAAAATTATTTTGGCAAAACTATCTCTAAAAAAGTTGACAAATATTGAAAATTTTGTAATATTTTCAAAAAAATAAAATTTTGACAAAATGTTCATAAAAATAAAATATTGAAAAATAACTAATAAAAAAATATTTTGACAAAATTTTATGTACAAATAAAAATTTTGGATTTTTTATAAAAAATTTTATAAAATATTCTATAAATATGTAATTTTGACATAACCTTCTTCTTATATATAAAAATCAAGTTGTGTTTGTTTGTTTGTTACGTATAGACTCAAAAACGGCTGAATTTTTGCAGATTGTGTATATTGAAGGAAGGAAACATATAGCTTTTTGATATCGGAATGGGGACGGACCCTCCCCCTTACCCCAAAAACACTACCAAAAATCGAAATTGAACCAATCGGGACAATTTGGGTATCAAATGAAAGGTACTGAAGAGTAGAATACGAATATGGTGTTTAAAATTGGTTCCTAGTACCCAGAAAGTCACCGTAACCCCAAATGTCCTTCAATTAGACAAATTGAACGTTCTTATAAATATGGGGCTCAAATGAAAGGTATTCGGGAGTAGGTTACGAATATGGCATTAAAAATCAGGTCGATGTATAGGGGGTCACTCCACTTCCCCAAAAATGCTCCAAATGGGTATTTTAGCCAATCATGACTATATGGAAATCGTTATGATTGTTTGTTCCGCATAGTTTCAAAAACGGCAGAACCTTTGTCTCCAATGCCGTCCACCATACGTACCGCTATTGTGTATGTCGGAATTAGTCTTACCACGCTTTTGTAGAGCAAGTAGACCCTCAAGGAATCCAATCTCCATATCAAGCCTATAGCTCTTTTACAATGTGACCATAAATCCTTACACTCTTGAATATGATACTTCCATTACAATTTTCTATCCAAGATCACGCCCAGCGGTTAAACTGTGTTCGATATTGAAATCGTTTTATTTAGTGAGTGTGACTCCTCGGTCTACCCATCTTCTTCCTAGTGAATTGTTTTCGCAGAGTTAAAGTTGAGACTCTTGTTCTGGGCCAGTAATATAGCATTTCCTTTTTGTACCCCTATCGCGGTGCATCATGCTACTGGCTACACCGCCTGAACACACTTTCGTAGAGCAAGTGAAATGCGGGCCAAGTGCTATTCTATTTTACCCTTTGGATTCCCACTTGGGGGAATTGGAAACTTTTAACTCAGGTCCTGCTGGAAAAATGTCCTCAGCACACTATGTGTATCTATAGGCAAATTTCCCTCATTGTATCTTCAGGAGGATGTGCTTCCATTTGAAATCGGGCAGACTTATTAAACAAAAAATTTATTTTAACGGTAACTCGTTAAAATGATGCTGGTAAGACAACCTCAGCTTACATTGGTAAGCTGACTACAAATTGGTCGTGGAGAGACTGACATTCTAACATGCTGTGGTGTTGTCAATCAGCTTTTTTTTAATTTTCCATCATTCCCCCGATTAGTTCCTTTGTTTTTTTTTGGTCGGTCTTTTTCAAGTGCACCCTTTACGCTTCTGCTTGACACTTTATCTCGAGTTAATTCAAGATAACAACATGGACAAGACTTTATATTCATTCACATGGCCTTTCCACAAAGGCCATGTGGGTGCAGAGATATAATTTATATTTCGGCAAGTTTTCTTTAAAGAGATAAAATTTATACTTGTTTTTGTTTTGAGAAGAAATTTTAAATTAAACAAAAAATTAAACTTTTTTTATTTTCAACATAATGCCTAATGGTTCTAGACACCTCTGTGAGTCATCATTAGCATGTGGCACTGGCTTCATCAAAAATATTGTATACGGCACACACCTCCACATCATGGTAATATTCCATGTTTAACATGCAATTTACAAAACAAAAAAAAAAACGTAAAACATGAGCAATTACCAAATGAAATTGGGGGTGTTGGACAACGATGATGATGACAAGCATCATAGTATTCATCATCATCATGCTCACCTCACCTCTTCTAATTTAAGAGAGGTGGCATACATCATCGCATGCTTGGCTGAGTGCTTTAATGTGCCAGCTGTAAACACCACATATGTTGACATTTCCATAAGTGCAAGCAGGCAGGCAGGCAAACAGACAGACTGGTGCATATGTCAGCATCTTTGCCGAATTTGAATATTCCATGTATTAGCATTGCGAGGAGGTATATTACTGTCAACTCCCCTCTAGTATTAGCATTACTCCTCTGCACATAACTGTCACCTCTTATAATTGACATCCAATTTTTAGTGAGACTTTATTTAGGCAGAGATTTTCGTTATTTTCTATTTTATGCCAGCTTGTCTAGAGTCTAGAGAAAATTGCATCACCAGATATATAACACATTTATAAGAGTCAATTACATTTAAGAAAAATAGATTATTAGGGAAAGTATGAGGGGGTTCACAGGAGAAGGTTTCAAAGGGCACAGTGCTATAAATTGGTATTAACAAGTAAGAGCGTGCTAAGTTCGGCCGGGCCGAATCTTATATACCCTCCACCATGGATCGCATTTGTCGAGTTCTTTACGCGGTATCTCTTTTTAGGCAAAAAATGAATAAGAACTGTTATGCTATTGCAGCTATGTCAAGTTATACTTCGATTCGGACCATAAATGAATTGAATGCTGAACATTGTAGAAGTCATTGTGTAATATTTCAGTCCATTTGGATAGGAAATGCGCCTTGTAGGGGCTCAAGAAGCATAATCGGGAGATATGTTTACATGGGAGCTGTATCAAGCTATAGATTGATTCAGACCATATTGGACATGTATGTTGAAGGTCATGGGAGAAGCCGTTGTACAAAATTTCAGCCAAATCGGATGAGAATTGCGCCCTCTAAAAGCTGAAGAAGTCAAGACCCCAGATCGGTTTGTATGGCTGCTTTATTAGGATATGAACCGATTTGAGCCTTACTTAGCACAGTTTTTGGAAAACTGCAAAATTTCAGCCAAATCAGATGAGAATTGCTCAGTGGCTCAAGAAGTCAAGATCCAAGATCGGTTTATATGACAGCTATACCAGGCTATGAACCGATTTGATCACACTTAGCTCAGTTATTGGAAGTAATACCAAAACACCTCGTGCAAAATTTCAGCCAAATCGGATGAGAATTGCGGCCTCCAGTGGCTCAAGAAGTCAAGATCCAAGATCGGTTTATATGACAGCTATACCAGGTTATGAACCGATTTGAATCATACTTAGCACAGTTATTGGAGGTAATACTAAAACACCACGTGCAAAATTTCGGTAAAATCGGATGAGAATTGCGCCCTCTAGAGGCTCAAGAAGTCAAGACCCCAGATCGGTTTGTATGGCAGCTTCATCAGGATATAAACCGATTTCAACCATACTTAGCACAGTTGTTGGAATTGATACTAAAACACCACGTGCAAAATTTCAGTCAAATAGGGCGAGAATTGAGCCCTCTAGAGGCTCAAGAAGTCAAGACCCAAGATCGGTTTATATGGCAGCTATATAAATAAAGGGTGATTTTTTTGAGGTTAGGATTTTCATGCATTAGTATTTGACAGATCACGTGGGATTTCAGACATGGTGTCAAAGAGAAAGATGCTCAGTAAGCTTTGACATTTCATCATGAATAGACTTACTAACGAGCAACGCTTGCAAATCATTGAATTTTATTACCAAAATCAGTGTTCGGTTCGAAATGTGTTCATTCACCGTTCAGCGATGAGGCTCATTTCTGGTTGAATGGCTACGTAAATAAGCAAAATTGCCGCATTTGGAGTGAAGAGCAACCAGAAGCCGTTCAAGAACTGCCCATGCATCCCGAAAAATGCACTGTTTGGTGTGGTTTGTACGCTGGTGGAATCATTGGACCGTATTTTTTCAAAGATGCTGTTGGACGCAACGTTACGGTGAATGAACACATTTCGAACCGAACACTGATTTTGGTAATAAAATTCAATGATTTGCAAGCGTTGCTCGTAAGTAAGTCTATTCATGAAGAAATGTCAAAGCATACTGAGCATCTTTCTCTTTGACACCATGTCTGAAATCCCACGTGATCTGTCAAATACTAATGCATGAAAATCCTAACCTCAAAAAAATCACCCTTTACATGGACCGATTTGGCTCATTTACAATCCCAACTGACCTACAGTAACAAAAAGTATTTGTGCAAAATTTCAAGCGCCTATCTTTACTCTTTGGAAAGTTATCGTGCTTTCGCTAGACAGATGGACGGACGGACATGGCTAAATCGACTTAAAATTTCATGACGATGAAGAATATATATACTTTATAGGCTCGCATATTTCGAGGTGTTACAAACAGAATGACGAAATTAGTATACCCCCGTCCTATGGTGGAGGGTATAAAAATGGCTTCTAAGTTTTGAATTATTGAAGGTGTGGGTAAAAACATTCTTAAAACATGGCAAATATATATTTTATGATTAATGATATTAGGGAGGTTCACATGGGAGCTATTTAGGGATGTTTTCATATATGGGAAGTATGAACAAATGACATTTTAAGTTTTGAAAACTTTAAATCAATTTTCTGTATTCCTTAAACAAGTTATAATCGTCAGTATTTCATTTAACTCTAACATCTGAGCCTCCCTATTAACTGTGTATGCTATAGCACTGCCTTTAATATTCCATTTAAATATCATTAAAATTTTTGCAAAGGGTATAGATCAACGAAGTAATTTTTCAAAAAAAAAAACCTAATTTTTCAATATAATTGCCTAAGGGACTTTATAGCAAATTTTTGAAAATAATATAGCTATGAACCACTTGTTAAACCATAGGCTATATGTAGTGAGATACTCGTGAAGTTTATTGATCCCTTGATTCACCTTATACACTCATAAGGGAAATGCTTGAAGCTATTAAAGGCTATTACTTTTATTTCGAGGACCCCTTATAGCTGCTACAAAAATACTGCCTTTTAAAACAAATAAATTAAAATTTAAACATAAAAAATTGTTAATTCAGCCTGTGTTATTTAGTGTAAAAGGAACTTTCACCCAACACTTGAATAGATTTTGTGTTTAACTAAAAATCTGCATGAATCATGTTGTATGAACATCCATCCTCTATATGGCTATCCTGTTGTAATTGATACTTGGACGCCTTTGGCACAAATTTGCTTCCCCCATTAAAAGCAGACATCAACAATTACAGCAACCCCATAATCATCATCTGCAGC
This sequence comes from Stomoxys calcitrans, assembly GCF_963082655.1. NCBI lineage: Eukaryota > Metazoa > Arthropoda > Insecta > Diptera > Muscidae > Stomoxys > Stomoxys calcitrans. The sequence goes on along the minus strand of NC_081555.1, from coordinate 24,476,025 downwards.
AGTAGCAGCAACAGCAGCAGCAAAATTGCTATTGACAGCAGTAATCATTCGGTGATGATTTTGATGATTGTTATATGGCCCATTTTACACCCCATATGTGCATATTTTTTACAAATGTTCATTCCAATACTTCGAATGTGTCTACAGTCGTCATTCATCTCATAATGATAGTAATTATGACAAAAATTTACAAATGTGTGATGACTGGCAGCGTTATTGGTGTGGAGTGGCGGTAAGAAAAAAATGCATAAAAACAAAACTTAAGTGGCATGTTCGACTTAATTTGCTTATTATCCACTACAAAGTGTCTCATTTTTACATTGACATATTGATTGGGAGAATTTTTTTTAAAGATTTACGAGGTTTGAAATTATGAGGAAGGGAAATTTGTGTAATTTTTAGAGGTTATAAAAATAACCCTCCCCCAACACTCCCTGTAACCAAAGAAAAAAATTTTTAATTTTATGAAAATTTTTCTTAAGAGATAATTCCATTGGCATGTTTTAACGCAAATTTATCAAAAGAGTAAGATAACTAAAGAATTTTTAGAAAATTTCATTGAAATCGGGAACATTTTCAATGAAATTGGGAAAAAATTCTTTGAAATCAGGAAAAATGTCGTTGCCATTAGGAAACTATTAATTAAAGTTAGGAAAAATTTCTTTGAAATTAAAGAAAGTTCATCATAAAGTTTGTCTACACAGAAAAATAGAAATAAATAATTGCAATGAATATTTATTCTTAAGAATAAGAAAATCAAAGAGTTTTGAGATAATTTCACCGAAGTTGAGAACATTTTAATTGAAATTAATAAAAAAGATTCATTGAAGTTAGGAACATTTTCATTGCATTTATGAAGTTAGGAGGAATTTCATTGAAATTAAAAAGAAAAACCAAAAAAATTTGTTCTTCATAAAAAAAATAATTCCAACGATATTTTATAAAGAAAATTTATCTTGAAAGTAAGAATAACTAAAGAATTTTGGGAAAATTTCTTGAAATTGAGAAGATTTCCATTAAGATAAGGAAAAAAATTCCATTGAAATTGAGAGATGTCCATTAAAATAAGGAAAAGTATTTCATTGAAATAAGGACAAATTTCATTGCCCTTATTATTGAGCTTGAACTTGATTTGTGTAGCACTCATTGATATGTGAGAAGTTTGTCCCTGTTCCTTAGTGGAATGTTCATGGGCAAATTTGCTTCTTGTCTTTAGAGAAAATGTCTTTGAACTAAATTTCAAAGCGAATGTCTAAAAAATTTGTCTTGAAAGACTATATGCTGAAAATTTTCATTTATGGAAAATTTCAGTGAAATTTTGTTTTTACAAAAGATTTTTTTTATCAGTTTTGGCTTTGGAGACAATTTCTTAAAAATTTTGTTTCTGAAGAAAATTTCATTGAAATAGGAAAGTATTTCTTTAAAATAAAATGAAATATCTTTGAAATTAGGAAATTATTTCTTTGCATTACGAAAAGTTTCATTAAAACTAGGAAAATTTTTTAATCAAAGTCAAAAAAAAGTTTCTTAAAAACATTTTGTATTTATGAAAAAATTTTTTAGATATTCTGAAGAAAAAGTTTCTTACTTCAGATAATATTTCTCTTTAATTTAACTTGTTTATTTTCAGACAATTTTTTTTTTAATTATGTCTTTGGGGAAAATTTTTATGGAATTTGTTAAAAGAATATCTCTAAAAAAATTTTTATTAAGAAAATCGTTTTTGTTGTTGCAGTTTTTATGGAAAAATATCTTAGAATTGTTTGAAGAAAAATTGTTCTTGAAGTTGTGGTAGTTTCTTAGAAATCTTATATTTTATTTTGATATTGGATTTCTTTCCAGCTTATACCAATGTTTTGTTTCCATTTCGAATGGAAAAGCAAACCAGAAAAAAACCTTTAAAGAGCCTCGCCAAAATGCTGTGCATAAATGTATTGGGTAGGCTTGAAGGATAGCGATTTCTACCTACCAAGGGCCTCATCAGATTGCTATTGCCACTTTAAGATTACATGCTTCCACCTACTCACTAATTTGTGAGCAGTGCAGTGGTAGAAGCATGGCTTTCTTGTCTTTGTATTTAGAGCAGCAATGCATAGCCCTTTACAATAGCGTCGATGGCAAGTCACACGTATTCGAATTGTCCAAAAAATGTGTTTTACACATACAGAGAACTAAAACTACTTAAAGAGAGTATTTCACACATACAGCCACATTTTCATTTTGTGCTTCGCTGATTTATGAAATGTTTTTTTGAAATTTTGTCTAAAGAGAATATTTTATTGAACTTGTCTTTACAAATCAGAACAACAAATCTTTATGGCGTAATACAACCATGAGAAATGGTTTATGCCGCCTTAAACAAAATGTAATCGCCCTCTTAACAATCTTTGTCTCTCTCTCTCTCTCTCTGTTTCTCTCTGTCACCTTCTTTACGATCCTCGTTTGGAAAATTCATTATTTGCATTCTTTTATTTTCTTTGATGTTATATGGTGGGTGCAAAACTCCAAAATTCATTCAACCATTCTCTTTCTCTATTATTCTGCCATATTCATTCATGTGTGACCATGAATAAAATGCCAGTTGAGTTGAAAATAACAGGGCAAGACATAAAAATTGCCTGCCCTGAAGAAAGAAACCAAAAAGAATTCGTTGTCGCAAATGATTTGCACCGAACAACAACAGAGAATAAGCATGAGAAAATTAGCTCTGGGTGTGTCCCGATCTCTTTGCATTGGCAACGGCGACAACAATTGTCAATGTGCTGTGTTGGGGATTCGCAAACAACAGCAACACTAGCCACCCAACAAAGATGGTTAATGCACGTTTGCTGAGAAATGGCAATTGTAGGATGTTATTGTTGTTGCTGTTTTGCTTGTTTGTTTGCGGTTGCTTGCTTTGTTGCTATGACTTAACAATCGGTGTTAATTTGTTAACGGTGGTTTTCCTGCAATCGGTGTGAAGACAAATATGGGTTATATGGCAGCAACGCCGCCACCTCCATCGTCAACGACAACAATGTATGTATGTGCAGCTGATAATGCAGATGGACAACAATGTGTCTTCATTATAATTTTTCTTGTAAATTTTTGTTGTTGTTGTATCCAAATTATAGAGAGAAGATCTGAATGTGAAGCCTTGCTAGCAAATGAATTGTTAATTTGAAAGTCGCCTCAAACGTATGGCAAATTTGAGAAATTTGCATAGAGATTTTAGTGGGCCAGTAGTGCTAGAATAGAAATAAGTGAGGTTTATACTAAAAACTGTTTTTACTGGCCGTTTCCCAAAAATAATGAATGTGAGCCAAACCAGAAAATATTTGGCACATTGGCTGCCACTTCTAATTTAACCAACATCAGCAAAGACATCGAACTTTTCAGGCTTAGATTACGCCACCTTATCTCGGAATGCTCACAGCTCCTATTAGTATTACAAGACGCCTTTTTGGCTTCTTTTTTCCTTATTTCTCTGACAGGACAATTTCAAATCGAGAACTAGGCTCAGGTATTTCCAGCCTAACGACAAATTGTAAATATTTGCTAATTTTTCTCACATACATTCCATTAAGGAACAGGGGGGAAACTGCTCACATATCAGTGAGTGCAGTCCGATTCAAGTTTAAACTCCAAACCCAATATCAGAAAAGCACCCTCGATATACAGAAACCAGCTTTACTCTGGTAACTCCATTGACGACCGCACGGGATAGCTGCGAGCACCACACAGGCTGGAACATTGAGGTTGGATCTGTGTGGTGTTCATTGCTGTTACAAGAATCTTAGCGGCGAGCTATAGAATCTTGCGTCCACAGATTGCGGATAGTGGAATGCTCCATACCGAGTAGCTGCAACAGCAGTCGCGGAAGGCCCTCTTGAGGGGCCTTCTCTACCGATCTATACTTGGGGTATATGTGTTATGCCGCACTGAAGTTTTTCACTGTCAGTACCTCTCCCACCTTCAGCTCGAGGCACACAGTCCTCCCAGTGATTTGAATAAAAACTATGACAAGCTCATGGGCTTATAATCCTTTCTCATGGGGCCGGACCTCTCTACACGCATTGGGTATGTAGTAAAATGCCAGGATTGACCTGAAAAGTTGTTTAAGCCTTGGCAGGGGATTTCTGCTGACCGGCCGACCGATTTAAATCCCTGGATAGTGCGAACATTACGCACCACCTTTTTGTGATTGCTATGATATTTAAATCCTTGATAACCTCCTGGCTGCCTGAAAAATTAGTTTCTAGCAAAAGCTTAATTTTCTTCGGGTAGCTCACTATAAAAGTCCCGTCCTCCCTTTTCAAAGAGAGTCTTACATAGCACCACCACCATATTCCACCACTTAGATGCCTCACTAGTATTTTCCAATTCTTTACAGAATTTCGTCCAGGATTCCAATTTCGCTCTCTTTTCAAAAGTTAGAGGTGGATGTGCGGGGGTTCTTAGAACATACTTTGCACAAAATAATTGCCCCACTAGTGCCTTCCAATTAAACACAGAATTTCGGCCAGATACTCCATTTTTCGCTCATTGTCTCCTTCTTAAAAGTTTCGTTCGTTCTCCCTTCTCAGGGAGCTAGGCATGCGTTGATTTTTAGAATACACTTTGCACAACCTAGATGCCTCACTAGTGCTTTCGAATTCTTCACAGAATTTCGTTGAGGAACTCATTCCGGCGTTCCTTGTCTACTTCTTAAAAGTCTTATTTTCCCTTCTCAGGCAGCTAGGCATGCAGAAATTCTTAGAAATTACTTTCCACAACCTAGATGCCTCACAAGCTCCTTCTAGTAACTTCTTTTCGCTCTCCTCCACTCGTTCTCCTTCTTCCTTCGCATGGCGCTAATCGTTCGGGATTCTTAGAAAGCACTTAACACCCAAACGTCTTAATGTGTTTTCCAATTCTCAACGGAATGTCGTCCAGGAACTCTATTTCGCCCTCCTCGGTTCCTGGTGACCTCTTTAAGACTTCATGGTATTTATCACAGCTTTTGGTAGTGTTCTCTCTCTATGCCTTATAGAAAAGTTTTTTGCTTTCATTCCTCAGTAACTTCAGTTCGGGTGTCCACGATGATTGGCGGTAGCCAGAACGGCCTCGGTTCCTAACAAGATTCACTATAGGGAACCCCAGCTGCTTCTGCATATGTTCATTAACCTCTTCAAGTTGGTCTCTATCGAATTTGCAAATGCCCACATTTCCATTTCGTGTCCAACATAGAAATGTATCCTCTAGTTATTCGAAAAGAGAGGCCACCGGGGTGCAGAGGTTGGCAGAGGTCGGCCTATGACGCCGAAAGTCTGATTTCAGATCAAGGCGTAAAAATCAGAAAAAATTTCAGCGATGTGAGGAATCCTGCCATGTTAAAGCTGCTCTATAAAGTAGTGTCGCCATGCGGCCATTCGGACTCGTCATAAAAAATTAGACCCCTTTTCACTGAACTTCGACTTTAATCGGACTATACTCATTGATATGAGAGAAGTATCTCCTGTTTTTAAATGGATGTTCTAGGGAAATTTCGTTGTAGTAGTTATTCGAAAAGATCACAGGGTGGAGAAGTTCCATATTGATGCGTTAACTGGATCATTGTGATAAGCGTTATGTTTATAATATACGACCGAATACGTTTTCCGAGCATTCGTTTATCTATATTATTGCAGATAACCAAGTCTATGGACGAAATGCAATCAAAAAGTGGCTCAACTCTGTGGGTTGCAACCGTGGCGTCTCATAGAGTGTGGTGTTCATTGGCGTCGTTGCCAAATGCTCCTACACCATGATACCATATTTCAGCTCTCATATTCGAACTATTAATGAAAACTAGTACCAGTTGGATCTCAGTAATGGTGGCTTCAATTACTTCTGGGCCACAATTACAAGCTCTAGCCTTTGCAGTTCACCAAGATTCTTATAAATAATACAGAACATGCTTTAAACTCTCTTTTAAATCCACACTTCTTCTGCTTTGATTGCTACCTGGGATAAGAAAAATCTCGTTGTTACCTGGTTTTTATTTTATAAATCAAATGAATAAATTTCCTGTTTACTGGCGCAATCTTAAATATTCTAATATTTCAACAAGCCACTTTTTTATCAGCATCTTCTTTAGATAATTCTTACATTTGTCATAATAGGTGGTATAATTTAATTCTCCAACAACCTACACTGCATAATAAGAAATGTGCATAAATTTAGTGATAAAAAATACTTATGAGAGAAAGAGTACAGGGGAAAAAACTAAAACGCTAAAAGCTTAACTTCAGTTTAACTAAGGCTGAGTTCAGATGATGTGGGCTTTTGAAGGCAATAAAAAGAAAAAAATATCAACAACCTGGTATGAGTTAACAATGAACTTTGTACCGTTCCTTAGTTAACTCTAACATATGGTCTCTAAACATTAGAACAGTTCACAGTGCAAGATATTTGGAGATCTTTTATAATTTATATTTACAACAAGTAAAAGCGCGCTATGTTTGGCCGGGCCGAACCTTATATACCCTCCAACATGGACCGCATTTCAAGTTCTTTGCCCGATTTCTCTATATTGACAAACAAAGGATAATGGATAAGAATTGCTGTGCTCTTTCAGCTATACCAACAAGGTATGAAGAGATTGGGCCGTATTTGGTTTGGTTGTTGGAGACCAATATGGCATTCATTGTGCAAATTTCACCCAAATTGTATAATAATTGCGCCCTCTAGAGGCTCACGAAGTCAAGATCCGAGATCGAATTATATGGAAGTTATATTAGGTTATGAACCGGTATGGACCATACTTTGCAGAGTTTTTGGAAGTCAAAACAAAACACACCATGCTAAATTTCAGATAAATCATATAAGAAATGCGCCCTCTAGAGGCTCAGGAAGTCAAGATCCGATATCGTTTATATGGGAGCTATATCAGGTTATGAACCAATGCGAACCATATTTAGCTGAGTTGTTGGAAGTCAAAACAAAACACTTCATGCAAAATTTCAGCTAAATCGGATAAGAAATGCGCCCTCTAGCGGCTCAAGAAATCAAGATCCGATTTCGGTTTATATGGGAGCTATATCAGGTTAAGAACAGATGTAGACCATACTTGAAACAGTTGTTGATGGTCAAATCAAAACACTTCATGCAAAATTTTAGGCAAATCGGAAATTAATTGTGGCCTCTAGACGCTGAAGAAATCAAGATCCCATATTGGTGTATATGAAGCTATATCAGGTTATGGACTTAACTTAGTACAGTTGTTAAAAGTTAAACAAAACACTTCATGTTAAATTTCAGCCAAATGGAAAAATAATTGCGCTCTCTAGCGGCATAAGAAGTCAAGTTCCGATATCAGTTTATATGGCAGTTATACCAAAACATGGACCAATTTGTCCCATAAAATCCCAATCGACTTGCAATAATAGAAAGTATTTATGCAAAATTTCAAGCAGCTAGCTTTACTCCTTTGAAAGTTAGCGTGACTTCGACAGACAGACGGACGGGGATGGCTAAATCGACTAAGAATGTCATGACGATCAAGAATGTATATACTTTGTTGGGTCTCAGATCAATATTTCGATGTGTTACAAACGGAATGGCGAAATTAGTATAAAAATAATCACACTTTTGCTGACCCTAAGGCTCCCCGGTAGCTGAGTTGGTAGCGTGCTTGGATTACCAGTGCAGGGGTCGTGGGTTCGATTCCCGCCAGAAGCTTTGGTTTGTCGCTACTGTGGTATCACAATGGACTTAAAATTGTCTCAGTGGGTCTGTGAAGGACTGCCACTCTTACCTAACCTTGCTGACTCAAAAGTTATTTGCTATTCTCTTCTTTAAATAGAAAGCTGAAAACAAAATGGTCTATAGCTGGACAATATCTTGCAATGGCATCTCATTAAAAAATCCTTTAAATTTGTTAAAAAGAATTTTGTTTTTCTTAGATTAGACTAGTCTAGTTCATATGACAAGATATTTAAAGTTATTTTTTTATTTTTAAACAAATTTCCTTTAAAACTTTTTTACTATTATTATTTTAATGTTTTTAAAAATTTTTTCTTATTTTTTTAAATCATTTGATTATAAATTTCTTTGCATGTGAACCCCCCCTTTGTTCGGGTTTTAATCCTCAACAAATATCCTCATTGACTTCATGCAATGGCGAATATATGAATGACTTGGCTGTTGCATTTTACACGTAACACTTTTACGCTTATTTGCCCTCAGGTACATAGATAGCAGTCATCATCGCCTTGGCTGGATGTCGCTTTGCTGTTTTTCTTCCCCACTCAGGCTTATAGTGCCAGCGCTTTATGCAATTGGCTTGCTATGATCTTTATTTTTGTTTTTGCTGTCTTTCGCTCTCTTCAAAACTGAAGCTTGGCGTTAAAACTTCAGTGGCCTCCGGATGGATGCACTTTTCTATGCTGGGCTCTAACAAACTGCCGTTTGGTCGCCCATAGTGGCAAATGTTAGACCGGCATGTGATTTGATGTACCACACTACGTGATGAGGAAAGAAACAAAGAAAGAAAGCAAGTAAGCCAACCAGAAGATGAATTAAAAAGAAAATTTATACAATTTAATTTCCTGTTATAAGAATTATTATGAGGAAATCTTAAAAAAAAGACAAACTGAGAGCGTCTTGAATGCATGCATGGCATAACGAAAGATAGAATGAACCACGACTATAAAAACATAAAAAAGTGTTGTGCAAATACTCGCAGAGGAAGTATATATGGCATTTTAATATGATTTAAGCATTACATTTACATATATTATGTAATTAGCCGCTAGAAGAGTTAAACGAGGTTCAATTTGAAGAGGAAACGATAAGAGAGTGGGTTAATTCTATAAACCATTGTTCTTTATATGAGAATGGGCCTGAAAGTGTGCTACATATTTTCTAAGTAATAAAAATGGTCCTTCGAGATAAATTATTTTTGTGAAATTTGAAAATTTGGCGTTTTGTAGAAAATTCAGGCATCGAAATAATGGCGAGGGGATTTTGACTGGGTGTATTAGTTTATTATTTTGTGCCACCGAACGACATAGGTTTGGTTGAAAAGAGGGTGCGAATTCTAATGATAGATTTCAACATAGGTTCCATGTATTAAACGTAGTTCGTAGACTCGGTGGTGTAGGGTATAATATAGCCAGTTTCGCCCGATTTTTGCCTTTCCTTACTGGTTTTCAATGGTAAAGTAAAGCCAGAGATCAAAACACACCAACCACTGTGGGGTTTCTTATTTAGGGGACTTATTCAACCACATTGTGGAGGCTTCAAGGGGTATACATAGGTAGATCGTACAAATATCGAATATAACGCGAAAACGTGTCTACGATGTAAGTACGACACTAACCAAGTTCGACACTTTTCATACAGTTGTTCTTTTTCATCGCATGTGTCTTGCGTTTTAGTGATGGATTTGTCATATGTGCAATTTTTTGTAGTTGTTTTCAAACTTCGAACGCTAAACACTGGCAACGACGACATATTTTTCGGCCTAGAGACGAAGCCTATTGAAATTGGAAAAAATCGGTTCAGATTTGGATGTTGCTCCGATTTGCAGTAATAACGCAATAAAATGGTCATTTGTTAACCAATTCTTTCGCAATTTGGCAGGAACAATTTTCTCTTGACTCTCGACATTACTGGTGAATTTCATGGAAATCGCTTCAAATTTAGATATAGCTCTCATATATATCTATCGCCCGATTTTAACTTCTACAGCCAAATTTTTGCACAACGCTTTCCTCGACGATCACCACAGTATTGTACTAAGAAGTTTTTGGTCGAAATCGGTTCAGATTTAGATATAACTCCTATACATATGTCGGTGCGATTTAGAGATATATTGTGCTCATTTGTTAACCGATTCTCTCGTAATTTTGCAGTAGGGATTTTTTCAACTTTTAACATTAATGATGAATTTCATAGAATTCGGTTCAGATTTAGATATAGCTTTAGATATATCTATCGCCCGATTTTTATCTTTAGAGTCACAGCAAGTGCATTTATTGACCAATCTTGCTAAAATTTTGCACGACGCTTCCCTCGACGTCCACCACAATATCTGAGAAGTTTGCTAGAAATCGGTTCAGATTAAGATATAGCAATAATGTTGTCATTTGTCAACCGTTGTTACGTATTACAATTTAAACATATTTTCTCTAAATTTGATGCGGATGTTTTAATAACCCAACTGAAAATATCCGCCGAGGACCATCAAAATTTGTTCAGAATTAGATATAACTCCCACATTGTTCTTATAAGGTAGGTGTAGGGCATTATGCAGTCTGCACCGTCCGACTTTTGCCCTTCCTTACTGGTTTAAGTTCGATTCATGCAAATAGCCTAGTACTGACTTCGATTGTGCGGAAAATGTTGGTAAACATCACTAAAATTTTGTGAAATCTCACAATGTCTCCAACGGTATTGCTAATTTGTTTAATTGTAATTAACACTTTTATTTGGCGTGTAAAGCGTTGTTTTGGAAGAAAACAGTTGTATGTTGACATCATTGTTACCATATGACTGTCTACCAAGCAAAAAAAAAACACAAATTTTTCTACAAATGGGAATTTTTAGAGAATAACAAAAATTAATTAGAAATAGAAGTTGCTTCATGTTTGGAATAACATTCATGCAGACACGGTGGTAGCTACAGGATGAATGTAGTACTTGGAAAGCGATGTCCACCTATTGCACTTGAAAAAACTTACTCCCCCGGCAAACGAGAGTAGCTTTCTTCAAGTGCCTTGCGGTGGGTGCAGCCGCCTCAAATCCTTCAGATCTACGATTGATGCCAACATGTAAGATGTGTGTCCTTAGCCATACCACCACTTCTTTAATCACAAAAATCTTCGCTTGATACACATTGGACATTTTCATAAGAATAGAATCCTGACATAAACATTCTGGGAGTTTATAGTCTTCCTTCTTGCCTTCTTCCTGGGAATTCTCTTACGAAGATCTTTGTTTAAGCCAAAAACTCTCGAATTTTCCCTTTGTCATCCTGAAGTCTACTTTTGATATTCTGCTGGCCATCTTATGTCTGTGATATCATACTTTTCTTCAACCATTGTCGAGTCTTTAACCTTTATTTAAGATCATTATGGGGTTAATTTTTGACGACCGACTGTTCATTCTTCTTCGGTAAAACGATTCCTACTTTCATAACAGTTTTTGGTGTATTTTATATTCCTTTGGTCGCCCCGGTAGCCGAGTTGGTAGCGTGCTCTAATAAAGGACTGGTCTGACGCTACTGTGGTAGAATAATAGACTAAAATTGGCTGAGTGAGTCTGTTTAGAACATAGAATGACACTCTTACCTAACCGGGTCTTCGGGTTATCACGCTGAACATCTGATTTTTTTCTTTTTCCGCATAGGTGTTTGAAATATCAAGTCATATTTTGCATCCTCTGCAGATTTCACTGGAGCCCTTAGAACAATACTACATTAAGAACAATTTTAAATTCGGTCTTTTAAAATTGACTTAGTTGTCAACTCCTCTTTCTCATATTTTTTTTTTCATTTTCCAATTTATTCAATTGGCTGCTTCAAAAACAAACTCAAGTCTTCCTTATGAATTTTGTATGTCAAACTTTGCTTACAAAAAGAAAAAAAAACACAACTTCGACATTGCTGTTCTCAACTGGGGGAGACATTGAGTACCTCTAAACATATTGGCAATCAAAGGAAAAATTCCTATAAATTTATTTCCATACAAAATTGTTAAAAACAAGCTGGGGGAGGCAGAAAGAGAGAGAGAGAAAGAAAAGAATATTGAATTTTTGTTTTTTGATGCAGTACATTTGGAGCAGTACCTCCCAAGATGTCAGTTTGTCATGTGCTGCTGCTGCTGTTGGGCGTTCATTCCAAGGGAACTGATGTTTTTCTTTTCAGCTTTTTTGTACAAAAGTGACACTATAAATTGTCTTCATTAGTGTCACCAGCAACAATTGAATAAGGTTGGCAACAATACGGCATTGTAATAAAAAATGACAACGCCAACGTTGCAGAGAGATGGAAGAAGATGACTACAGCAACGAAGTCAAAGCTCCAACATGCCAATGCCTGGGTTGGCAATGAGCAAGTTGTGGATGGGGCTGATGATGATGGTGATGTTGAACTTTACATGATTTCATAACAATCAACTATAATGGAATATGGAATGTTATGAGTAAAAGAAAAATATGACTTCTTCTTCCAAAAGACAGAAAGTCATAGTTTTTCTTTTTTCCCCTCAGTTTTCTTTATTCTGTTGACAAAACACTTTCAAGTTGTAAAAGACACTTTTGGGGATCAAAATATTATTTTGGTTGGAGGGAATTATTTATTGGCTTTAGTTGTATGTTATGCCAAGAGGAAAGAGTTCTATTTCAGGTGTTTGTTATTACATATCTCACCTAAGCACTGCTTTCTTATAAACAAAAAGTATTGGAAAAGGTGTTTCGAAACGTGCCTTTCCCTCAATATTTGGTTTTACAAGACTTTGACTAAGTATCTATTTATATGTAGGCAAGGTTATAAGGTGACTGCTGTATGCCAATGATGGAGTGTGAGCAAGCACTCCATACACAATTATAAGAAGAAGCCAAGGAATGGTTTAAGCATAGCCAGCTGGTAATTAAGAAACAAGTTCCGGCTGTCTTGTGTTTTTTATTCTTTTATTGTTTTTTCTTAGCCTAGGGAATTTTTAATCATCTGCAGACCCCAGTCAATACCCTTTAGTTATTTTAAAGATTCCCAAATTTATACAGCTTAATGTTTGATTATGGTTTTTGAAATTCTAAACCCATAGCCTTAAGTCATCGCTAATCGATCTGTTGATACTCTACACTTAAACAATCAACTAAGTCATTAGAATGTGTCAAAAGAAATTAGTGTTTAATGTTAAAATAAGAAAAGATAAAAGTTGGACATAGCAGAAGCTTGGAAACTTTACAACAAACAGATGAGATGATGTTGCAACTTGTTATTGCTTAGCAATATATTGTTGTTGTGAAGCATTGGTATGTAAACAATGGTAGGGAAAAACATAAACAAACTGTTGGGGTCGCGGAGACACTGATGATGCAAACGTTATAATCTTCCTAATGAAGCGGTAACACCATGATGCATCAAATAATTAACAAATTATTTGGTTTTCTTCATCTTGGAGCTGCAAATGCTTGGCAGTGGCACAGAAATAGATTCAATCTTCAATGTCTGTGTCACCACAGAGTGTTTTTTGAAAGTAATTAGTGTTTAATGTTTAAATAAGAAATGATAAAAGTTGGAGGTAGCAGAAGCTTGGATTCTTTACAACTAACAGATGCGATGATGTTTCAACCTGTTATTGCTTAGCAATATATTGTTCTTACAAAGCATTGGTATGCAAACAGTGGTAGGGAGAAACATAAACAAACTGTTGTGGTCGCGGAGACACTGATGATGCAAACGTTATAATCTTCCTAAAGAAGCGGTAACACCATGATGCATCATATAATTAACAAATTATTTTTTTTTCAACTTGGAGCTGCAAATGCTGGGCAGTGGCACAGAAACAGATACAATCTTCAATGTCTGTGTCACCACAGAATATTTTTTGAAAGCAATTTCTTCACACTTTTCATGATCAGGTATTAGAAGAAATAACACGAATCAGAGACAATAGGGTGTTATAACTTTTTGATATTCTTGTTCCATCATCATCTTTTCATCTTGGATCTAGCTGCTCATAGAATCTACTTTAGACCCTTGTATGATTATCTATTTCAAGATTACTAGATGAAGAAAGCATAAGAGCTTTGCAATTGGAAAGCTGCATATTTCTACTGTAGGTTTTCTTCAAGCAGCAAATTGCATTCGTACACAGAAGTTCAATGAAAATCATCTGTTTTATTCATACAGAGTTTTTCTTAATCTCCTGCAATGACTTTTCTGGAAAAGCACTCAAGCACACCTTATATTAAAATTTACAGATTTCATAGTAAGTGTTATTCAAACAGCTGGAATAACCCCAACCGCTTTTCTTCACCTATTATATAATAAATAAGTGGATTTAAAGTGAGAAAATAGATGTACGAATAACACTAGCGTTTTCCCTAGCCTTGTATATCAAAATCAACTGATTTTTTGTGCACTAACCGTTGTTTGGATAAAATACGCTCAATACAAATTTTTTTAAACAAACATTGTTCAAAGAATTATTTAAATATATTTGTTTTTTTTCTGTGACTTTATTGTTGACCTTTGGAATTTTATAACTTTATCTTCTTGGTTTGGCTCGAGGTCATCGAATAATTTACAAAAACGATTGTTGGTGTTTTATTTGTAATTTTTACCAATAATTCGACCACCGCCGCCGATCTTCATCAGGGTTTGAACTAAAGGGTGATTTTTTTGAGGTTAGGATTTTCATGCATTAGTATTTGACAGATCACGTGGGATTTCAGACATGGTGTCAAAGAGAAAGATGCTCAGTATGCTTTGACATTTCATCATGAATAGACTTACTAACGAGCAACGCTTGCAAATCATTTTCAGTGAATGGGCCCTAGAAAAGTTGGCAGAAAATCCGCTTTTTTATCGACAAATTTTGTTCAGCGATGAGGCTCATTTCTGGTTGAATGGCTACGTAAATAAGCAAAATTGCCGCATTTGGAGTGAAGAGCAACCAGAAGCCGTTCAAGAACTGCCCATGCATCCCGAAAAATGCACTGTTTGGTGTGGTTTGTACGCTGGTGGAATCATTGGACCGTATTTTTTCAAAAATGCTGTTGGACGCAACGTTACGGTGAATGAACACATTTCGAACCGAACACTGATTTTGGTAATAAAATTCAATGATTTGCAAGCGTTGCTCGTTAGTAAGTCTATTCATGATGAAATGTCAAAGCATACTGAGCATCTTTCTCTTTGACACCATGTCTGAAATCCCACGTGATCTGTCAAATACTAATGCATGAAAATCCTAACCTCAAAAAAATCACCCTTTATAAATGTAACAAACAAGTAATTTTACAAAAAATTAAAAATATAACACCATTTATACATTTGGCCACCGTAGCGCAGAGGTTAGTATGTCCGCCTATGACGCTAAACGCCTGGGTTCGAATCCTGGCGAGACCATCAGATAAAATTTTCAGCGGTGGTTTTCCCCTCCTAATGCTGGCAACATTTGTGAGGTACTATGTCATGTAAAACTTCTCTCCAAAGAGGTGTCACACTGCGGCACGCCGTTCGGACACGGGTATAAAAAGGAGGCCCCTTATCGTTGAGCTTAAAATTAAATCGGACTGCACTAATTGGCCCTGCTTGGATTACTCGTAAGTTACATGGCTGCTCTGCACAATGTGAGAAAGGGAATTCCATAAGTGCGTGTGGATTGGCTCACTGCTTCTGAACTGGCAAATGGGGATATTAGAGATTTAGGCGCGATGGGGAATAGCAATGCGGTGAGGGATTTCATTAGGGCCCTTCAAGACGAGACGACTGTTGTTTTTTACGGAAAGTATTTATTAGGAGACGAACGCGACATAGTGGAGGCGTGAATATATGCTAGGCCTCCATAAGGAGGTGTTGCTGCACTGGCGCCACCGAGTGATTTTGAGCTGCGCATGACATTACCTGGCACCTGCCTGGCCCATGTTGATGCTGCGGCTTTTGCCTATTGTTGATTCCCTTTGCTTTTGTGTTTAAGCCACACAAATTTCATCAGGGCATTTAAAGACGAGACGACTGTTGCTTTCCCCTGGAAGTATTTATTAGGAGACGAACCCGACATAGTGGAGGCGTGAATATATACTTAGCCTCCTTAAAGGCGTGTTGCTGCACTGGCGCCACCAAGTGATTTTGAGCTGCGCATGCCATGAACTGGCACCTACCTTGCCCATGTTAATCCTGCGGCTTCTGGCTATTGTTGATTCTCGTTGCCTTTGTGGTTAAGCTGGGTCATCCGTGAGGGTGGCCGCGTTTATGCCACACGTATCAGCTCCAGCGTGGTACTCCTATGTTGGAGCTGTTCGGTCGGCTTAGGGTGATTCTTTTTTCCTAGGCGACCAGTCCAGAACTGTTTGGGTTTCAGCTGGTAGTAGTCTTTCAAGGCCACGAAGTCCGACCGAAGACTTTAATCTGGTACCACGGGTGTCAGTGGGTAGCAACGTGGTGGCTGTGGTTTATACCCAAACCCAAATATGGCGTAAGCATGGCGTAGTGTTGCATTTTCAACCGGGTTCCCATGATCCATTGATGGGAAGGAGTTTTAGGAAATGCTTTGCTGCTGTGGGATCAAATTGCTACTCATGTTCTGGTCACTGTGTGTGGGGGCGTTGGTAGACGCATTGTACTAACCGTGGGCTGGTTTGGGCCATGATGGCAGGCATCTGCGTTAAACACACATTCGTGTGTCCCTTAATGGTATATACGTGAGAAATTTCCCAATTTTGCTAGGCAGCGTTTCACTTCCCTTTACTTCGAATGGGATTCGATAAGCAGCATGTCGTTCATATTCTCCTATAAATCGGAAGTTGAGCTTAAACTTCAGCCGGAGAGCACTCTCTTATACGAGAAAAGCACCTTCGCTGTCCCTTAAGGAAACAGCTGTGAGAAATGGCCATTGCCGATAGTCTCTCCTTGCAGGTGTTTGCATTATTCGATCCATAGCTTTCTAATTTGGATGTCATGCCGCCTTAAGTGCCATGATTTTAGTGGTGCAAAGTCTAAAGAGATTAGTTTACTTCATATACCCAAAGATCTTGGTCCGCAGCATTGGTTGAAAGGTAAATACCTTTCACGTTAGGTAACAATCCCTTTCGCTTTTTTTTGTTTATCTATTTTAAGCAATTTTTATTGAAAACATTAAAAAGCTGTGCCCCAAACTATTGCTCTAGTTTGGGCTTTCGTTTTTTTGTTTGTTCCCAGCAGCAATTGAATTCTACACTTCCATCTTCCTTATCCTAAACATTTCATTAATGGCTCACTAAATTCAAAATATCTGTCCGTCTGTCCGTTAACTTAGAAAAGCAATGTTTTTCCTGTAAAATAAATCTTGAATGTGTCGACTATGTGTTTACACCATAAACCTAATTTGCATTTATGCAATTGTTGCTGCAAGTTATCGCTATGTCTGTCTGTCGGTCCAACTGTCTGCTGATGCAAAAATTTGTCTGGGGCATGCAAAAAAAAAACCTGCTACATGCAATCTAAGTCAGTCAATGTACATTTTTATATAATCTTTGAGAGGAAAAACCTAAAAGCCAAACTCTTCAAGATGGTAAAAAATTCATTGGTTGCGTTTTCCTCTGGTTTTGGTTTGTTTTTGATTGCTAGTCGCCAGACGGTGACTATGGAAACTTGGCTAAATAAAATCAGAATAAAGATAGAGTACAAACAACCCAAATGCTTGTAAATCTATGAGTGTTCGGGAAAATGAAGTCTATTGACTTTACTTTAGGGGGTGTATGGAGTTGCTTACCCCTAAGCGGGGGTTTAGGCTATAGACCCCTTATTTGTACGAACTCTTAATCCCCGACTTTTTATTATCTTGCCATAATATTTTGTTGGATTATGTATAGTACAAAAACTATTACTACCGGCACTTCGACATTCAATAACATCCAGTTTTTCCATAATAACTCCATTTCTGTCATAAATTTGCAATCGCTTGAGAAATTTCCAGTTTAGCAGTTTTTTTCTTCCAACTGCGAGTATGGCAGTATGTTTTGGTCTCACTACTGGGAAAATTATTCATAACTGGGCTAAATATTGTGCGTAGTTGTGTTTTGTTTGTTTTTTCCTTGCTTGGACTAGTTGCAAGAAAAGGACCGGTTTCTCTGGATTGATTTCCGCGAACTTTAGATACCATGTTTTTTAGTGTTCAATTATTCCATTGGAAAATGGCTAATTGATGTGCAGATTTCACTGACTTGCCTTATGAAAAAACCAAGCCATAAAAATAGAGTTTAAAAAAGACACCTTTTGAAATGATATATGGAAGAGAAAAGAGTGAGAGAAACGGTAATTAATCCGGCTGATGGTTGCAAACGAGGGTTGAGTAGAAAGTAAAGTTAAAGACATTTTTTGGTTGTAGTAAATTGTAAAAAGATGCCGATATGCCGATATACGTTGGGCGTCAGACATGTAGAGACGGTAATTAATCTGGCTGATGGTTGAAAACGAGGGTTGAGCAGAAAGTAAAGTTATTAGGATTTTTTGGTTGTAGTAAAATGTAAGAAAGAATGAGATATGGGCGCCTTGCGTCTTAATTTGTAGAAAAAATCAGAGACGTAGTCAGGAATTATTTAATAGGGGGGGGGGGGGGGGGGGGTCATATTAGAACTACAAAACATTAATAAGTATGTATTTGGGTTAACATTCCAAACATAGGTATTTTTTTATGAAGCAGGCTCGGACCGATAGCCCCCCACCCCTGGCTGCGTCCCTGGGTAAGATATAAAAAAAAATAATAATAACAACAATCTCATAATGAGGATCACGCCCATCACGGCACTCGAGACTATTCTAGATATCCGATCCGTAGACATATTGCGAGGCAGCCACTGCGGCTATGAGACTTAAGGCGATGGAAGAAAGGATTGAGGATAGGAGCAGCTCATACCATCGCGGTATAATCGAGGCGACGATAGGAATCCTGGAAGGAATTGAAGAGGTTGCCCATCGGATACGTGAAATGACACTTGACGTCGAGTGCGAGACACTGCTGCCAGCGGCGCAGTCTTGAATTGACGGCATCCTAGTCTTGCAATCTGGAAGATCATGTTACACAGATGGATCAAAGCTAGAGGACAGAGTGGGCCTGGGGATCCACATTGAGAACCTAGGGACTGAAATCTGTTTTAGACAGCCTGACTATAATACGGTCCTACAGGCGGAAATCCGGGCGATCACGGAATGCGTGAGGTGGTGTAGTGTTAACGCGAGGACGTCGAGTGTGAACATGTTTACGGACAGTAAACAGGCCATAAGGGCAATAACAACCAGGTGGATAAGGTCACGAAGAGTCTTGGAGTGTAAGAAGGAAATTAACACCTTCTCTGAGGATGACACAATCCGTATCGTTTGAAAACAGAAAACAGACGATGTGGCAGTGAAGGCCAGAGAACTGCCGACATTAACCCGAAGCTCTTCGGGTCGACGCAGCCCGAGTTAAGGTTGTGGGCGACGAATGCGCATGTAACCCTGTGTCCCATAGACATACAGATTAAGTAGGTATGACGGCAAAAATCCTATGGGGAGATCCAGATCGTGAGAAGACGAGACCATTACTGAAAAGCTTTCGGTATCATAACGGGACGTCACATACGAAAGGCCACCGTAGCGCAGAGGTTAGATGTCTGCCTATGGCACTGAATGCTTGGGTTCGAAATTGTCAGCGGTGGTTATCCCCTTCTGATGCTGGCAACATTTGTGAGGTACTATGTCATATAAAACTTCTCACCAAAGAGGTGTCGCACATCGGACTCGGCTATAAAAACGAGGCTCCTTATCATTGAGCTCAAACTTGAATCGGACTGCACTCATTGATATGTGAAAAGTTTCCCCTTGTTCCTTAGTGGAATGTTCATGGGCAAATTTGCAATCATAACGGGACACATATGACTACGAGCTCACTAATGCAAAATCGGTGCGGCAAGTGATAGCATATGTAGGGTAAGCGGGGAAGATGATGAAACGTTGGAGCATTTCCTATATCATTGTCAAAATCACAGTTTTTGGTTGGGCGCCAGTTTTGAAGCTGAATTTGCAAAAACTACCCAAACAGTTCATAAGGGTTCAATTGTTTTATAAAACTACATACAAAATCCTTCGTTCAAACCACTCCTCTTCAATTTCTCAATTTTCATGTTAACATGTAGTTTTTATTCCTAAAATGTCCATACGTTGGGCGCCACTTTTTACTATCACATCGTATATTTCTTGTTTCTTAGTAT
This sequence comes from Stomoxys calcitrans, assembly GCF_963082655.1. Lineage (NCBI taxonomy): Eukaryota > Metazoa > Arthropoda > Insecta > Diptera > Muscidae > Stomoxys > Stomoxys calcitrans. The sequence goes on along the minus strand of NC_081555.1, from coordinate 24,456,126 downwards.
GTGGATATTCTAAATTGCAATATTTTGTAACAGCAGCAGTCTTCAAAATATGATTTATTTGCATAAAATAATTAAAAAAAATTAATTTTTAAGTTGGGCGCCAGTTTTCAACCCATTTGTGAAACAAAGTAAAATTTAGACGGAATCTCAACATTTGCACTAGCTATTAAACTTTCTTAATCAAACCCTTCTCATCAATGAAATAATATATAGATTTCATTTATAAAAGAGCCCAACGTTGGGCGCCAATTTTTACTTTTACATGTAATTTTTTTTTACTATTACATAGTAATTTTTTGGTTTCGCACTATATGAATCTTTTTAATAAAAAGCCACAGATTGTGATTTATTTTATTCCCTAAAGGGAATTACTGAGAGAAATGACCTTTGTCGATAGTTTTGAACTTGGGCGCCAGTTTTGAGCTCAATTTGCCAGACAAAGTAAAATTTAACATATAGGCTTAACATTTTAATAACACTGGCTATTGCCGTTTCCCATAGAAACTTCTCCTTTTCCATTTGGAAATTTGCATGATAGCATATGGGTTTCATTTATAAGAGGACCATACGTTGGGCGCCACGTTATATATGAACATGGTTATTTTCTGGTTGTGCATTATATCAACATTATAAATAGCCACGTTTGTTAAGAGAAACTTGCTCCTAATTGTAATCCATTTTCATTTCAGCCTTTAGGAAAAAACAATTTTACAGCTTTTAGTTTGGGCGCCAATTTTTGGCACATTTTTCCAAAAAATGCCACATTATCCATAAAAACTCTAGACTTTTAATGCATTACCTATGAAATCCCAGTTTCAAAAACTTTTATTACCCTCCTCTCTAATTTCGCAATTTCAATGAGCACATATAAATTTGTCAGCATTAAAACTGGTCATAGCTGAAAGGAAAATTTAAGAAAACGAAATTTATTTTTGCAGCCCCACTTTTCCTTGCATTGGAGACTAGCATAGACTATTGCTAAGGCTTCTGATGCTGCTTTGTAGTTTGGCTCACTTGAGACTCTATTTTCCTCTTTTGAAACTTGTCTTGAATGCTTGAGTTCCAATGAGCATACATACATAGATGGATGGATGAAATGGTGTTGTGGATATTGTTGTCGTAGCTATTTTTGTTTTTTTTTTGGAGATTGTCGTCGTTCATTCATTCATTCATGCATCCGTCCCTGATGCATCCATATGACCAAAGCCTGTTATAAAAAGTTTGTGCATAAGCATCGTGCATGGGTCGGAGTAGAAAAAGAAAGTTGTTTGACTGCAATTTCCTTTTTGGAAAAAAATCCATTTCGTTTTCCATATGGGTGACGTTGGGGCACAAAATGAAAAATGCCAATGTGCAAGGTTTTCCATTTCTATGGAAAAACGGATAAAAAGAAAACTCATCAGCAGGCTTTGGATAATGCAAATTTAAATTAAAATGTTGGCAAAGGAAGAAATTTTTAGAAATTGGCAGGAAGTTTTATGGATTTAAAGACCATCATGACGCAGAGGTTAGCATGTTTGCCTATGACACCGAACGCCCGGCGTGAACATCAGAAAAAAATGTTCAGTGGTGGTTATCCCCTTACTAGTGCTGGCTACATTTATGAGGTATCCTGCCATGTTAAAGTGGCAGGAGTGGTGTCGCGGCACGCCGTTCGTTCTCCGCATAAAAAAGTACGCCCCTTATTATTGAGCTTAAACTTTAATCGCAGTGCACTCATTAATATGTGAGAAGATCAACTGTACCTCAATGGAATGTTAATGGGAGCTAAGTTAATGGAAGGATTTAAAACGTTGTTACAGACAAGGAAGGTTAAGAGAAAATACTGGAAAAAAAAATTAAAAATTGGCAGCGATTCGTTTTGATTAAAAATTTTGTCAAAACTTCATTTATAGAAAATTTTTTACAGAAAATATTGTCAATATTTTATTTTTTATAGAAAGTTTTGTCAAAAAAAAATTTTTTTTGATGTAATTTGAATAAATTTTAATTTTTATGGAAAAATTTTATTTTCAAAGAAACCTCTTGCTAAATTTTATTTACAGAAAAAATTTTAGAAAACTTTATATTATTTTATTTTTAAAATGTTGTCAACATTTTAATTTTATAGAAAACTAGCTGAACCGGGCCCGCCCCGCTGCGCCTTCTTTTACTTTATATGGAACAAAATTATCCTTTGAATATCAATTTTCGACAAATAAAGAGCTTTTAGTGAAATGCCATGCTACGAAAATGGTATCGCTTGACTAATAGCATAAGAATATTACTGCCTTTATACTACCCTAAACCCTCGCTCGGAGGGCTTAGGGCCATTCTCAAAAGGCTTTTATGAGCCTGATATTCTCATGTGGATTTTGGGAGTGGGAAGGTTGGTGTTTGTTTGGGTGTAATGTGAAACCCAAAAACGTGGTCCCGAAAATGGGGATCAATTTCGTGCTCTAATACCGTTCATTTGAGCTCTATAATGTCATGGTCGATAAATGTATATGTCAGATTTAGGGGTGATTTGGGTTGGACCCAACAATTCGTTATGAAATCCGTTTACTTAACTCAAATTCCTTTCATTTAAGCCACATATTGCCATGGTCGGTAAATGTGTACTCTTTGGGGGGTGTTTTGGCGGTACCCCCAATACAGGTCCCATATTCGTTGTCCCTGATTCGTTTTCTACTCCCAAATACCTTTATTTGAGCCCCATATTGCGGTGGTCAGTAAATAGTTGCTGTTTGTGGGGTGTTGTAGGGAAGGGGTAGACCACCAAAAAATTGGTCCTGAAAGTGGGTATCAATTTCGCGCTCTACTCCCAATTACTTTCCATTTGAGCCCCCCAGGCTCTTAGCCCTGAAAATAAGCAGCATGTTGCAATACTGTCAACTATCATTTATTTGAACCACGCATTGCCATTGGCCCCCTAAACACTTGGTCTCACATTTGTATATCACATTTGTGTTCTACACTCAACTATCTTTTATTTGAGCCCTATATTGCCATGGCCAGTAAATAAGTCCTGTTTGGGGGTGTTTTGGGGAGGGGGTGGACCCCAGAAACTTGGTCCCTCATTTAAATATAAGATTGGTATTGTACTCACAAATACCTTTCATTTGAGTCTCATATTGCTTTAGTCAGTACATATGTCCGATCAAAGGGTGTGTTGGGGGTTGGAATGGTCCCCCACACACTTGAACCGACAATTGGATATCAGGTAAGTTTTCTAATCTTAAATATCTTTCATTTGAGTCCCATATTGGCGTGTTTGGAGGCAACCGTAGCGCAGAGGTTAGTATGTCCGCCTTTGACGCTGAACATCTGGGTTCGAATCCTGGCGAGACCATCAGAAAAATTTTTCAGCGGTGGTTTTCCCCTCCTAATGCTGGCAACATTTGTGAGGTACTATGCCATATAAAACTTCTCTCCAATGAGGTGTCGCACTGCGGCACGCCGTTCAGACTCGGCAATGAAAAGGAGGCCCCTTATCATTGAGCTTAAACTTGAATCGAACTGCACTCATTTTTTGGGGGTGGGGTGACGCACGAAACACTTAGTCCTACAATTGGATATCAGATTTGTTTTCTACTTTCAAATACCTATAATTTGATACCCATATTGTAGTGATTGGTCTATAAATGCGTTTGGCGGGTTTTGTGTGTGGGCGGCCCTCTTAGGCACCCCCTCCCATTCTGATACCAAATTTTTGATTTTAGGTTAATGTAAGTGTGCAAACAAAATTTCGCTTAAAACGTCCAACCCATCTTCAAGATCTGGTGTTTTTGAAAATTATTGTTAAGGCCCGTCGGGAAACCTTTAATTTAACCCCATATTGTCATGATAAGTGTATACAGCCGTTTGGTAGAGGGTGTCCATATGAGGGTAGTGCGCCACACTCCATTTGACACTTGAGCACATACTGGAATAACGCACTCTACTCAAAAATATCTTTCATTTGATCCCCCATTGTTTTAATTGGTTAAATAATCTATTGAAGGCGATTTTTGGAGGTAAAGCGCCACCTAGATTCTTGGACACAAGGTTTAATGTCATATTCGTGATCAACTCCCAAAAACCTTTCATTTGAGTCTTATATAGTTATGATCGAGTAAAATTCCCATTTGGGGCGACCAGCAAATACTTAGACATAATTTTTTATGTCATATTCGTAATCTTCTCCCGAAATGTACGTCTAATATGTTTGTTTGGGGAACTTTTTGGGTTGGTGTGACCCCTGGGTTCCTTAGACTCAACTGTTAATGCCATATTCGTATTCTACTCTCCAAAACCTTTCATTTGATACCCATATTGTCCCGATCGGTCAACCTTGATTTTGGGTGGTGTTTTTGGATAACGGTGCAGGATCCGCCCCTTCCAATATCAAAAAAATTATATAGACTATTCCTCCTTCCTGACCATATTCGTAATCTACTCCCGAATACCATTCATTCGAGTCCCATATTGTCATTATGTTATTTGAAGGAGTTTCGGGGTCGGGGCAGCCACCTAGGTACTTGGACTCAAATTTGTATTCTACACCCGAATACCTTTCATTTGAGTCCCATATTTTCCCGATCAGTCCACTTTCATTTATGGGTGGTACTTTTAGGGTAAGGGGGAGGGTCCGCCCCTTGAGGTATCAAAAAACTATATAGCCTAATGCTCCTCCCGTACCACTCCCCACAATCTGGGGAAATTTGAAAGAAATCGGTTAAGCCGTTATTGATTCTATACGGAACAAACAAATTTACATACCCACAAATAAACAAACACAAATAAATTTTTGTATATATATTGTAGATTTTGCACAAAATTTTTTAGTAGTTTTATTTTTTTTTTTATTTTGTCAAAATTTTATTTTATAGAAAATTTTTTCAAAATTTTATTTTTTAGAAAATTTTTTCAAAATTTTATTTTTACAGAAAATTTTGTAAATTTTTGTTTTTTTGTATAGAATTTTTCAAATTATTTTTTTAGAAAGTTTTTTTTCAGAATATTATTATTATTATTTTTTTTTACATAGTCAAGATTCTTTTGTATAAAAACTTTTGCAAACATTTTAGTTCTGGAAAAAATTTTGCCACCATTTTTTTTTTGTTAAAATCTATTTTTTTTTTATTAAAATCAACATTTTTTTAATTAAAAAAAAAATATAGAAAATTTTGCCAACTTTTAATATATTTGCCAAATTTTATAGACTTTCAGCATGTTTAATATATATCTATGTGTTACTTCTCAGTCCGTCGATTTAGACGCTCTGCGTCATCGGTGTCTCCACCACCATGCTTGAAGTCAACATAACAACACTTGTGTGGGATGTTTGCTTGACACTAAACAATATTTTTAACACAATCGCATGAACCCAATACAGGCTAGTTATAACCAATGACTCTTAATTTAACCATTTAATGCTGCCAAGGGATAGAATACCTGTTTAAAAGTCTGCAATACAAAATCGCCAATATTAATCTTTCGCTCTCCCTCTTACTCTCGGTTTGTTTAATCCAATTAATTAAAAATAAATCCATAACTCACTTTGCTATTTAAGTCTTTAGATATGCGTTCGATTTTTTGTGTCATTTTTATTTTTGTAATTCGTTACGCAAAACTGCCTACTGAGAAAAGCAAAGATGTGATTGTAAGGTGTTTGCGTTTTCAAAGCTCTAACCTGGTAGCCACTTTCGCATTCAATTGAAAATGCTATCAAGAGACTTGAAATGTGAATGCGAAATTGTTGTTGTTTTTTTTTTTTTTAATTTGGAATGGATTATTTAATCATCCAATAAGTCAATAGACAATTAAATATACAAGATTAGTAATGCATTTAATCTCATTCATTTAATAAGGAGCCTGCAACCAGAAAGTAGTCATTTGGGAATAGATTTCATCAATGTGTTAAGTAAGTATGTCAAAGTTGTTTGACTGAAAACTAATCAACAAACAAAATTGAAAAAAAAATCAGTCAGTAAGTCACGCTATGCTCATTAGCCATAAGACGTTTTTTTCCATAATTTCTAAAAATTCTGAAAAAAATCTGCTACGAGACTCTTTGACCTGTTGTATGATTGCCAGTTTCCTTTAGCCATTTAAAATCACCGCTAACATAATTAAATAAAGAATCCCGAAAATTTATGCTGCGTGTGTGTAACCAATTCAAAGAAAAATATTTCTTCAACACCTTTAGCTGTGCACCTACATACATCTGTGATTTGTAATTTGGTTGCTGCATGAGAATCAAAAGTATCTTTCCCACATCACAAAGTGCTATGGTTTCGGGCCAAATTAAGACTTCTTCTCAATTCTGAACATAACAGAAGACATGAATGTTTGCGTGTAACTTGATATCGATATGGTAAGACAGTCTAAGATGAGATAATTATTAAGAGAAGTTAAAAAAGTCAACATTTGGAATTGATAATGTTATTGGAAACTGAATGGCGCCCAACGTGGGGCGTCTAATTAAAAAATAGAAAGTTATAAGTGTTATATTAAAACTAGATCCATTGGAACTATTCATTTTCCGAACGTACTCCATGAATGACTTAGACATAGTGACATAATGTTTTAGCAACCTGCAAACGGCTTTGAGATAGTGTAAGGGGTAAATATCCTTACATGGTTCAGATCACTCTATCTGGACTTAAGAACAAAAACTGTTTCTTCTACCAGAATTTTTGTAGAAATATGATAGATCTATTGAGTATCGAATATTTTTCTAACCCGATTTCAGTCTTAGCTTACAGCTTCAGAAATCTCACACCCAAGAAAATAAGTTTGCTGATATCGGCAACCATGGTATGCAGATTTAAGATTAAACATTTTTTTACCTTTGAAGGAAACACTTTCAAAGTTTTGAACGTCTTTACGATCGTTAAGGCATTTTCTATGTATTTATGTAAATTTTTAACTATTTAAGGCGACAATTTTTTGTTAAACAGTCTAAATAAGATTTTAGTAGATTTTTTTCGCTGTTTTTTTTTTGAAATCATTAAAAAATTATCAAAATTGTTAAAGTTTTGTAAAATGTATTCTGAAATCCTTTATCACTAAAAAATAAAATGAAATACACAAGTTTTGAAAATTTCCGGCTAAAATCAACATTTGGTTATCCGAAAACAGCAGAAAATGTTTGCCGTTGTAACAAAAAATTACAATCTCAAGAAGGGAGAGAGCTTTTAATACTTACACGGTTTATACCAATAAATTAATGCTAAGCTAATTTATAAACTTTTAATTATTATTCTAATTCTTACTGTTTTTTTTTCTTTTCTAGGTAAGTTGACATTTGGATCATCATAGTATTCCTATCTATTGTTCAGGGTAAGAAAATGGCTTCTGAAGATTAAGAAATACAAGTTGCTTTGGATTGTGAGCTCATGTGCAACATACTATATATTTAGCATCCTCAAAATAAAAAAAAATTATTCATCTTACTGAAGTGACTTGGCTAAACTTTTCTTAAACCATCACCCAAGCATCTTTGCATATTGTAAACCAGGAACTGTGTTGATCTATGTGAAAAGTGTGCATATGTAAACCTTATTTGCAAGGATTTTGAGCAATTTGTCAATATTCTTTCATGTTTGCCAATTTTTATAAGAAACATTTTTTTTAAATGTTGTTTCTAGGGACAATTTTCTCAAAATTTTATTTCAATTGAAAAATTTTTCCAAAAATTTTTTTTTCTTAGAAAATTTTCTCTGAATTTTTTTTCTATAGAAAATTTTCTCAAAACTTTATTTCTATAGAAAACCTTCTCACAATTTTATTTTTTAAGAAAATTTTTCAAAATTTAATATCTATAGAAAATTTTGTAAAAATTTTATTTTTCTAGAAAATTTTGTAAAAATTTTATTTTTCTAGAAAATTTTGTAAAAATTTTAATTTTCTAGAATTTTTTTACGAAAAATATAATTTTTTTCGCTTAGTTTTATTTTGGTCACAAATTTATGGGATTTTGTTTCTATTTGGGGCAGAAAAGCAAAACAACAAAACCCTTTGACCTCTTCTTTGACTACCAATATATGTACCAAGTACGATCTGAATCGGTTCATAACCTGATATTGCTGCCATAGAAACTGATCTTCCCATTAATCTCCTTGAGGAGGCTATCTTATCCTATGTTGCTGAAATGCAGCACGATGAATTTACCTATGACCTCCAACAGTTGTTCCAAATCTGGTTACAATCGGTTCAAAATCTGATATAGTTCCCATATGAAGCAATCTTGCGATTTTACTTATTGAGCCTCTAGAGGGTGCAATTCTTATCCGACTTCGCTGAAATTATGTACGATGACTTTTTCTAGGACCTAAAATGCATCAAGTACTATTTGAAACGGTTCACAATCTGATATAGCTCTCATATAAACTGATCTTCCGATTATACTTCTTGAGCCTCTAGAGAGCGAAATTCTTATCCGTTTTGGTTAAAATTTTACACCATGAAATCACCTATGACCTCCAATAGTTATCCTAAGTATGATTTGAATCGTTTAATAATCTGGTGATATCAACCCATCTCCCTATATTACTCCTTAAGCTTTTTATTATCCTCTATTAGTTTCTGCCTATAAAGAGAAACCATGAAAAGAACTTGAATAATACGATCCATGGTGGACGATGTATAAGATTCGGCCCAGCCAAAGATAACACGGTTTTACTTGTATAATAGTTAAGGTCATTATTTTGTGTATGGGCTTAATAGTTCCTGGTGTTTCTTTTTATACCCTCCACCATAGGATGGGAGTATACTAATTTCGTCATTCTGTTTGTAACTCCTCGAAATATTCGTCTCAGACCCCATAAAGTAGATATATTCTTGGTCGTCATGACATTTTAACTTTAACTTTAACCATGTCCGTCCGACCGTCCGTCTGTCTGTCGAAAGCACGCTAACTTTCGAAGAAGTAAAGTTAGCCGCTTAAAAATTTCCACAAATACTTCTTATAGGTGTAGATCGGTTGGGATTGGAAATGGGACACATCGTTATATGTTTTAATATAGCTGCCATATAAACCAATCTTGGATCTTGACTTCTTGAGCCTCTAAAGGGCACAATTTTTATCCGATTTGGCTGAAATTTCGCATGAGGTGTTTTGTTATGATTTCCAAGAACTGTACCAAGTATGGGTGAAATCGGTTCATAACCTGATATATCTGTCATATAAACCGATCTGGGGTCTTGACTTCTTGAGCCCTTACAGGGCTCCTATTTCACTAAAATTTTGTCTTTCAACAACTGTGCAAAGTATGGTTCAAATCGGTTCATAACCTGATATAGCTGCGATTTAAAGCAATCTGGGATCTTGACTTCTTGAGCCTTTATAGGGCGCAATTATTATCTTGCCCTTTAACATACGTGTCAAATATGGTCTGAATCGGTCTATAGCCTAATACAGCTCTCCTATAAAACAATCTCCCTATTTTACTTTTTGAGCCCCTAAAGAGCGCAATTCTTAATGGATTTGGCTAATATTTTACCCAATGACTTCTTCTATGGTCTCCAACGTATTGTACATTCCATTATGCTTCGAATCCAATAGCATAGCAATTCTTTCCTTTTTTCCTTCATTTTCCTTTGTTTGCTTAAAACGAGACACGGGGAAAGGACTCGACAAATGCGATCCATGGTGGAGGGTATATAAGAACTTAACAAGCTTTTACTTGTTTTATTTTAAAGTCCAAGACGGTCTGCGTCAACACAGACTGGAACTTTGAGGTCCGATCTGTATGGTACTTCTGGTGTATAGCATATCTTCTGGGACCAATATTGTGATTTATCCTGCAAATATACAGTAAAGTAAGCTTGTCCTATATTAATAAGTCTAGGATTCATTAAACGTTAGAGTTTCACTTTGTACTACTACTGGATTTAATCCAAATTCTCTTCATAATGTATTGTCTATATACTGTATATCATTCATATTTATAAGTATTCACACATCAGACATTTGTTGATGCTGAATGTGATTGAATAATTTCATGATGGCTTGATTTCATTTCATAAATTCATCAACTGCTGACTGACTGAATGAATGAAATGTCAGACTGTTGCTGATACAATTTTTATATGTTGCCGTCGGGATCATTATAGCATGAATTAATTTTCGAGACCTAAGTAATTATGAGCATAAAATAAAAAAATATATATACTGGTGGCAGGAAGGTAGATGGATGTAAGTCGACATAGTCAAAGGTTACAGAGAATTACAACTGTGTATTGTATGATGGTGCCAAAGATGGTGGTGATGGTGTAATACGCAGTACGTTACGCCAAAGAAGAGTTGTACTATAATTCTTCTACTTTAGATGTACTACCATGATGCTGGTTGTAAATAAGGGCGTTCATAGAAGAATTACAAGCTTCTGTCTGCTTGCTGGTACTCACTGACTTGCTGTCTCATTGCAATTGGAATTGCAGACATTTCAAGTACTTAGCGAGTACTAAGGAGTATACTCACATTCGTTCTGAGTTTGATATGCTGCATGTTTGTTGCTCTCATTTCAGAAATGCTTGTAAAGAAACCCATAGCGCAATTTCTGTAGCTTAAATCCTCATCTTCATGGGGTGGTAAAAGGTAATGTCATGGCGTAAAATCTTAAGTGTAACGTACGTAGTATACTATAAAAACGACGTAATATGATGAACTCTTTTTTTTTCAACACACAGGCAGTGATATATCGTATGCTGTGTAAAGGGGAAGTGTTGACTAAGGATTTTACTTACAACATCTACTACTCCTTGCATTGTTAACAAGAGTCTGAACTCTTTCTCTGATTTATTATTCCGTTTTTTTTTTTCATTTCTTCTCTTATTGTTCCTTTTCCATTGTCCTCCTTTGCTTTTCTTCTGCACAAATTGCTATTAAAATAAGGAAGAACAATATATGAACAATTCACCACAATCACATAGCCAGCATAAATTTTCAAGAGTTAAAAGTTTGTAGCACCTTATGTAGCTACAGCATGTGGCACGTATTCAAATCTACCTTCCCATTTTCGGACTTTTTGGGGGTAGAACAAATGAATTGTAGTAAAAACTAAGAACGTAGTAGCTAGTGGCAAAACATAGCCCTCACTTACTTATGTCGCATTTATCAAACACAATAACTAGTGCTAGGAAAATCTTCAATATGTAGGACAAGCAGACTTTATATAAAGGGTTCACATGGGAAGGGATGATAAGATTTTAACAAAATCTTCTATAGAATTTAAGTTTTCAATCAAAATTTCAGGACTAGTCGACTGGGAGTCCATCTCACCCCCAAAACAGTCCCAAAACCGGACTTATTTACTGCAAATGCAGATTTGCCCATGAACATTCCATTAAGGTGCAGGAGCAAATTTCTCACATTTCAATGAGTGGAGGTCTTATATCACGACCTCCTCTTTACAGACGAGTCCCAACGGCAGTTTTTACATGGCTTCTATGCATGGCATAGTACCTCACAAATGTCGCCCGATTTAGACATTTTTTTCTTATGTTGAAATCCTAGGATTTGAACTCAGGCCTTCATCATCATAGGCGAGTAGGCAAACTTCGCGGTACGGTGGCCTATTTATTCACTGACTATGGTAATACTGGGCTCAAATAAAAGGTATTTGAGAGCACGAATGTAATATTCAGCACCAAGCTGAAAGTAGATATTAGTCACAAACCGGACTTATTTACGTACCATGGCAATCTGGGGCTTTAGGGTAAGGTATTTGAGAGAAGAGCATGAATTTGTAATCAACATTTAGGGCGAAATGACTGAGCGGCCGTCCCACACCTTAAATACCGCCAAACAGGATTTTTTCACCGCACATAGGGCTTTAATAAAATATATTAGAGAAAGGAAGAAGGAGCGTGCCCGGTTCAGCTAAAAGTAGTTTCACAAAACTTCCTATGGAAATTTTCTTAAAGAAAGGGAAATTTGATAAAATGGCCTATAAAAAGGGGAATTTTGATAAGAATTTCTAAAAAATTAAATATTGTCTGTTTGCGCTCTTTTATTTTGATCTTTAAAATCTTTTCGTGATTTTTCGAACATATTCCAACTCGAGATCATATTCAATGCTTTCTATTCAAAGAATATCATAGCAAAGAAATTCTGAATGTTGAGCAAGTGTGTGTTGTTATTCAAAACACTTTGACTGGCTAGTGTATCATGATTTCGGTTACGCACGAGCAAGCGTGCTCTACACCGTACTCAATAGTCTTTGGGTATGTAGGGCACCTATTTCAAACATATCCTACAAAAATAAGAAAAATTGTAAAAAATTTTCTGAGAAAGAAGAATTTTGACAAAATTTAAGAAGGGAAATAAAAGGAAAAAATCTCTGAAGAAAAAAAAGTTTGCATGTTTTCGTTAAAAAGAGAGATTTTACAAACTTTTCAATGGGAAGGGATATTTTGACAAAATTAAAAAAAAAATCCTCTTAAAATTTAATTTTGATATAATTTCCTATAAAAAGGAATTTTGATAAAATGTTTCTATAGCAAAGGAAATTTTTACTAAATTTGCCATAGGAAATTTGACCAAAATTTCCCATGACAAGAGAAATATTGACAAAAAAACCTATAGAAAAATATTTACTAAATGAAATTTTGTTTAAACGGGAAAATTTTGCTAAATATCCAATCGAAAGGAAAATTTGACTCAATTTTCTTCGGAAAAAAAATTTTTGACAAAATTTTCAAAATAAGAAATGAAATTTTGACAAAATTTTCCTTAGAAATGAAATTTTGACAAAATGTTCCTAAGAAATTAAATTTTGACTAAATTTTCCATGGAAAGGGAAGTTTTACTAAATTTTCCTTAGAAGAAAGTTTTGACAAAAAAAACGGGAAAATTTTGCTAAATATCCAATCGAAAGGAAAATTTGACTCAATTTTCTTCCGAAAAAAAATTTTTGACAAAATTTTCAAAATAAGAAATGAAATTTTGACAAAATTTTCCTTAGAAATGAAATTTTGACAAAATGTTCCTAAGAAATTAAATTTTGACTAAATTTTCCATGGAAAGGGAAGTTTTACTAAATTTTCCTTAGAAGAAAGTTTTGACAAAATTCAAAAATTAAATTTCAACAAAACTTTCCTTAGAAATTAAATTTTTACTAAATATCCCAAAAATAGACGAAGTGACAAATTTTTCTATAGAAAGAGAAATTTTGAAAAAAATTCCTTTAAAAATTAAATTTGGATAAAATTTCGCATTAAAAAATAATTTCGACAACATTTTTCTGAGGAAAGTGGCAAACTTTTCTATAGAAAGAGAAATTTTAAAAAAAATTTCTCTAAAAATTAAATTTTGATAAAATTTCGCATTAATTTCGAATTTCGTCAACGTTTTCTATAGAAAGGGATATTTTTACAAAATTTTCCAAGAAAAGAGAAATTTGATAAAAATTGCCCATGATAAGGGAAATATTGACAAAATGTCCTATAAAAAGCAAAAATTTAGAAAAAAAATTCTAAAAAACCAAATTTTGAATAAATTTTCTGTAGAAATTAAATTCTGACCAAATATCTCATATAAAGGGAAATTTTACAAAATTTTCCTTAGATAAAATTTTGATTAGAAATAAAATTTCAACCATTTTTTCCCTTGAAATGAAATTTTAACTAAATTTCCCAAGGAAAGGGAAACTGATAACATTTTCTATAGAGGAGAAGTTTTGAAAACCCATTTTTGTAAAAACTAAATTTTAATAAAATTTCGCATAAGGAGGAATGTTGAAAATATTTTTCTATAGAAAGGGAAATTTGTACCAAATTTCCTATGGAAAGGGATATTTGGTAAAATTTCCTGTAGAAATGAAATATTGATAAAATTTCTCTGAGTATGTCTAATTTTCCCAAGTAAAGCGAAATTTGAAAATATTTCCCATAGAAAGCAAATGTTACTAAATTTTAGCCAGAAAATTAAATTTTAAGTAAATTTTTTTTTGCTTTGGAGGCCACCGTAGCACAGACGTTAACATGTCCGCTTTTGATGCTGAACGCCTGCGCTCGAATCCTGGTGAGAATATTAGAAAAAAAATTTCACCGGTGGTTATACCTTTCTAATGCTGACGACATTTGTGAGGTAGTTTTCTATGTAAAAACTTCTCCCCAAAGTGGTGTCGTTCTGCGACACGCTGTTCAGACTCGGCTATACAAGGAATCGGACAGCACTCATTGATGTGAAGAGAAGTTTGCCCCTGTTCCTTATGGAATAAGCAAATTTGCATTTGCAAATAAATTTTCTAAGAAAGGAAAATTATAAAAAATTTTCCAATAGAATAAAAATTTTGATAAAATTTGCTATAAAATCGCAGTTTTTACAAAATTTCATTTTGACTTATTTTTTTTATAGAAATGATTTTTTTTTTAATTTATGAAAAAATGTGCATAGGAAGGAAAATTTCGCATTAAAAAAGAATTACGAAAGGAAAATTTAAAAAAATCCTATATTAATGAAATTTAAAAAAAATTCTTAGAAATTAAATTGTAACAACATTTTCGTGAAATGGAAAATGCGTCCAAATTTTCTATAAGAAGGAAAATTTTGAAAAAATTGTTTAAAGAAATGGAATTTTGACAGAATATCCTATAGGTGGGAAAATTTTTTAACGTGTTCTGCAGAAAGTTAAATTTTGAAAAATGTTGCTATGGAAGTGAAATGCTATCAGAAAATTTTAATTTTTATGGGAAATTTTTTGTTTTTGTCAACATATAGTTTATGTGTATATAGGAAATTTTTCAAAAATATTTTTTTCTAGGGAATTTTTTCGAAATCTCATTACTAAAGGAAATGTATTCAAAATTTACTTTTCATTAGGAAATTTAGTCAAATTTCTTTTTCTATGGACAATTGTGTCAAATTTCCCTTTCTACGGGAAATTTTGTTAAATTTGCCAATAGAAATGAGGTTTTTGCTAAAGAAATGATATTTTTACAAAGGGAAAAAGGAAGGAAGGAAGGGAAATTTTGACTAAATGTTCTATACAAAGGGAACATTTTACAAAATTTTCCCTTAAAATTAAATTTTGCAAAATTGCCCCTACAAATGAAATTTTGACACTAATTCCCCTACCAATGAAATTTTGACCTAACTCCCCCTACAAGTGAAATTTTGAGACAATATTTCTTACAAATGAAATTTTAACACAATTTCACTTAAAAATAATATTTTGACAAGATTTCCCCTACGAATGAAATTTTGACAAGATTTCCCCTACAAATGAAATTTGGATAAAATTTCCTGTACAAAAAAATTAAAAAATAAATCTTTTTAGAAATTCTATCATCACAAATCCCATACCCCTTTACTAGCAGTAACTTTACTTTTTTTGCATACAAAGAAATGAAAAATAAACAATGAAAAAAAGAATCCAAAAACTACTTTCAAGTCAACAAAAGGTGCTAAGTAAGAATGGTAATTGGTGCCTGTTTAAAATGGCTTGTTTAAAAGTTCTCGCTCGGTAAGCGTTTTCTCAACATATCACATATCATCTTTCTTTCTTTCTTTCTTTCGAGTTGTTAACGGCAAATATGACACAATTACCACAAAGGTGCCATTAAATAAAACTATTACAATAACTATGCCACAAAAGCCAAATAGCCGCTGCGCTATGACGTTTTTTCCTGCCTTTACAGCTTCGAACCTAGGCGGTTTTGCGCATACTGGAAAACAATGACTTCACTTCTTTCTGAACAATTTTTTATGGAAATTGTTTGATTCGCTTGAGGCTAAGAGCAATACATAACCAGCTTATATGGTTTTTGGGAGCTAGCTCATAAGTTATGACTATGGGGTCGTTTGGTAAAAGGTAAACATAGTTTGGTTTCATTTAGAAAGTGATTGAGCAGTAGTAGTAGAATGACAAATTGAATGTGATTTGTATTCAAAATTTATGCTAATTTTGAAGCCTATATTTTGTGTGATTGCGGCTGGTTTTATTGATTGGCCACATATGGCCAAATATGAATAAGAAATAAAAATAGATTTCTAAGACTGAAAGCTTGTTAGATTCCCTGATATATATTCATTGGTTAATTTTTGGTAAAATTTATCTTGTATTTCAATTGATAGCATGTTCAACTTCTTGACAAATTATTCTAATTTAAAATAAGTCACATCATTAATGGCGGTGCAATGACTTTACAATTTCATTTAATTGAAACTTTAGTCAACTACTGGCAGGCAGCACTTCTCATCATTTAGACACTCGACATAAATGATGCCACAATGATTGCCGGCTGTCGGCAAGACGGCATGTCAGTCTGTCTTTACGTCTGTTTGTCCATACCATGTTGGAAGGGCTTCAATGAGTATGGACAAAGTTTTAATGTTATTGTACACTTAACATCACGATTGACCTCTTGAAGATCAACACCCGCACAAATTATACAATAGCTGTGTTTTTGTTTTTGGTTTCTGTTCGCTTTGTTTTGTGGTGGTCCAATTTAACCACCATCACCAGGCATCATAATATGAAAAAAATTCATCTTCATCCTCATCCCCATATGGGTTACTCAATGGCATGGAAGACTAAGTTGTAATTCAGAAAACACTGTGAAACAATAACAACAAAGTGTTGTTGACATAATATGAGAATTCATGGGGAAAAAGTATGAGATAAGTGGGGAAAGAGAGAGTTTTGTATGAACAAAGGCGGGTAGGTAGAGGGAATTGCTGTTAAACAGAGTTGGGTTGAGGATGTCAGTATTGTAACCCTTGAGTGATGCGTGGATGCAGAAGGCTATATTAAATTTCCAGCTAAACCAGAGAGCGGATTTTTGTTTGAACAAAGGAGGGAAGGTAGAGGAAATTGGGGATATCAGTACTGTATGGGTATCTTGGACCCAAAAATTTCAGCTAAACCATCCTCCGTACAAGAAATATGTCTAATGCTATTTGGCATGCTCTCTCTCTCTCTCTCTCTCATTATTATTGGCTTCATATTTCACTATTGCAAATTTCTCACATATCAATGAGTGCAAACTTCTCACATATCAATGAGTGCAGTCCGTTTCAAGCTTTAAGCTCAATGATAAGGGGCCTCCTTTTTATAGCCAAGTGCGAACGGCGTGCCACAGTGCGACATCTCTTTGGAGAGAAGTTTTACATGGCATAGTACTTCACTAATGTTTCCAGCATTAGGAGGAAAAAACCACCATTGAAAATTTTTTCTGATGGTATCGCCAGGATTCGAACCCAGACGTTCAGCGTCATAGGCGGACATGCTAACCGCTGCGCTAAGGTGGCCTCCCATATTTCACTATAGAAACTGAATAATACGATGGGTTTGAAAGTTGTTGGAATTTCAATTTATGTTATTTTGTCATCACCTACGCAATCTGCGTTATCAGTGTCTGCGCAACCACAGTTGAAGTCAGATGTCTTATTTTTCAAAATGTAAAACTAGAGCCTCCATATTTTTTGTCAGCAACTTTCTGCTGTACCCTCTTACAGGGAAAAAAATGCAAATTTTGCCCATGAACATTCCACCAAGGAACAGGGGCAAACTTCTCACATATCAATGAGTGCAGTCCGATTCAAGTTTGAGCTCAATGGTAAAGGGCTCCTTTTAATAGCCAAGTGCGAACGGCGTGCCGCAGTGCGACACCTCTTTGGAGAAAAGTTTTACATGGCATATAACCTCACAAATATTGCCAGCATTAGGAGGGGAAAACCACCGCTGAAAATTTTTTCTGATGGTCTGGCCAGGATTCGAACCCAGGCGTTCGGCGTCATAGGCGGCATGCTAAACTCTGCGCTACAGTGTCCTCCAGGGTACAGGATATTATAACTTAGTGCTTTTATTTGTAACACCCAGAAGGAAGAGAGATTAGACCCATTGATAAGTATACCGATCGACTCAGAATCATCTTCTGATTCGATTTAGCTATGTCTGTCTGTCTATCCGTCTGTCTATGTGTCCGTCTATCTGTCCGTCTGCCCAAGTTAATTTGTGTACAAAGTACAAGTCGCAGTTTTCATCCGATCGTATTAAAATGTGGTACAGGCATGCTTTTCGGTCTAGAGACGAAGCCAATTGGAAAAAATCGGCTCAGATATGGATATAGCTTCCATATATATGTTCGTCCGATTTGCAGTAATAATGCAATAAAATGGTCATTTTTTAACCCATTCTCTTGAAAATTGGCAGGAAGAATTTTTTATGACTCTCGACATTACTGGTGAATTTAATAGAAATCAGTTCAGATTTAGATATAGCGGCCATATATATATATATATCGCCCTATTTCCACTTCTAGAGTCACAGCAAGCGCATTTATTGACAAACCTTCTTCGACTCTTTCGAAATTTGGCAGGAGGGATCTTCTTAGAACATTTGACATTACTGGTGAATTTCATGAGTTGTATGACGACGATAGCATAGTTACACTCCTCAAAATACAACGGCTGCGTTGGTAAGGTCATGTTGTCAGAATGGAAGAAGAAGCTCCAGCAAAGAAGTCTTTCGAAGGCAAACACGGTGGTACACGCAAACCGGGAAGATCAAAAGCCTGATGGAAAGATCAAGTGGTGGGAGACACCTCGAAACTTGGTGTCAGAGATTTTAGAATAAGCGCAGAAGATCGAGGCGCATGGAACGCTATTCTAGGTTCGGCTAGTGGAACAAATATTCCGTCATAGGCAATTAAAATAAGTAAAGTGGTGAATTTCATAGAAAGCGGCTCAGATTTAGATACATCTGTTATATATGTATATCGTATATTTTCACTTCTACAGCCACTGCAAGCGCATTTTTTTGACAAATATCGCCAAAATTTAGCACAACACTTTTCTCAACGACTACCACATTATCTGAGAAGTTTCTTCGAAAGCGGTTCAATATTAGATATAGCACCCATATATAGGTTCGTTAAATTTTGGGTAATTTGCAATATTGTTGTCATTTGTCAACCGTAGTCAGTGTTGCCACTCAAGCAAATTATTTCCTATCAAAACTTAAGAAAAATCCTACCAAACCCGAACAAAAGCTACCAAAAGTTCTACAAGCCAAACATGTGGTATACCTTTTGTATGCATACCACCGAAGAGCTGGCCATTTTGCAATTCCATTTAAAACACAGCAAGTTATACAATTTCAACTCCATACAGTGTAAATACTACATCGTCGTTACATTCATAAATTATCTAGACTTGTCCGTCCGTCTGTTTGTTGAAATCACTCTACAGCCTGAAGATCAAAGATGACCTTTATCTTGATGTATTGTTGCCCAAAAAGTAATTGCGGATTTTCCATATAGTCGGCGTTGACAAATTTTTGCACAGCTTGTGACTCTGTAATAGCATTCTTTCTTCTGTCAGTTATCAGCTGTTACTTTTAGCTTGCTTTAGAAAAAAGTGTAAAAAAAGTATATTTGAATAAAGTTCATTCTAGGTTTTATTAAAAATGCATTTACTTTCTTTTAAAAAATCCGCAACTACTTTTTGGGCAACCCAATAGCATCTTTTATACTGATCTCCCGATAAGCAATCGATTACAGCGAGTTACATGGACCCCTCAACATTCGAGTATGGACTAGATCTGTATGCTGTTGCCATATAGCCCTGTTTTCCGATTGAAGGCATTGAACGCAGAAAAGACGCATTTCTCACCCAGAATTTGGAAGATATCCCTTAACATTCGTACCAATTACAGTCAATACTCGTATCAAAACTTCAAAACATTTTTCTGAAATTTGAAACAGTGAGACCCCTAGAAACCAGTATTTGGCCCATTGACATCCATGGTTTTATTCTGACTTCTTAACAAACAAACAGAAACAACGGGAAGGCAAATAATTTTCAATTATTTACTTGTTGGGAAAAACCTACCAAAAATTCAGGTCAGCCTTCTAACCTACCAAGAGAATAAAAACCTACCAATTTTGGTAGGAACATACCAAAAACAGCAATACTAACCGTAGTTATTCGGTTCGAACATATTTGCCCGAAATGTGATACGGATTGTTTAATAACCCATCTGAAAACATCCGGCGAGGTCCATCAAAATTGGTTCGGAATTAGATATAGCTTCCACTTTGTACCTATAGGGTAGGTGTAGGGTATTAAAAAGTCGACACCGCCCGACTTTTGCCTTTCCTTACTGTTTCTTTCCTAATTCAGATGTTATTGCTGTACATTGACGCCCAATGAGTGCTGCATCATCAGTGTCTCTGTGACCACACATGAAGTCATCAGGCACAAGATGTGTAACTATAGGGTGATTTTTTTGAAGTTAGGATTTTCATGCATTAGTATTTGACAGATCACGTGGGATTTCAGACATGGTGTCAAAGAGAAAGATGCTCAGTATGCTTTGACATTTCATCATGAATAGACTTACTAACGAGCAACGCTTGCAAATCATTGAATTTTATTACCAAAATCAGTGTTCGGTTCGAAATGTGTTCATTCACCGTAACGTTGCGTCCAACAGCATCTTTGAAAAAATACGGTCCAATGATTCCACCAGCGTACAAACCACACCAAACAGTGCATTTTTCGGGATGCATGGGCAGTTCTTGAACGGCTTCTGGTTGCTCTTCACTCCAAATGCGGCAATTTTGCTTATTTACGTAGCCATTCAACCAGAAATGAGCCTCATCGCTGAACAAAATTTGAACACATTTCGAACCGAACACTGATTTTGGTAATAAAATTCAATGATTTGCAAGCGTTGCTCGTTAGTAAGTCTATTCATGATGAAATGTCAAAGCATACTGAGCATCTTTCTCTTTGACACCATGTCTGAAATCCCACGTGATCTGTCAAATACTAATGCATGAAAATCCTAACCTCAAAAAAATCACCCTTTATAACCTCCTTATTTTCTCAAAAAACTTTCCCAACTCCACCAAAACCCAAGATTGGTTTAAATGGGGTTACTGGTCTTCTAGTTCATAGCCCCCTCCCCCTGTGATAATCTCAGTAGACGCCTCTGCCTCCAATTGCACATTTAGTACTTGCGGTCGAGTGTATATTTCATTATTTTCATTTGAAGAGAGGAGACCACAACACAAACCCTCAAACCACAGAGAACAACAACAATGCACACAACGACTACAAAGTTTAATTAGCCCCAATTAATATTTTAATTGAAGTTTTTATGTACTTCACTGCCATACTATTCCCATGTTCCAATGGTGCTGTTTTCCAGGCTACAAAAAAAAAACACAGAAAATAAAAACTTCTACAGCCATATACATAAATTAATTGTAGAATAACAATAAAATGCTGTAAGGCAGAGAGACAGTGAAGGAGTGGAGTAGCATAAGGATAGGAGAAAGATAAATTGCAAGCACTGAAACAGAACAGTAATAACAACAATGGCATAAATTACAATGGAAATTTATGCTTTTTCCTAAGAACTATGATTTCTAGCCTTGATATATGGGAATGACTGGGCAATTGCTTACACTTCCATGCTCTTCTATGCTGTTTCTGTTTGTGCACACTTGTAGTATAGCCGCTTTTCAATCATAAAAACATTTTTCTCACTTTAACTGGCTATTGGTTGAGGAAAATGTCTTTTTATGCAAATAGGGAATTAACAACAAATGCTCAAACCCCTCAATGTTGACAATGGCTTAAACAGTTCGCCTGTCAATCGTTGTGAGTGGCGGATTTCTAAGTAAAATATCCCCCCAAAAGAACTGCCTGCCGCTAAGTCTGTCCGTTTGAGTGGCTGTTGGTATTAGAGGCACGTTTTGCAGGAAGACACAAAAACCAACGGGCAGATAGACTTATCGACCGACAGTGGCAATGTACAAAAATTAAGCACAATTTAACTGTTGATTTAGCGACACTTTAAAACAAAACACCATGCTAAGGAGGTTGTAAAAGAAGAAGAGGGAGACGAGGCATGTCAATAAACACTGGCACGTTCTTTTTAGGTCCCTATATAAGGAAGAGGCTTTATATCGTTTCAATGATGGACATTTGTTTAAATTGCATGTTCAATTTGATTTAACGTCATCTCAATAAATTCCCCTTTGGATTTACTTGCCATTGATATGAGGTTTAGGAAGGCACGAAGGTATGATTTTGGGTAAGGGAGTTATATTTGACCTCAAACCACGATTCGTTTGGTTTATTGAAGTAATGAATTATTGGGTTGCCCAAAAAGTAATTGCGGATTTCACATATAGTCGGCGTTGACAAATTTTTTCACAGCTTGTGACTCTGTAATTGTGATCTGTAAAAAAAAGTGTAAAAAAAGTATATTTGAATTAAGTTCATTCTAAGCTTTATTAAAAATGCATTTACTTTCTTTTAAAAAATCCGCAATTACTTTTTGCGTTATATTAAACCAGTAAGGAAAGACTTTAAAGACGGGCATAACCGACTATGTAATACTCTACACCATCGATTCTACCTTCTACTTCCAATAAATAGAAACTCTGTCTATATCTTGTCAGACTTTAATTTTGTATACTAACTGAAATATCGAATAGAAAAGCAAGATTTTTCTACAATAGGACCCAAGGTCTGGCTATCGCAGTTTTTAAGGTGAATATCAGCTAAAACAAGTAAAAAGGCGTTAAGTTCGGCGCGGCCAAACTTTGGATACCAACCAGCTCTGGTATATATGTATACCACTTTTCATCATAATCCGGTGAAAAATGCATAATTTATGCCCCAATAGCAGCTTTATTAAAAAATGGTCCGATTTGGACCGAATTCGGCACGGACATTGGGTGGTCTAACAGGTACAAGTCATTGTTCAATTTTGTAGCACAAAATATTCGTCTTTTTGGTAGCTATATCCAAATATAGACCGATCTGAACCATATACGACACGGATGTCGTAAAGCCTAACACAACACACTGCCCCAAATTTCGGCAAAATCGGACAATAAATGCCCCTTTTATGGGCCCAAAACTTTTAATCGAGAGATCGTTCTAATGGCAGCTATACCGAAATCTGGACCGATCTGAGCCAAAATGCAGAAGAATATCGAGGGGCCTAGCATAACTCGCTGTCCCAAATTTCGGCAAAATCGGACAATAAATGCGCCTTTTCTGGGCCCAAAACCTTAAATCGAGAGATCGGTCTATCTGGCAGCTATATCCAAATCTGAACCGATCTGGGTCAAATTTAAGAGGGATATCGAAGGGCCTTACAAAACTTACTGTCCCAAATTTCGGCGACATCGGATAATTAATGCGCTTTTTATGGGCCCAAACCTTAAATCTAGAGATCGTTCTAATGGCAGCTATATCGAAATCTGAACCGATCTTGGCCAAATTGTAGAAGGATGTCGAGGGGCCTAACACAACTCACTGTCCCAAATTTTGGAAAAATCGGGCAATAAATGCGCCTTTTATGGGCCCAAAACCTTAAATCGAGAGATCGGTCTATATGGCAGCTAAATCCAAATCTGAACCGATCTGGGCCAACTTGCAGAAGGATGTCGAAAGGCCTAACACAACTAACTGCCCCAAATTTCGGCGACATCGGACAATAAATGCGCCTTTCATGGGCCCAAAACCTTAAATCGAGAGATCGGTCTATATAGAAGCTTTATCCAAACTTGAGCCGATCTGGACCAAATTGAAGTGGGGTGTCGAAGGGCCTAACACAACTCACTGTCCAAAACTACGGCGACATCAGACAACAAATGCGCCATTTATAGGCCCGAAACCTTAAATCGAGAGACCGGTCTATATAGCAACTATATCCTAACATGAACCGACCTGTCAAAATTTAAGAAGGATGTCGAGTGGCCTGACACATCTCACTGACCCAAATTTCAGCAAAATCGGATGATAAATGTGGCTTTTATGAACCTAAGCCCCTAAATCGGCAGATCGGTCTATATGGGCACTACATCAAGCCCATCTTCGAACTTAACCTGCTTATGGACAAAAAAAGATTCTGTGCAAAGTTTCAGCTCAATATCTCTATTTTTATAGACCGTGATTTCAACAGACAGACAGACAGACGTACATGCCTAGACCGTCTTCGATTTTTACGCTGATCAAGAACACATATACTTGATAGAGTCGGAAATAGATATTTCGATGTGTTGCAAACGGAATGGCAAAATGAATATTCTCCCATCCTTCGGTGGTGGGTATAAAAATATATGGGGGCTTCATCTAAATCTGCACCGATTTCGATGAAATTTTGCACACTTATTAAGACGTCAAACATAATGGCACGATCAAATACCTCATGGAAAATTTGGTAAAGATCATACCATAATTGTGGCTTCTAGAGCCTTAAAAGGCCATATCGGATGAAAGATATATATGGGAGCTATATCGAAATCTGATCCGATTTCGATGAAATTTTGAACACATATTGGGACGTCAAGTAGAACAGCTCATGCAAAAGAGCTGTAAGATAAGACCAAAATTTTGGCTTCTACAGCCTTAATAGAAGATGAAAGATGTATATGGGAGCTATATCTAAACCAGATCCGATTTTGATGAAACGTTTAAAGACGTTAAACAAAACATTTCATGCCGAATTTTGTAAAGATGATATCAAAAGTGTGAATACTAAAGGCTTAAAAGGCCACATCGTTCGAAAGATATATATGGGAGCTATATCTAATTTTTAACCGATTTTGATGGAGTTTTCCACAAGTATTGGGGGAATGGGGGAGGCTACAATATTTCTGGGCGTGCTTAGCCCACACTCCGAATCGGACCATAATTTGATATGGCTTCAATAGCATAGCAATTTATTTCTTTTATCTTTTTATACCCTCCACCATAAGATTTCGTCATTCTGTTTGTAACTACTCGAAATATTCGTCTGAGACCCCATAAAGTATATATATTCTTGATCGTCGTGACATTTTATGTCGATCCAGCCATGTCCGTCCGTCCGTCTGTCTGTCGAAAGCACGCTAACGTCCGAAGGAGTAAAGCTAGCCGCTTGAAATTTTGCACAAATACTTGTTATTAGTGTAGGTCGGTTGGTATTGTAAATGGGCCATATCGGTCCATGTTTTGATATAGCTGCCATATAAACCGATCTTGGGTTTTGACTTCTTGAGCCTCTAGAGTTCGCAATTCTTATCCGATTGGAATGAAATTTTGCACGACGTGTTTTGTTATGATATCCAATAACTGCGCCAAGTATAGTTCAAATCGGTCCATAACCTGATATAGCTGCCATATAAACCGGTCTTGGGTCTTGACTTCTTGAGCCTCTAGCGTGCGCAATTCTTATCCGATCAGAATGAAATTTTGCACGACGTGTTTTGTTATGACATCCAACAACTGTGCCAAGTATGGTTCAAATCGGTCCATAAGCTGATATAGCTGCCATATAAACCGATCTTGGGTCTTGACTTCTTGAGCCTCTAGAGTGCGCAATTCTTATCCGATTGAAATGAAATTTTGCACGACGTGTTTTGTTATTATATCCAACAACTGTGCCAAGTATGGTTCAAATCGGCCCATAACCTGATATAGCTGCCATATAAACCGATCTTGGGTCTTGACTTCTTGAGCCTCTAGAGGGCGCAATTCTCATCCGAATGGAATGGAATTTCGCACGACGTGTTTTGTTATGACACCCAACAACTGTGCCAAGTATGGTTTAAATCGGTCTATAACCTGATATAGCTGCCATATAAACCGATCTTGGGTCTTGACTTCTTGAGCCTCTAGAGGGCACAATTCTTATCCGATTTTGCATGACGTATTTTATTTTTACTTTGAACAACTGTGTCAAATAAGGTTCAAATCGGTTCATAACCTGATATAGCTGCCATATAAACCGATCTGGGATCTTGACTTCTTGACCCCTAGAGGTCGCAATTATTATCCGATATGCCTGAAATTTTGTACGACGGATCCTCTCATGACCATCAACAAACGTGTTTATTATGGTCTGAATCGGTCTATAGCCCGATGCAGATCCCATATAAATCGTTCTCTCTATTTTACTTCGTGAGCCCCAATGGGCGCAATTCTTATACGAATTGGCTGAAATTTTACACAGGTCTCCAACATATAATTTAATTGTGGTCCGAACCGGACCATATCTTGATATCGTTTTAATAGCAGAGAAACTCTTTTTTTATATCCTTTTTGCCTAAGAAGAGTTGCCAGGAAAAGAACTCGACAAATGCGATCCATGGTGGAGGGTATATAAGATTCGGCCCGGCCGAACTTAGCACGCTTTTACTTGTTTTGCCTAATAAGAGATGTCGGAAAAAGAATTTGAGAAATGTGATCCATGTTCGAGGGTATTTAGGATTCGGCCGGCCGATCTTAGCACGCTTTTACTTGATAATCTTCTTCCTGCGAAACAGGCGTTCCTCGTTTTCTACCGATACCCCTCCATGGTCTGGCTCGTTGCTTCTAATTGCATGGTTGTTCTGTATAACCCATTTTTGTCACAGTAGCATCTCGGGTCATACTAGCACAGGTCCGGGGACAACCATCTGGTTTTTAATAATAATTGAAAGAAAAATTTTTCACAAGTTTTTTTTAATATTTTTCTAAAGAAATAAAGTTGCCGGAAATTTTAATTCATTATTACAGAAAAGGAATCATTCTTTTCCGCAATGGTGCTTTATAATAGATTAGATAATATCATACTTTTAATTCATATAATATCTCAACCCTTTTATATCTAAGAGTTTAGAGTAAGCAAATGAAATATGGGTGTGAAAATGGAAAAATACACAAATTCATGGGAAGTATCTGTACGATTAAAATAAAGTTGCGTGTGTTATTTTTCTTCCTTTTTTCCCTGGTTAATTTATTAGCACAACGTTGCCTTTAATTCTGTGCTTTAAATTATATGGTATTTGTTTGTGTTTCTTTCGCCATGGTGGCTTGAATTTCTATGCGAACCATTCGCATGATGTGGACTTGTTGAAGAATTAAAAAAAAAAAAAAATATATCGAGGGCTCAAACAATGTCTGAACAACTAACAAAAAATTTACATTCGATGTGCGTGCAGAACATCATAGTCTAACATGCAACACAACTTCATCAAGATTCCATGATCTTTTCCTACTTTTTTCGTTGGTTTCAAGCAGAAAATATTTTACGCAAAACTAAGGCTTTGTTTTAAATTGTGAAATATGATTTAATAACCAGGTAGTAAGCGGAATATTGGCCAAATGAAATCATCTTCTCCTACTGGGCAAGAAATTAGCCAAATGAAATGCGTTTTACTAAGTCTTTCAATTCAGATAATTATATGTTGTTGTTGTAATAATCAACCATTTGTTTTGAATGTTTAATAAAAGAAAAACATTAGGTTTTTGAAGGTGCAATATATTGGTTTATTCTGCATCAACTCTGTAAATCTGTAACTTTCCTTCTTTTCAATTCTCCCCATGACCCATTGTTTACTTTACTTTTTCCTCTAAGGTCCGCTGCTAACTTTAAACATAAACAAAACCCCATAATCGGTACTTGGTCACCAGGTTAATAGCCAGGAAATAACCGAGCAACATTGCCCATGGGCCGCAAAGGCAATGATATGTCATAACTGACATTGAAATTTTATCAATACATAAATAATTCTTCATGTCAACAGTCAACGTAACAACTAAAAGGGAATTGAAAAAATGTTCCCCTCTTTCCAAAGAATGATTTACTTATGTTGCCAGTCAGACAGACAGACGGTTTGATGGACTGAACAAAAAACCATCTGAAATTTAATATGGGAATAAATCACACATCAGTTCAAGGCTTATCAATAAGCAGGCTTGTAAAAAAAATTCAAAAGAAATGAAAAGTTTTATAATAAAGTGTTTGATTGCATTTCACCATCATCGAAAGAAGAGAAGAAAAGGTCATTGATTTGTAATGAAAAGCCGAAGTTAATCTTTGGTCTTGGACTTGAAATAAGGGAAACACAAACAAATTTAAATGTTCAATAATTTTGTTATTGAATGACGTATTACTGGGCAGTCTTTGATATGATCATCATCAGCATTAATGAAAAATGTTAAAATCCACACAACATTCATAAGCCGTATGTGCGATAATAAATTTGTAGTTAAGTTGGGGATTTTGAATATTTATCTTCAAAGGCCTATAACATTTGGATATCAAAAACCACTCAATGTTGTGGTTATTGGTCATTTATTATATTACATGCCAATGCATGGAAATTAATATGTTATGTTATAGGTTTAAGGGGTTTGGGAGGCACCAGCCATGAATTCGAATGTTTTAAAAGTTCAATAAAATTTAAATAAATAAGGTGGTACTTTGACTGTTTGGCATTGAATGATTTTTTTAATTGCCATAGGTAAATATAAGCCTATGCCAGATCAATTGTTATATTGACACCTTTTGAAATGAGATAGCAAATAAAAAGGCATTCAATTTGGCCGAACTTTGAATAACCAAAACCTTAGATATTTATATATTAACCACATTTCAAAATCGAATGAACAATGAATTTATAGCAGCTATATTAAAATATGGTCCGACTTGGAGCAAACTTGAATATCAAGGGGTGTAATATAACTAAATCACAAAACGAATATAATACGCGTTTAAGACCATAAATTGGAATAAAACTACACTTCCACAAGCGAATGGGTAATAAAACTACCCATCTACAAGCAAAAGGGTAATAAAACTACCCTTCCACAAGCAAAAAGGTTATTACCCTTTACTACTCTTCCATAAGCGAAGGGATAATAAAACTACCCTTCCCCAAGCGAAAGTAATAAAACTACCCTTCCACAAGCGGTAGGGTAATAAAACTACCCTTCCACTAGCGAAAGGGTAATAAAACCACCTTTCCATAATCGTAAGTATAATAAAACTACTCTTCCAAAAGCGAAAGGGTAATACAACTACCTTTCCAACAGCAAAAGGGTAAAAGTACTACCCTTCCACAAGCGAAAAGGTAATAAAACTACCCTTCCATAAGCGAAAGGGTAATAAAAATATCCACCCGCAAGCGAAAGGTTAAGAAAACTACCCATCCACCAGCGGGCAATAAAACTACCGTTCCACAAGCGAACGGGTAATAAAACTATCCTTCCAAAAGCGAAAGGGTAAACAAATTACCCTTCCACAAGCGAAAGGGTAATAAAACTACCATTCCACAAGCGAAGAGGGTACAAAACTACTCTTCAACAAGCGAAAGGGTAATAAAACTACCCTTCCACAAGCGAAAGGATTAAAAAGCTTCCCTTTCCTATTACCCTTTCCCTTGGGTAAGGGTAGTTTTTTACATTTTCCATTTTGTAGAGGTGGTTTTATTGCACTTTCCTTTAGGTGCGGGTAGTTTTATAACCCCTTTCCTTGGCTTATAATAGTTTTATAACCCTTTCTCTTATAAACCTTTCCTTTCCAAGGGAAAGTGTAAGAAGTTTCCATTGTCCAAGAGAAAGGGAAATACAACTACCTCTACCCAAGCGAAAATGTAGTAAAACCAGCTATACCCAGGGAAAAGGATAGTTAAACAACCCTTACCCAAGGGAAATGGTAATAAAGCTACCCTTACCCAAGGGAAAGGTTACAAAACTACCCTAATCCAAGGGAAAAGGTAATAAAACTATCTCTACCAAAGGGAAAGGGCAATAAGACTTCTTCTACCCAAGGAAAAGGGTAATAAGACTACCTCTACCCAAGGGAAAGGGTAATAAAACTACATCTACCAAAGGAAAAGGGCAAAAAGGCTACCTCTACCCAAGAAAAAGGGCAATAAGACTACCTCTACCCAAGGGAAAATGTAGTAAAACCACCCTTACCCTAGGAAAAATGTAAAAAGCTACCATTGCCCAAGAGAAAGGGTTATAAAACTAACCCTACCCAAAGAAAAGGGCAATACAACTACTTCTTCCCAAGGAAAAATGTAGTAAAACCACCTCTATCCAAGTGAAAGGATAGTAAAACAACCCTAACCCAATGGAAAGGGTAATAAAACTACCCTAACCCAAGGAAAAATGTAATAAAACTACCCTTACCCAAGAGAAAGGTAAATATAACTACCCTTCTCCGAGGAAAAGATTAATTAAACTATTCTTTTCCAAGGGTAAGTGTAATAAAACTACCCTTCACCAAGGGAAAGGGCTATAAAACTTACCCAAGGGAAAGGGTAAAAAACCACCTTTTTTTCTTGGGAAAAAGAATACATGTAAAATTACTTTTCTCTTGGGAAAGGGTAATAAAAATTGAATTTTAACAGCAGCTATATTCAAATATAAGCTGAATTTTATCATATTTGGAACAGATTTCGAGTCTAACACAACTCTATTTACATAATTTCAGCAAAATCGGGTAATAAATTCGGGTTTTATTGGCCATCTTCGAGCCTATCCTGACTAGGTTAGGATGAAAAGAGGGTGCGGGCATTAATCCACCCTATGCCTCTATGGACATACACCTAAGCCAAAAATCGACTTGTTGTGCGCTCTAAATACTAAAAAGTAACTTCGAAAAAGAAAATCTTAGTCAAGAATTCCGTGCTACATACAAAATCTCTAATTGTTTTCCATTAGTAATTTTGTAAGTAGCACGTAATGGGTATAATATGACCATATAACAACTCGGTTCCAAGATTCAACTTCTTGAGCCCCTGAAAACCTCAAATTTTACCAGATTTAGTTAATATTAAGAAGCCAACTTAGCGCAGAGATAAAATTGTCCCTCCGTGATGCTGAACCCTCTCGAGAATATCCAAAAGAAAAATTCAGCCGTGGTTTTCGCCTCCTAATGCTGGCGACATTTGTGAGGTAAACTTCTCCTCAAAGAGATGTACCTCTGCGCAAGCCGTTCGGACTTGGCTATGAAAAGATTAAACTTGAATCAGACAGCACTCACTTTATATGTGAGAAGTTTGCCTCTGTTCCTTAATGGAATGTTCATTGGCAAATTTGCATTTGCCAGCAAGTATAACTAAATATAGACCTATCTGGGTTTTATTTGCTGTGGGGGTTTTCACTTATTATTTGTTCTATGGTTATATTTAAACTTATCTGAGTACTCGCAAAAAAATAAAACTTTGGGGAAATTTTTAAGAAAAACAAAATACTTTTATCATGAACTTTTGCTTTTATTATATCCGTGTAACATTTTGCTTCTACTAGAGAAAAACGGTGAGTATTTGACCGTATAGACCAGAGGTTGGCAAAAATACTCAATCTATTGCACATTACTTTGTACGTACCCAAGAAAATAATTCCAAGCAGATCCACAGGCTTGCAAAATCTCTTTCTCACATACAAAATTTTTTCTTTTTTGTTTTGACTGAGCAAAGAACAGTCAGAATATTGAGCAGCTCAGACGTGTGCGGATAGTAAACTCGGAAAATGTAAACCTTTTAAGATTCGGTACAAAAATGCTGCTATGACCAATGACAAAAATCATTAGACCAACACACAAATGGCTGCCAGGTACAAGAAAACACAACAAGAATTTCCAAAGCACTCCCGTAAGTAATAGAAAACCATAGAGGAGTTGTTTGAAAATTTAAGATTTTTAATATAAGTGCGTATCATTAAATCGAAATAAATCCAATTATACTCTGAGGGAGTTTGATTTACCAACTGAGCTCTGCTTATAATTCGTAAAAATGTGAGTTTGAATTATGTAACAACATTAAATTGAACTTGGCATCCTCTCCGATATACATAATCCATTTTAAACATTTGACGTTAAATTAGTTTATGAACAAAGAAAATCTTGTTGAAACCTCGAATAACATGTTCTATACATCAAGAATGAAACATTGTGTCAGAGTAAAAAACATTACAAAAACCATGTTCTTTTATCGTACCACATTACTTAAGACAAGCGTGCTAAGTTCGGCCAGGCCGGATCTTTTATACCCTCCACCATGGATCACATTTGTCAAATACTTTAAATGACTTTTTCGAATAGAAAAACACCAGTCATAGAAAAATACCACCTCCAAAATTTCAGGCAAAAAGCCAAACTGGGAGATCGGTTTATATGGCAGCTATATCAGGTTATATACCGATTTAGACCATACTTAGAACAGTTGGTGGAAGTCACACCAAAACGACATATGGAAATTTTCAACCATATTGAATAAGCATTTCGACCTCTAGAAGCCCAAGAAGTCTAATCGGAAGATCGGTTTATATGGCGGCTATATCAGGATATAGACTGATTTAGACCATACTTAACACAGTTGTTGGAAGTCAAAATAAAACACTTCATGCTAAATTTCGGCCAAATCGGATTAGAATTGCGCCCTCTAGAGGCTCAAGAAGTCTATTCGGGAGATCGGTTTGTATAGCGCTATATCAGGTTATGGACTGATGTAGTCTATACTTGGCACAAATGTTGGAAGTCATACCAGAACACTTCATGCAAATTTTTTTGCCAAATCTATCTGATTTGGCAAGCAATTTTATATGAATTGCGCCCTCTAGAAGCACTAAAAGTCAAAACCCAAGGTCGGTTTATATGGCAGCTCTATCAGGTTATGAATCGATTTAGACCACATTTAGACACAGTTGTCCGATATGACACCAAAACACCACGTGCAAAATTTCAGCCAAATCGGACGATAATTGCGCGCTCTAGAGGCTCAAGAAGTCAAGACACGAGATCGGTTTATATGGCAGCTATATCAAAACATGGACCGATATAGCTGCCCAACCGACCTACACTAATAAGAAAATTTCAAGTGCCTAGCTTTACTCCTTGGAAAGTTAGCGTGCTTGCGACAGACAGACGGACGGACGTTCCTGGATCGTCCTTAAATGTCACGAGGATCGAGAATATATATACTTTATGGGGTCTTAGACACATATTTCGAGGTGTTGCAAACGGAATGACGAAATTAGTATACCCCCAATCCTATGGTTGAGGGTATAAAAATGCATCTAACTTAGATTTTATGTGTGTAATTATAAAAGAAAATGATTTATTAGAAATTTAGCTGTTTCCATGGTAATGGCTATAAAAAATTTGCTAGGGTTCGTTGCACTTCAAGAGAAGCCAAAAGACCAGATGTAAGAATCATGTTCATGTAATGGTCAAATTATTCCCCATACCCACAGCCCTGCATTAGTGATTATTAACAACAACAAATTATAACAACTTGCTTCTGCTTTATAGAAGTTTTAAAAGAAAATGAAAATGCAATAAAGAATAAGAAGTAAAATGGAAAAATTAGAGTTCCTGAAGAACTCATAAGCATAGAAAAAGTAACAGAAAATTGCTTTCTTGGTAATACATAAGAAAAACCTTAAGCTTTAATGGTCTTTAACGTTTCCATTAGCTTTAATATAATTTACTACATACGATGGCGCCTCTTTATTTGAAATTAGGAAAAAATTAATAATTTATTTTACCTTGACAAACAATTTAAAACACATTGGAGTTGATGATGATGGTGATGATGATGCTTATGATTAATTTTTCAAATGTTTTGTTTGTTAGCGATTGTGTTAAGCGATCAAGTGCTTAAAATGTGATTTTGTTATTTATTTTTCCATGCCTTATTTCCAAATAATGATGAATTGCTTTTTGTTTTTAAATATCAATTTATATGTAAACGAAAATTATAACAATAGCAACAGCAGCATGCCGCTTAAACCATTTTTTTGGCGCTAGACGCTATTAGAGTTATACACTTTACTGCCTGCAAGAAGTGTTCATTTTCGGCCAGTTTTTTGTTTTTTTTTTTTTAAGCTAAGCACGCTTTTTTTACAAATTGCGTCAAAAAGATATGATTTTTAACGATTTTAGCCTTTATCTCCAACGCATCGTTCTTCACATTTTGTTTTGTTTGGTTTGGCTTAGCTATAATGAATATTCATTGTTTGACCCAATAGCCTGCCCCAAGCTATAAAGCAGAGGCTGTGAAGATGATTATTTGGCCAAAAACCATGATCAGCCAAATAAAATAACTCGTTTTTCGTATTTGATTCTCTTGAAAGAGAAAAAACGAAATGGCTACAAAACAAGTGGTTATAGACTTTATGCAAAAAAAAAAATATAATAAAATTATACAAAGTTAAAATCAACCATCAAAAAGAAAGGGGCATTCACCATTTTTCTTTACCTGTTCATAAAACTATCTCCAACTTCTTTGTATTGACTTCGCCTGTGGCCATTAAGAAACATTTATGACTTCATTTAAAACAATTTTCATTTTTAAATAAATGCTAAATGAAACTCGACGGGGGTTTTATCACCATTACAGCTATAAATTAAATGGCGCCCAACATGAGGGCATTTGATAAACATTCAAATTCCTCAAAGTAATCTCGCCAAAAATGTGGATATCAAGTTCGTGCTTTTCTCTCAAATACCTGCCTTTTAAACAAATATTCCCGATTAGGGGTGAGATTTGGGGATGGCCACCCATGCACATGGCCCTAAGACTATATATAAAATGCATACTCTATTCTTAAAAACCTTTTATTTGAAAAATTGGCTCATAAATTGAATATCGGATTCGTTTTCTACTCTAAAATTTGATTTGATTTCCAAATTGTACTGATCGTTTGGCTGGTTTTGGGTAGGGGAGTCCCTCAGATACTAGAGCTGACAAAATATTGATGGCACTATCAATATTTAATTTTTCGACAGAATATCAATTTTTATTTTTTCCAATTGCAAATTTTGCCCCTGAAAATTTCACTAAGGAACAGGGGCAAACTTCTCACATATGAATGAGTGCAGTCCGATTCAAGTTTAAGCTCAATGATAAAGGGCCTCCTTTTTAAAGCCGAGTCCGAACGGCATGCCGCAGTGCGACACCTCTTTGGAGAGAAGATTTACATGAAATAGTACCTCACAAATGTTGCCAGCATTAGGAAAAATGTTTTGTTTTATGGTTTCGCCAGGATTCGAACCCAGCCGTTCAGCGTCATAGGCGGACATGCTAACCTCTGCGCTATTGTGGCCTCCATGGATGGATACTATCGCAAAAGTAAAATTTTATTGAAAACTAAACAAAAATAAGCAGTCCGACGCTGAATGTATTCTTTAATATACATTTCACCTATAGAGGGCACCATTTTCATTCGATAAGGCTAACATTTTGTACAATAATTTCTCTCATGACTTCCAACCGATCTTTTTAATCTTGGTTTCATTGGTTGATATTGCTTGGTTGATATTTTTTCTCTATAAATCGATCTTTCAACTTGTACCAGATCTTGTACTACCAGATACCTCACCCAAAATGTAGATAGCCAGTTTGTGTTTAATAAGTACTACAAGGTTGCAAATCCCGGCGAGAACATCAGAAAAAAAATGTTCGTCGGCTGTTATCCCCACCTAGTGCTGGCGACACTTGTGAGGTATCTCCTTAAGGTAACCAGCTGTGTAGACTTCCTTACTAAGGTTAGCATGGAACGTCTGGGTTCGAATTCGGGCAAGGACATCTCAAAAATTTGTCAGCGGTGCTTATCCCCTCCTAATGCTGGTGACATTTATGAGGTACTGTACCATTTGGCATGGCAGCCATGTAAAAGCTTCTCAACAAAAAGGTGTCGCACTGCGGCACGTAACTCGGACTCGCCTATAAAAACGAGGCTCCTTATCATTGAGCTTAAACTTGAATCGGACAACACTCATTGATATGTGAGAAGTTTGCTCCTGTTCCTTAATGAAATGTTCATGGGCAAATTTGGATTGGAGGGTCTCCTTGTAGCACTTATTCTGTGATCATCGCTTTATTAGATTTAGAATGGCACGTTCAGCGCGGAATCTGATAAACTTCCGTAATAAGTAACTGAACAAAATTGGAAGACTACTCAGAAGAACACTTGAACAAGGTATGTCCAAGCATAGAAGACATTGATGACAATGTCAACAGGATTACTACTGCAATAGTGGGGTCTTTTCTTCTTTCTTGAGAAAGGAAATCAGCCTGGGAAGGTTCGCAACATTGGGAAAGAGGTCCGCAGACTTTATAACAGAGCACGAAAAAGCGAAAGATTATTTAGATGATCAGAACGGCAACGTCTGGCTCCTGGAAGCTTTTCTGTAGCATTGCGATAGCGTTAATGATGCCGCCAATGTAAAACAGTTTCTTTCAAAAACCCATGTCCCAACTGAAACGTTAGCAGATGACATGACAGTGAGAATAGAAACAACAGAGGACATATTAAGGCTATTGGTGAAAACGCATTTTCATATTTGCACAAAGCTAATTTTCTAACATCTTAGGAATTTTTAATTAAACGTGAGTAAAGATCATGAACTAAAGTGTATAAGGTATTCAACTCATTTTTACGATAAGCTTTTTTCTGAGTTTAGACCTGTATCATAACTTAAAGTTTCAGAAAAGCTATCGTCGACGATAATATGCCTTTACCCATGCATGGTAATGAGCTTGCTTATTCCAAAGAAATAAATTTAAGTAAAATTGTTAACACCACCGGAATTTCATCTATACTCAGGAAAAGTTAGTTTTATTTGTACAAAGTTAATTTTTAAACATCTAAAAATTTTTAATTACAAGTGAGTAAAGATCATGAACTAACGTGTTTTATGTATTCAACTCATTTTTACGATCAGCTTTTTTCTGAGTATAGACCTGTACCATAACTTGCCGTTTCTCACTCCCGCCCCCAGATTATGGCCCTGAAAATGTTCCATTGCGTTATTGGAAATGTTTCATTATGTTATTGGAAATGTTCCATTGTGTTAGTGGGTTAGGGGCATATTGGTAAGAACAGCACTCACTCTTTCTTTTCAAACCAAAATTGACATAACCTATGGCAAAAAAGTTAAAAAATTCATGTCTATGGAAATGTCTGTAATTTTTATAAAAACCCCTAAAAGTATGCTATAATTTTTTAGATTGGTTTTTTTCTTTGAAGATAGGCAATCATCATAAGTCTACGCCCACTTTTCAGTCAAATTAGAGTAGCAGATGTTTAACTTAATTTAAATTTTAGGCCTTCCTGCTCATTGCCATTTAAGGGCGCCATCTAATTAACTTTGTTTTACAAATTACCAAATTTTAAATATTTGTTACAGAAACTTATAATTATTTTTTTTGTTTAGTTTACTCTTCAGATATTTGACCTTTTGCCTGGGTTACTTAAATTTTACAAAGTTTCTTGACCACACCAGATTTTTTTTTATTTTCTGTGTGTATTTCCTCAATTATTGCTTATATTCA
Organism: Stomoxys calcitrans; assembly: GCF_963082655.1. Lineage (NCBI taxonomy): Eukaryota > Metazoa > Arthropoda > Insecta > Diptera > Muscidae > Stomoxys > Stomoxys calcitrans. Next base: position 24,419,091 of record NC_081555.1, on the reverse strand, counting down.
TTCTACACCATCATTTACTAATTGTTTGTAATCTTGCGCTGTTGTTTTTCGTTGCTTCTTGGGATAATAGCCAATATAGCTGTACGAGTACGTCGTCTGTCAGATGGTTTGTATGTATAAGCTAACGTTTGTCTACCATGTCAAACTTCTTGTCTGGCTTTAAAGCTGAATTCCGTTGTTGTCTGATCTTTTACAGAAATGATATGAGAAAAACACTAAAAAACGCCAAAGTCATCAGCCATAACTAATTGAGACTAGTTGTCATGGATGTTGTTGTTATTGTTAAAGAGTTTCGCCCCAGCCCTTGAAGCCAATATAAGGTAAACGTTCCAAAAATTCTAGCTGTCAAAATCATGTTAGTCAAAATGTTAAGCTAAGAAGCTGCATGGCTCCGGGCTTCAATTTCTTTTAAATTAATTTTTATTGATTTGTTTTTTTTTTTGAGTTTTTTTGAGGGGGAGACTAGTAAAACTGATGGCTCATCTTTACCTGATTAGATATGAATCTTCAAGCCAAAGGCTAAAAATGCTTTTAGTTTAGAGCTGAACAAAATGAAAGCATTTAAGCGTAATAAAGAAAGACAAAAGTTTGATGAGATGCCATTTACACATTCACCTCACCACACACAAAGTGTAGGAGGCGGCGTTGAGCTGCTACATGCCCCCTCAGAGAAAACGAAGCACCAGCAAAAGCCCTCAAGAAATATTTTCAAATGTATGACTAAACTCATTTTTAATAGGGTTTTAATGTGGAGAAGCCGCTTTTTTCATAAGTTTGAAAGAAAAAAAACAAAAATCCAAATGAAGGTTTAATGGTCATTAGCCTTAATTGAAGGCTCTTTGTAAAAATTGGGTTAAACAAATCGATGAAAAGAAACATAATTAACCCCAATTGTAAGCTCAAAGAGAAACCTAATAAGTAAGAAGAATGAAACATAAAAGGATTAAAATCAAATGAAAATCCCTTAAATGTTGTTCAAGGCCATAGCTTTCAAAGAGATTTCACTCAAATTGTTATATTTTTTTCTTTAACAAAACTTTTTCACCATAACAATAGTCCACCACAATATTGTTTTTTTTTTCTTCTATGGCTAACAGCTGTTTTTTCCCCTTCAAGTTTTCCCATTTCCTCCCCCATTTAGGCCTAGAAAAACTATATTTATAAGCAAAAACTGCATACAAATCCCATAAAACTTGTTAATCTTAAACATCTTGTAATGAAAATGTGTGTCTGCCTGCCTCTGCCTCTGTGCACCGTTAAAAATTCTACAAATTGTTTAAACAAATAAATGTATATGGGTCATTCCCCACTTATGTACGAGAGTATGTATGTCAGCTGTAGAATGCATTCGCATACAATGACATCAAGTTTTTCATAAATTATTTTTTTAACGACTTGAATTATTGTTTCTTCTGTTCCATATTCGATTTCTTGCATTTGCATCTTGTTTATCATTATTTTCACATATTGACATGAACATTAAATTTCACTTAAATTTGTTTGTATTGTGAAGAAGAAAAAAGGATTGAGAAGAAAAAGAAAAACAAGTGGCAAATATGTTGATGAGGTAAAGAAGAGAAATTGCTTTAAATATGAAGACACTTGCAAAATTAGGAAATAAGTGTTAATTATTGAATTTAGATTGTTTTTTAAACAAAGAAGATACCCTTTGACAATTTTTGGTATTAAAAAATTTCCAATATTTAGTAAACAACAAGTAAAAGCGGACTAAGTTCGGCCGGAACGAATCTTGGGAACCCACCACCATGGATTCTACTAAAATGTGGGAGCTATATCTGTTTATAAACCGATTTGGACGGTACTTGACACAGTTGTTGGAAGTCATAGTAGAACATAATGTTCAAAATTTTTAGCTCAATCGGATGGAAATTAAGGCTTCTAGGGGCTCAAGGAGTCAAATCGGGAGATCGGTTTATATGGGAGCTATATCAGGGTCTTGGCCGATTTGGACGGTACTTGACACAGTTGTTGGAAGTCATAACAGAACACAATGTTCAAAATTTCAGCCCAATCGGATGAAAATTAAAAATCGAGAGATCGGTTTATATGGGGGCTACGTCAGGTTCTTGGCCGATTTGGACCTTTCTTGCCACAGTTGTTGGTAGTCATAATAGTACACTATGTGTAAAATTTCAGCCAAATCTGGCAAAAATTGCGGCTTCCATGGGCTCAAGAAAACAAATCGGGGGATCCGTTTATATGGGAGCTATATCTAAATCTGAACTGATATGACCCATTTGCAATCTCCAACAACCTACATCAATATTAAGAATATGTGCAAAATTTCAAGCGGCTAGCTCTGCGCATTCGACAGCTATCGTGATTTCGACAGATGGACGAACATAGTTATGTCAGATCGTATTAAAATTTGGTACAGGCATGTTTTTCGGCCTGGATAAAAAGTCTATTGAAATTGGAAAAAAAACGGTTCAGATTGTGGCTTCCAGGGGCTCAAGAAGTCAAATCGGGAGATAGGTTTATATGGGAGCTATATCTAAATCTGAACCGATATGGCCTATTTGCATTCCCCAAATCGCTTTATTGTTTTTCAAAATATTTCTAATTAAGAGCTACACACTTTTGCATGCGTTTGAAACCAATTGTCGAAGCACTTTTGCCACTCTGATTCCCGTATCTCCAAAACATGCATTCTGAACGCATCAATCGCTTCTTCAGGCGTCGAAAAACGTTGACCTCCCTCCCGTACATAAAGTACGGGAGAAGAAATTCATCCAAGTCAGGCAGGGCTATACGGCAGACGACTCATCAAATCGATGTTTTGAGTGCTCAAAAATCCAGTTGTTTCGTTTTTAGGAGCATTTCTTTCGACCAATCGACACGAGCCTTTGTTTGAGCGATTGACAAATTTTGTGGGATCCAACGCAGAGATATTTTTTTAAAGGTCAAATGTTTATGCAATATTGAATGTATGCTGGTGCCATTAATGCCACTAATCTCAAGATAGGTCACATGATGATCTTACAAAATCAGTTGGCGCACAACATAAATGGTTTTTGAAACACCAACAGATTTTGGACGACCTTCACGAAATTCGTCTTGAAGTGAACTACGACCTCGGTTGAATTCACCACACCATCGACAAACACTGGTCCTTGATGGAACTTCAACGCCAAAAATTGAATTAAGTTCATCAATACAATGTTGTTGAGTTAATCCACGTTGAAAGTTGTAAAAAAAATCGCACGAAAATGTTCACGATTTAATTCTATTTTTTGGGCGAGATGAATATTTAAAGTTACTGTAAACAACACAAATAGCGCTCGTATGTCAAAAAGTTCTAAGTACGTATAACTTCAGAAATATCAAGCTTTTCGATAGATCTGTCAGTTGGCAGATTGTAACACAAGGGTTGTCCAATCCCGAAATATAAAAGGCAACGTTATGACATTGTAAGTCGATCTACCTATGTCCGTCCGTCTGTCTGTCGAAAGCACGCTTACTTTCGAAGGAGAAAGGCTAGCCGCTCGAAATTTTGCACAAATACTTATTATTAATGAAGGTCGGTAGGCATTGTAAATGGGCCATACCCGATCTTGAATCTTGACTTCTTGAGCCTCTAGAAGGCGCAATTCCAATCCGATTTGTTATGACTTGCAACAACTGTTCTTAGTATGGTTCAAATCGGTCCATGTTTTAATATAGCTGCCATATAAACCGATCTTGAACTTTGACTTCTTGAGCCACTACAGAGTGCAATTCTTATACGATTTGGCTGAATAGGGTGTGTTGTTATGATTTCCAACAACTGGGCTCAGTATGGTTGAAATCGGTCCATAAACTGGTGTAGCTTTCATATAAACCAATCTGGGGATTGACTTCTTGAGCCTCTAGAAGGCGCAATTCTTGAACTACTAGAGGGCGCAATTCGTATCCGATTTGGCTTAAATTTTGCATGAGGTGTTTTGTTATGACTTCCAAAAACTGTGCTAACTATGGTTGAAATCCGTTCATTACCTTGTATATCTGCCATATAAAACGAACTTGAATCTTGACTTCTTGAGCCACTAGAGGACGCAATTCCTATCCGATTTGGCCGAAATTTTAAATGAGGTGTTTTGTTATGATTTCCGAAAACTGTGCCAAGTATGGTTGCTTTTATTGTCTACAAATACTAATTATACCACCGCAAAACAAGTGACGCATGAGCATAAGTATTGGCGGTGGTCTAGTTTAAGCTCAATCATCATACGATTCCTTAATGGCCCCAAGACCATAAATGGGGAGATCGGTCTATATGGCAGCTAAATCCAATTTTAGTCCTAACTAGACCATACTCGGTACGGATATTTGAAAGGCCATAAAACCTGATGAAGGCAATATAATGGGTATGGGGTGCTTTTTCATGGTATGCTGTGGTTCTTAAAAGTAAGAAAAATCAAATAACGGATCACCATTTCAATAGAATTTGAAGGAAATGCAATAAAACATGCTCAAAGCAGCAACTGTGGCCCATGTCACATGTTTTCCCTTCCGAATGCTGGCAACATTTGTGAGGTACTATGCCATGTAAAACTTCTCCCCAAAGAGGTGTCGCATTGCGGCACGCCGTTCGGGCTCCGCTATAAAAAGGAGGCCCTTACCATTGAGAATAAACTAGAATCGGACTACACTCATTGATATGTGAGAAGTTTGCTCCTGTTCCTTAGTGGAATGTTCATGAAAAAAATTTGCATTTTTTGCATAAAAAGATTTAAACTGTTGAAAATACATGCATTTCTGTAATATAAAAGGAAGATGTGTAGATAATATTATAGATTACTATATTATATTATTATAGTGTTTCTATTATTTTTACGCTTTCAATTTTCAATTCAAATTTTCACTCCTCAACTTTAACAATTTTCCCCACCCTCATGCCATTATCATAAATCGTATCGATTTGTAATTTTTTATTCATCCATTTTTGGGCTTAATCATAAATTTTCATATTCCGTTTCTGATAAATTATCAATATAGGTTATTTAACCCCAAAACTCATTCACCACAGTGACAATATGTTTGAAAAAGCAGCAATTGCCGTTTAAGGCAGTTTATATGCTCGAAAATACTATATATATTTTGGGGGTGGGTTTTGTTGGGGGGTTTGCTGCGGGTCATTAGTTCTTAGCGTTTTGTGACGAATACAACAACACTCACATGATTATGGAATCCCCAAGCGCGCACACACACACACAGACACAGTTCGCCGGAAATGAACTTTATGGAAATGCATTTGAGCATATAGTATAGGCAGCATTCAAATGTGGGTTTGTTTTTGGTGTAGCGTAGTTGGAGGCTCGACATCATTTATTTCCCCAAAACTATTAGAGTAACTATAAATATCGAACAAGCAAACTATGTATACCACACCTCCCAAAGCCCAAACTTTTATGTTTTATTGAAGAATAATGAGCAGATTATAAATTTATAAATAGCAGACAATTGTGCGTCGGAGTGGGGAAAACTAATGTTGACAATATTTTCGTATTTAAATAGCCATGAGGGGAAGCTTCAAACATTTCTTTGTACAGCTTTTTAAGGGGCGTTGATGTGGAAGTTATAGTTCCTGGAACTTTTGGGGAAAGGATCAACTTTTAACGACTTTGCTGGTTTATAAGTTTAAGGTATGGTTTTTCTTTATAAACTTTTATGATTTGGTATTAAGGTAGCACATATGATAAACGCAACCACTTAACATTATATTTTCTATTTTAATAGTTTGAAAATAGGCTAGTCAATGGGGATTTTTAAATTACTTCCAGTAGAAAATTAACTAGGAGTAGTTTGAGGACATATTAGAAAGAAATTGTTTTTAAGAACTTGAAAGACTGAACTTTACCGATCTGAAATTAAGGACATTACTCTTAACTATTAGTTAAAAAGTTCAAATTTGTTTAAAATATTCTTCGACCTAGTTTGAGGACATTTTAACGAAGAGGGTATGGTTTGGGGACATATTGTCATTTTTGTTGGTTCTATAGGTGTATCATAAATTAAAAGAAGTACATAAATATATGTACTAAAAAAGTGCTTAAATTAAAAAAAGTGGAGACCACCGCATCGCAGAAGTTAGCATGTCCGTCTATGACGCTGAACGCATGGGTTCGAATCCTGACGAGAACATAAAAAAAATATTTCAGCGGTGCTTATCCCCTCCTAATGTTAGCAGCATTTGTGAGGTACTATGCCATGTAAAAACTTTTCCTCAAAGAGGTGTCGCTCTGCGGCACGCCGTTCGGACTCGGCTATAAAAAGGAGGTCCCTTATCATTGAGCTTAAAATTGTATCGGACAGCACTCATTGATTTGTGAGAAGTTTGCCCCAGTTTCCTAATAGAATGTTAATGGACAAATTTGCATTTGCGTGCCATGCAAAAACTTCTCTCAAAAGAGGTGTCGCACTGCGCTGCCAAATCGAAAATCTTGGAAATAATTGTGGAACTTTTGAGCGGATACACATATGGACACGGAACGTAACATGGTCAATGTAGGTTTTTTTCCAATAAGTATGCAAAATTTGGGGACCCTCGTAGGTTCAGAGGCGTATCCATGGGGCTTGAAAGTTGGTCACCTCGAGCATGCCATATTTTGAATTGCTTGGCCAACAGTCATTTATGGGCCGATGAGCTTGATTCTTTTTTTAAAGATAGAGCTTGTAAAACCATGCAAATGTTTAGTACATCTCTAACGGTTTATGAGTTATTGGACTTACAAAAAAATTTTTTTTTTTGAAAATTATAGTCATTTTTTTTTTTGAACCGATTGAAAAATTTTCGACATCGTTAGAAAGGTTACAAAATTTTAAGAGTTTAAAAAGATGTTGTGCAAATTGTCCATTCCTATTAAAAGTTATTCGCTTCATCATAACTTTTTATACCCCACACCACTACTGTTGTACAGGTTATTATAACTTAGTGCATTTGTTTGTAACACCTAGAAAGAAGAAATATGGACGCATTGATAAGTACACCGTTCGACTTATAATCACTTTCTGATCCGATTTAGCTATGTCCAGACAGACGGACATACAGACAGATGTATGTCCGTCTGTCCATGTTAATTTGTGTACAAAGTACAGGTCGTAATTTTCATCCGATCGTCTTAAAATTTCCTACAGGCATGTTTTTTTGCCTAGAGACGAAGCCTATTAAATAGGTGCTTTATATGTATATATCCCGATTTAAACTTCTAGAGCCACTGCCAACGCATTTATTAAACAATCTTACAAAACTTTGTACAACGCTTGCCTCGATAACTACCACAATAACTGCGAAATTTGCTTCAAATCGGTTTAGATTTAGATATAGCTCCCATATATATGTTCCTCCGATTTTATGAAATATTGCAATAAATTGCTCAATTGTTTACCGATTCTCTCGTAATTTGGCAGGAGGGATTTTCTTATGAATATCGACATTGCTGGTGAATTTCATAGCAATCGGCCCAGATTTAGATATAGCTGCCATAAGGGACGTAGCCAGGGGGCCCGATCCTTTCAGTCCTTTCAGACGCACTTAGACAATTTTAGTCCATAATTATACCGTAGTAGCGACTGACCAAGGCCTATGGTGGGAATTGAAGGCCCTGCACTGGCAATCCAAGCACGCTACCAAATCGGCTACCAGGTATCTATATTCAAACAAAAATACATTTATGGCAATATGCCTTATTAAAATCGTAAGGAATTGTTTTTAGTTTCTTAAAAAAAAACCTTTTAAAAAAAATAAAATTTAGTACCTTTTTTATTTAATTTTGTTATTGGTTTTCATCACTTCACCTTAGAGCAAGAAAAAATTTAAATTTTTGTAAGTAAATTTAAATGCTCAAGTAATGACTTCCCTTCAAAATTGGACTAAGGAATATCTTTAACTGTAACCCAATATTTAAACTCTTTCGCCGAAGCAAAAATTTATAAATTACGTAATTATAATGAATTAGTTTGTTTTTATGAAAACATACATACAATACGGTAGAAATGATATAAAGCGTTTATCCATACCATGGTATTGTTTTCACAAAATCCGGTGTTAATTTACCGTCAATAAATACGGGAACAATTTTTTCTATCAGTGCACTAATAGCTCTAAAAATATGCACCAAAAATTACATAACGCAACTAAACAACAAATTATAACAATTTTTGAAATTACAAGATCTGGACGATTTTTTGCAAATTTAAAATTTGTTCACGAAAAATCATAGAGAACAGAAGAAGACTTCCCTCCGCAAGTTATGAGTGCCCTCAATACTGCATACAAAAATAAAAACATTCAATTCATTAGTTTAAATGACTGATGACAGTTATTAGAATTTCATTCATGTTATATTGTGAATTGTCTTTTAGTGTGATTCACAACCCCCACAGTTAAGTGGGGGTTGTATTTGAATTTCATTGGTTTTCTATTGTGAATTGCTTTTTACCGTGATTCACAACCCTTACTGCCCTCTGTTGTAGATAGCATTTAACTAAACAACAGCATTGGGAATAGTTTTCTTCAAAAACCCGCCGTTGAGGTTTATGGATTGGCTTAAACAGCAAGTGGCTATCATCGGCGCCAGATGGCGCAAAGTGTTATTTTAAATCAATGGGTGACTCGGCTTTTTAGCTCAGTACTGTATAAATTATCTTCATACTACATTGTACATAGAAAAAATACAAATCAGTTTCAATCACGAAATTAATTGATCAAATTATTTTTTTAATTAAAACTGCTTCAATCACCAAAATGATAATATCAATCACCATTTCTGAAGAGGTGAATGAAAAAAAAAATTTCAATTAAATAAAATGCATATTCAATTAAAAACAAAAAAGATTTTTTCTTTAAAAATTTTGAGAATTAAAAAAATTTAAATTAAGTTTGTAATTTTTGGCTTGAATATTAAAGTTAGGACCAATTTTTTGCAATGTATAGACAAACTATTCAAAACATTTTCTTTAAACAAATTTTTAAAACTTATTCCTTAAATTCGCATTACTGGAAAATACCTTTTAATATTTTTTTCTTCCTTTTTGTTTTACAGAAACTGAAGGCGAATTAACACGTAAACAGAAAATCACCCTGCCATGGGGTCCACTATACTGTGTTCTTCAACAGGATGAACAGTCTTTCACCGCATATTGCAGTGAGGAAATATCGGTAAGTTGAACTTTATAACCTAGACTATACAGTTATTAAGTGTAATTTTTTTAAACTGCTAAGCTAACTAAAAAAACTAATGTAAACTTTGTATTTCTCTCCTTACCTTTTCTCAAAATAACTCTAACTCACATACTACACAACAAATGCACACTCACTCATCAAATTATTATAAACACTGTTCATGTATTTTAAAACATAAAATCATGAAATTTGACAACATCATTCATATATTCCATGTAAATGCACCTTTTGTTCTTACACGCTTACTCACTCATAAACCAAAAACCATTACTTATTGGCTATTTTGTATACATAATGAAAAATATGCTAAACTTTTGGAACTGGACTAATACATTTCACCAAATATTGTGTAGATATTGTCGGCGACGCCTAGAAAGGAGGTGGGTAGTAATATTGTTGTAGATATGTAGGAAGTTGTTTAGTAACTTTGAAGTTATTGCACTTTAACGATATGTTTTTGTTTCGTTTTATCGAACTTTTTGTTTATGAACCAGAGTATTGTGCTTTATTTTTATAAAAAAAAACCAAGTACCCCTGTTCCTTAATGAGAAATCTAATAATAAAATAAAAAACGAAGTTTTATTTTTCCTCTTTGTTTATTTTATATAAGAAGAACAATATTTTGTGAAGTTTCTTATTTTGATAATGTTTTTTAATCTCTTTTTTATTATGAAGAATACTTTTTATATATTTCTACATACTAAACATTTTTTCTTTACTTTCCTTTATCCAGTTAACCGATATTATGTGCAATGAATATCCCCGCGTACGTCTAGATCGTGTTCGCCGTCCCACAAAAATTGTATGGGATGGACCACCAACATTACAAGAGGAACCTGAAGATTCAGATACTTCCTGTCCCATGGATATAGCATTAAATACAACACTTTATAATGAAATAGGTAAGTTTGGAAGATTTTATTTACTCTTATTTATTTATTATAGCAGGAGAATAGAATATATTGCATTCAGAAGAATATACTGCATCCTTACCATTTGGGATGAGGTTTGCAGTAGGAAACTGAAATTGTATTTACGACAGCTCCAGTTGCATTAAACACGTTGATAGAAGGAACTGAAGTTGTAGATTTAGTTGAGACGATATAATTGACATCCTTAAAGAGTCGGAAGGTGAATGTAGATATTTCTCAAGACAAGCGGCATTAGTGAACATTTCTTTATATTTTGCAAACTTTTCAACAACCATATTAATTTCTTAAAAAGTGTGAAAAATTCGGCATCATAAATTTAACATTTTGGACAGCACCAACGAAGTCCTTTATCCACAAGTAAGTTGTCTACAGTGCGGACAGCTAACCCCACGCACTTCGATTTTTTTCTTAATTAATTTTTATAACGACTGAGTTACACTCATCTAGTAATTTTAAAATAACGTAATAATATATAATATAAACTGTGGAAATAGTTCCTAGTTTCTCCTCGGATTTATGGCCTCTTAAGGGACTATATCCATTGGTATAGTTCTTTGGAGTCTCCTGGTGACTGGATAGTTTCGAACAATATGGTTTAAGTTAGAGTTAACGTGACTCTGTAGTTTGTTCGCATGTTTCAGGGCGTGGATTGGTATTTCTTCCGATATTGTCCTCACTCCTAAGTCTCTATGTAGGTCGGTGTTCCGTATGTACCAAGGTGCATTAGCAATGGTACGAAGTATTAAGTTTTGAGTTTTTTGGATCTTTTCTACTTCATTCTTGGCAGCGCAACCCCAAAGCTGTATTCCGTAGGTCCATATTGGTTTGATTATTTGATTATACAAAAGAAGTTTATTTTGAATCGATAATCTATTGTCAACTCGGAGAATTTATTTTTATTTCCTTATTTTATTTTCTTTACGTGCACTTTCCATTTAATTTTTGTGTCTAGGGTTATTCCCAAATATTTGGCTGTGTTTGCGAATGGTATTACTTTACCATTCACTGCACTTTGAATGATATAACCATAAACAAAGCTAATTTGAGACTATGGATTCGGTTTCATTATCAATTTTTCAGTTCGACTTGGAGCAACTCATTATTATTAGATTCAATCCCTAGTGGGGTTTAAGCAGCAGAGTTTATTCACCTCTGGCTATTCGAGACAGCAAACAAATAACAAAAAAGCTTAGCGTGTTCAACAACCTTTGGTGTGGTGAGTAGAGTAGAGTTGACAAATGTAGAATAGACACAGAGCAGCAACGATGATGACAGCAATTACAACAACAGCGTAGTAAAACAATGCTTCGATGGTTTGTTCACGAGACGACAATAACAAATTAAGACACAAGTAAGCTCTCACTATTGATAATAAATAATAAGAAAACACAATGATGTAGGAAAACGTATAACTGATTAGTAATACAACTATCATGGTATTAAGAAAGGAAAGATTCTTCAAATCTATTGTAATTATATGCAAAATGAAAAAAATTGGTCCTTTGAGATCATATTTGAACCTGAGAAACAGAGTTTCTACATATATATATAAATTTTTCCATTTATCCTACAAAATGTATTGACAATTTTTATATCCTACACCATAGGATAGGTGTATACTAATTTCGTCATTTAAGTCAATCTAGCGAAGTCCGTTCGTCTGTCTGTCGAAAGAACGCATACTTTCGCTTAAAGCTAGCCGCTTGAAAATTTGCACGAATACTTTTTGTTAGTGTAGACCGGTTGGGATTGTAAATGGGCCATATCGGTTGATGTTTTAATAAAGCTGCTCTATAAACCGATCTTGGATCTTGACTTCTTGTTGTTTTTTTGCAATGATTTCCAACAAGTGTGCTTAGTGTGGTTCAAATCGGCCCATAACCTAATATAGCTATCATATAAACCGATCTGGGGTCTTGACTTCTTCAGCCTCTATTGGGCGCAATTCTTATCCGATTTGGCTGATCTTTTGCATGAGGTGTTTTATTATGACTTCCAACAACTGTGCTAAGTATGTTTCAAATCGTCCCTTAACTTGATAAAGCTGCCATATAAACCGATCTTGAATCTTGACTTCTTGACCCACTAAAAGAGCGCGATTATTATCCGATAAAATTTTGCAAGAAGTGTTTTCTTGTGACTTCCAACAACTGTGCCAAATATAGTTTAAATTGGTCCATAACCTGATATAGCTGTTATATTTACAGATCTGGGATATTGACATCTTGAGCGTGTAGAGGTCGCAATTATTATCCGATTTGGAAATTTTGTACAACGACTTCTCTCGTGAACTTCAACATACGTGTCAATTATGGTCTGATTCGGTCTATAGCCTAATACAGCTCACATATAAACCGATCTCCCTATTTTACTTCTTGAGCCCCTGGAGGGCCCAATTTTTATTCGAATTGGCTGACATTTTACACATCGACTTCCATATGGTCTCCAAAATTCAGTTCAATTATGGTACAAATCGGGCGATAACTTGATATTATAGCTCCAATATCATAGCAATTATTTTCTCTTATCATATGTTTGCCTAAAGAACTCGACAAATGCGATAAATGTCGGAGATTATATAAAATTCGGCCCGGCCGAACTTTGAACGTTTTTACTTGTTTAATAAATGAGACGCCAAATCTGATGTTGTAAAGTGGGAATAAAGAGAATGGTCCTTTGAGATCATTACTCTGTTTACATGAATGAAAAAAGCCAGAAATGGTCCTCCGAGATCATAATGCTGTTCTACTAATTTTTTACCCTACACCACTATTGTGGTATGGGATATTATAACTTAGTGAATTTGTTTGTAACACCCAAAAGGAAGAGAGATAGACCCATTGATAAGTATGCCGATAGACTCAGAATCGCTTTCTGAATCGATTTAGCTCTGTCCGTCTGTCTGTCCATGTTAAGTTGTGTACAAAGTACAGGCCGCAGTTTTCTTCTGATCATCTTAAAATTTAGCACAACCATGTTTTTCGGCCAAGAGACGAAGCCGGTTCAGATTTGGATATAGCTGCCATATATATGTTCGTCCGATTTGCAGTAATAATGGAATAAAATGGTCATTTCTTAACCGATTCTCTCGAAATTTGGCAGGAAAGGTTTTCTCTTGACTCTCGAGTTACTGCTGAATTTCATGGAAATCGGTTCAGATTTAGATATAGCTCTCATACATATTTATCGCCCGATTTTAACTTCTAGATTCACAGCAAACGCATTTATTGACCAATCTTGCAAAAATTTCGAACAACGCTTTCCTCGACGACTTCCACAATATGTGAGAAGTTTGCTCGTAATCGGTTCAGATTTAGATATAGCTCCCATATATAAGTTTGTCCGATTTTGAGAAATTTTGGAATAAAGTGCTCATTTGTTAACCGATTCTCTCAAAATTTGGCAAGAGGAATTTTCTTATGAATTTCGACATTACTGGTGAATTTCGAAGAAATCGGTTCAGACTAAGATATAGCTGTCATATATGTATATCGCCCGATTTTCACTTCAAGAGCCTCTGCAAGCGCATTTATTGACCAATCTTGGCAATATTTTGCACAACGCTGTCCTCGATGACTACCACCATATCTAAGAAGTTTGCTTTAAAGCGGTTTAGATTTAGTTATGGCTCCCACATTTTGGGTAATTTGCAATAATGTTGTCATTTGTCAACCGTAGTTACAACGGTTTGAACATATTTGCTCGAAATTTGATAGGGATTGTTTAATTACCCATCTGAAAACCTACGCCAAGGTCCATCAAAATTGGATATACATAGCTCCCACTTTGTACCTGTAGGGTAGGTGTAGGGTATTATACAGTCGTCACCGCCCGACTTTTGCCCTTCCTTACTGGCTAAGTTATTCATGGCAATTCTTTTCATTTGCTAATTCAATCAATTTAGTACATGATCCCCTAATTCACAACCCCTTACTTCAACCTGTTCTTCCTTAGCTTGGTCATTATCTTTCAATATTCTTTATTGTTTTGAATTTTCTATGCCATTTTATCTATTGTCAGCATTTTTGTTTTTCTTATTGAAATATCTTTCTTTTCATAAAATAAACTAAATGAAATTTCTTCGTCACGTATATGCTACGTTTCGTATCGCATATCGCGTTTGAACGAACACAATATGCAATTAAACTCTTCAACACTTTCTTCCTTTTAACTACCTCCCCCAAAAGCCTATCAGCATATCTACACATGCAGAGTCAAAGAAGAAAAAGTGACTCGTTACCTGGTGAGACGACGAGGCAACGAGGTTGTGTCTGCTGGTGTTGGCGGAATGCATATTCACTTCATTTTCTGTTATCTGTGTCTCCAAGCTAGTAGACCAGACCAAGTGGCGTTTTCCATTTATTGTCATCATCAGTGTCTGCGGCTGCATGGAGTGTATGTCATATACCTAAGTTCAGTGTGTAATCGTCATATACATAGGTTGTTTTGTCCCCTTGGAATAGCTACGCTTTGCCTGAATTTCTCTTTCCCTGCCCAGCTCTTATTCTACTGTGGTAGCTGTAGTAGCAGACATTATCTACCTACCTACCTAACTTCGAGTAGCTTCAGAAAATTGAAACATGCAAAGTGGAGTAACCATCAAAAGCTGTATCATTGTAATATACTCACAGAGTTTCCTACTTCTTGTGGCGGGTTGTTGTAAAAAGACGGATACGTGTGGTTGTTAGGTTTTGTAAGACCATTTAATACAGATGTCACCGGATGGAAAGGGAGATTTATGGCATGATACATCGTTAAATTCACTATTAAAGGGTAATAAAAGCAGCAGAAAAAAGGATGGCAGGATATGACATTTTATTCCTAAGGTCGAACAATCCGAACCAGTAACACTTTGGATTACTAGTAACGTTCTGTGTGACCAGTAACGTTTTGAGTTAGGTTAAGTTACTCGGAGCCTATTGTGATCGCCCTTAAAGAAGGTAGAAGAGAACCAGTAAGGAAGGGCAAAAGTCGGGCAGTGCCAAATGAATAATACCCTACACCTACCCAATAAGTGCAATTTGGAAGCTATATCTAATTCTGAAGGATCTCGGCGGATGTTTTCAGATGGGTTATTAAACAATCCGTATCAAATTTCGAGCAAATAAGTTCAAACTGTAATAACTACGGTTGGCAAATGACAACATTATCGCAAGTTACCTAAAATCTTACGAACATATACATGGGAGCTATATCTAAATCTGAACAGATTTAGAACAAAATTCGTCGTGGAAAGCGTTGTGTAAAATTTTGGCAAAATTGGTCAATAAATGAACTTGCATTGCGTCTAGAAGTGAAAATCGGACGATATACATATATGACAGCTATATCTAAATCTAAACCGATTTCTTTGATATTTACCAGTAATGCCGCAAGTTATAAGAACATCCTTTCTGCCAAATTACAAGAAAATCGGTTCACAAATGAAAACTTTAATGCTATATTTCGCAAAAATCGGACGAACATATATATGGGAGGTATATCTAAATCTGAGCCGATTTCGAGCTAACTTTTCAGATGTTGTAGTAGAAGTCGAGGAAAGCGTTGCACCTATATTTGGCCTATTTACAATTCCAACTGACTTAAACTAATAGAAAGTATTTAGCTTTACTTCTTCGAAAGTTGCGTGCTTTCCTCAGACCAGACAGACATGGCTAGATCGACTGATACCGCTTATCTTATGGTGGTACGTATAAGAACAGCACGGTACAAGACACCTCAAAATGACAGAAAAATTAATCAAATTCACAAGACAAAAAAAAGGATACTAGGTACACCGCCCAGTCAGCCAATTCAGGCCTCCACAGAACTCCAGAATGACAAGGGGACTAAGTGTGAAGGGAATCCTGGCACGGAAAGAGGTGTACATCTTAATCCAGTGTTTTCTCCTCGCAACTGCGGGGCAGTGACACAAAAGGTGCTCGACCGTCTTCAAATCATCCTGGTCATCGGATACCCTGCAGAAGACTGCCTCTCCCAGCGTAAAGTGAAGGACGTAATATTGAGTCAGGACCCCTATTAGTAGTCAAAAGTCATGCTCCCGTGAAGTATTCGGTCATACTGTCATACGGCCATCGCCAACCTGCAACCCACAGCAGCAGCTCACGACTAGAGCTGGCAAATTATCGATGGTACTATCGATAGTTTAATTAATGCGTTCTTATCGATAATCTGTAACACAATCAATACTATCGGTAAAATTTAATGGAGCAAACATCGATAGTTTGCCAGCACTACCGACGACTCATTCGCGCGATCATCGTAGAATGATCTACGCTAATCAGCAATCCACTCCTGTTCAGCTAATCGTGCGCTGCGTTTCCCGACACTCCTTGATGGTACGGGATGGACCCAATGGTACAATGACCAGTCAGGATTCCTATCAGCTCTTCCAAGTCATGCTTCCTTAGCCCCAAGAAAAGCGACGTCCTCATCCGCAAAATACTCAGCCACTAGACATTTGCTACGTTGCAAATTACTGCTTTAGCTCATGTCTCATTCTATATATCCTACTAAAAAGCTCGCCCAGAGGAGGGCTCACTTATTCCGCACCATGATCTGCGCTAATCAGCAATCTATTCCTGGCCAGCTTTTCGACCGCTACGTTTCCTGATGCCCCTTGATGACCGTGGATCCAACAAAGCCTGACGGCATTATCCACTCCTTTGCATTTTCTAACCAATCTCGACTGTCCACGTATTTTGGAACAGTCTGATCGGGCTGCTTGTCCCACATCGAGATCGCCTCCAGTGCCTTTAGAACCGCTAATACCTTCGCCTGAAAGATGCTGCACCCATCCAGAAGCCCTCCCCAGATTCCAAGAAGTTCAAAGAAAATTCCTTCCCGGTAGCCCCATCTAGTTTTAGGTGTAGGTTGAATGTGTAGAACACTACTCGGTGAGTGCCAAACAATGGTCCTAATCGTAAACGCGTCTATAGAATTTCATGACGTCCTTAGTCGCTACCATCCCTTTTCATACACGTGTCTAGGGAGACTTGCCAGAGACATATCTGCAAGGTCGCTGAGATCGGAGAAACACCAGTTCCCTAGCCCAGAGATCGCTTTTCAGGAAAATGACGTTTAACCTGTCAACAAGTAAGAACTACCCCGGTATATAATTATTCCAGCTGCAGGCATGTTGTATCGCCAAGCCGCATCTCCCTCCGCCAGCACAACAGAAAAATGCTCAAAGTTTGAGGAGCGCCAGGTACCTGAATCCCTTAGTCTTAGGGCGATTCTCGTTGCTACACTCTTAAGATACAGGTGCAAAGGCCTATAATCAAGAATGTGTGGGGGAGAATTCTTGCAGAGATCATCCTGTAGAGGGCACAGTTGTCGAGCCCGATGCCACACCAGACATGCATGAGAGGTTAGAATTGAGCGAACAAGCATATTAAACATCTATCGAACCATCCCAGGCCTAAGCTCCCAACCAATGAACGAAGTCGAGGCTTTTTCTTCGGTGGCCTGGTCAAAAAACTGTTCTGCGGCGGATGCAAAAAATTTGAATTTGCGCAGATTAGTCGTTCAAATTTTACCGTTCATTTGTCGTCAAGAATTTGTGACTCAAAGTTTCACATTGACCACTGCCCCTGATCCTTCCTACTGTGCTGCGACGGGAGTAGAGAGCATTCAGTCTCATTTTAAACCTTTCCTCGACATTCCTGCTCCAGCATAGTCTGTGGTCAAGAATAACGCTAAGGTACGTGGCCTCTGGAGAGAGTGGCAACTTCACCCCTACCAAGAAAGGTCCCTTGAAAACACCCAGCTTTCTCCTACTAGTGAAAAGTGACAGCCTATCTGGGATTTATACCAAGAGTTTATCTGGGATTTATACCAAGCCTGTTGTCCCTCGCCCATTCAGACAGCTTCCTCTCTAATAGCGGAGAGAAGCTGCCACCCACCATGATGACGAAGTCATCCTTCTCGAAAGCCACAAAAGAGGAGATAAAAACCCCTCCATGCGTAGTTCCTTTGGCCACAATCTTCCTAATCGAGCTCTCCGCTAGTGATGCGTTGATAATCCGGTCAAATCAACCGAATTCACTAAAAGATGGGGAACCCTTGGGTCCAACAAAGCGCCCTGCATGAACTTCAACTTCGCATTTTTGAAAGTCGCTTCTATCTCTAAGAAGGCCGCCAAAGTGAAGTCATTCACCCTTTAAATTCCCTTCAAAATAGCCAATTACACACTGCCAACCGACCGACCCTAAGTGTAAGCATGCTATAGCCGACTATTTCCGAATCGACATAGCAGCCAAAAGCTTGTACGTCTCACAACTTAACTTTTACAAGTTTCATCGTCCCCTAAAATGCTCCCAAGGACCTTTGTATCCCTCATGCATATAATTGGGACTAACATATTTATGTTTAAAATCTCTATCATCCCTCAATGGCTACCCTTTGCATGGCATAAAGATTTCCGAGATAATTTGATTATGAATAACATATGATGACGAACGATCTTGTTGTCTTAGATTGAAATATCTCTTGTCTGGTGGAAAAAGTGGCATTATAAGAAACTAACGAGCATGCGTATAACCAACTCCTTCCCATGTGAGTTTCGCAATGTCTTGTGTCGCTGCCACTAGACCTAAGACGGGCCGCCGCTTGAGGCGTAGTAAGTTTCAAGCCTTTTTAACAAAACTAATGGAGTGAATCAGGGATAGAGTATTTTTAAGGCACATCAGCGTTACATGCTAACCAAAGACATCAGCAGCGGCTTGGAACATGTGTATGTGACGAGGCGCAGCGAGTGTAATGCGCGGCAATTATTTGAGGGGGAATTAATGGTGGTGGTAGGTTGTTGTAGACTGGTCTCTGCTGCATGGTTGACAGTCTGGCTGCTTGTCTAGGGCAGATCCGTCTTTACTTGTGTCTGGCTTAAAGTGGTGGTTGATGGTGGCTTGATTTTATTTCACGATCCAGCCTAAATGATAAGAGCTGTAAAAGTGGCCCGCGCTGTAACCATGTTTTATGGTCGGCTTAGCAAGAGCGCTGGAGAGTAGGGGGCAGAGAAAATGGGGTGGATTATTTTTGGTTGAGGGGTTTCTTTACATACAAAACATGTGCTGGGCTGAAAAAGGCAAAAAGGGGGAATGGAAACCAAGTTTTTTTTGTGAATGTTGTAAACTTTAAAGATTTATACACATACATTAGGAGATGTAATCTTTATAACCAAATATGCATGAGGAGTTAAAAAATGTTGAATAGGAATTAAAAATTCGTTGGCTACATTAATAAAAAGTTAAATAATATCCACATTAGGGGGCTTCTCATGCACTCAATTAAATTTTTTGCAAAGCTAAAGTATCCTTAATTTCTATCTTAAGACTAAATTCTAAAGAAAAATTTCTCTAAAGACAAATTTTGTAAAAAATCTATTCTAAAGACAAAATTTCCCACGAATTAATTCAAAAGACAAAATTTTCCAGAAATGTTTTCTAAAGATTTCCCAGGAATTTACACTAAAGGAAAAATGTTCCAACCTTTAAAAGCAAAATTTTCTAGAATTTTCTTTTGTAGATATAGTTTCCCACAAATTTTTCTAAAATCAATTTCTGGGAATTTTAGTCTTAGAAGAATATTTCACAAATACTTTCCCTCAAAGCAAAATTTTCACTAAAGTTGAAATTACTCAGAAATTTTCTCTATACCTAAAATTTCCCAGAATTTTCTACAAAAACAATTTTTTTGATTTGTGGAGAAAATCAAAGACAAAATTTCTCAAAAATGACCTTTAAAACCAAAATTTTGAAGAAAAATTCTTCTAAGGACAATATTTTTCCGAAACTTTTCTCTAAAGGAAAAGTTTATCAGAAATTTTCTATAAAGTCAAATTTTCTCCGAAATTTTCTCTAAGGACAAAATTTCCCAAAAATTTTCCCAAAAGACAAAATTTCCCAGAAATTTTCTATTAAGAAAAAATGTCAGGGAAATTTTCTCCAACGACAAAATTTCCCAGAAATTCCCTCTAAAGACAAAATTTCCCAGAAATTTTCTCTAAAGACAAAAGTGAAAAGTGGAATTTTCCCAGAATTTTCCTTTAAAGGCAAAATATGCCAGGAATTTTCGCTACAGACACAATTTCCCAGAAATTTTTTCCAAAGGTATTAATTTCTGGGAAATTTTCTTTAATCAGAATAATTTACAAACATTTTCTGTAAAGACAAAGTTTTCCAAGATTTTTCTCTAAAGAAGAAATTTCCGAGAAATTTTCCCATAAAAAAATTTCTAGCCATTTTCTCCCCAAACTAAATTTTGCAGAAATAGGTGTTCTTTAAATACAAAATTTCTCGAAAATTTTCTCTAAATACAGAATTTCCCAGAAATTCTCTCTAAAGACAAAATTTACCAGAAATTTTCTTAGAGATAAATTTTTCTAGAAATTTCCACTAAAGAGCAAATTTCCTAGATTTTTCCTATAAAGACAAATACAAATCTCCTCTAAAGATAAAATTTTCTCTGCACCCAATATTTTCCAGAGATAAATTTTCCAAAAATTTTCATTAAAAAGCAAAATTTTCCAAATTTTGTACAAAGACAAAATTTCCCCTAAAAATTTTCTCTATAGACAACATTTTAAATTTCTGAACCCCCCTCCTGTTGGTTACATATTCCCTCATATGTCAACTCACCATCGTTCCAGACCAGCGGTTTTGTTTTTATCTGCGTGTGGCTGGTGCCATGTACATACCTCGTACTTTTACCTTGTTGTCTTCAAATTGTTTTGTCGTTTATTTTGTTTTTGTGATCTTCATTCTTTTTGCCTCATTTGCCTCTTCATGAATTTTTTCGTATATTCTTCATTTGTTTGTTTATTTCACTCGTACCGTGTTAAAAATCAAATTCGTATAGCCAAAAAACAAAACCAGTTGGCTTCAGTGATGCATTACATTTTTACATTGCAAGCTTAGCACTAAACGAAACGCTCCAAGTACAATAAAATAACATGGACAACAGCAGACAGATAGAAAGACAGATACTTATTGGCAACACTAAGCTACATAGTGGTAAGGTGAGTGGAAAGAAGCCGCATATCGGCTTGATTGTGTTGTATTGGTGTTTGTGTATTGCAAGAATAAATTTTAAGAATGAAATTCAATTCCATAGTGTTCCGCTCTCCCAATTGGAGTGAATTATTAATTGCAAAATACGAAAGAGAGACAGAGAGGGAGAGAGATATAATGTCTAATTGGGGAAAACAAACGTGTAAAACGCCTTAAAGGCCTAACCAGGGGCCTTTTTTCAGGTGAATACGTTGGTTTCATGTAGTGATGTTAAAATGTTACAAAAAAAAAAAAAACAAAATTTGTAAAAAGGGTGAAATTTGGGTTAAGATTAAAGAGTACTAACATCAATTTTAAGAAAATTTTACAATTAGAAATACCTTACAATCTACGTTTAACAGTTGAAATTTTTTTGGAACCAAAAAAAAAACACAAGAAACTTACAACCAGTGTACGAATTGCCGCACAATGGTAGAGCTTCAAGATCGAATATTATTGCTTCGATTGTTTAGACGTCAATTTGATTGACTTATGGGACTTAAGTTGCTGCTCTGCCATAAAAAATCGATCTCAAATTTTAATTCTTTTTTGACAGGTCCAAACTTTTTTGGATATAGCCGACATGTAAACTGGTCTCTCAATTTAAGGTCTTTGTTTCATAAAAGACTCATTTATTATCCGTCAGAGTGTAAAATAGTCAGTTGTCTTAAACCTTTAGCGGAACAAGCTTAAAGCCTATGAATAGCAATAAAATGAGAAAATTTTGGTGAAAAAAAGCATCTTACGATCTTACGATTTTATTTCTCGAGCTCCTGGATGCCTCAATTATTATTTTACCAGCTGAAATTTTGCACGAAGTATTCTGATGCAAATTCCAACAACGTTGCTCAACACTGTTCAAATCGGTCTATAACTTGAAATAGTTCCCATATAAACCTATCTCCCAATTAGACATCATCAAGCCTCTGGGAGCCGCAACTGTTGCCCGCTGAAATGTGGTATGGCAATCATGCTGAAATTTTATACAAAAATCTCCCAAAATCGCAATTTCACATCTTGAACATTAAGCTCTATTCATTGGCAGATTGACTTTCTTAATAATAATCTTCATGTAAACAAGATGTGGGATGTTCCAACTTTGTATGATAGTATTAGGTGAGGAGTGCAAGGCCCAAAAAGGGTTAAGAATTCTAGTTGTGGGTTATTCCAACTTTGTATGATAGTATTAGGTGAGGAGTGCAAAGCCCAAAAAGGGTTAAGGATTCTCAGACCAAATATTTGTAAGGCACTTTTAATATAAACGTTATCGAAGACGGGTTCACGAATCTCTTAAATATAGCTCCAGTATTATTGATTAGCTGTTGTACAGGTCTCTAGGTATAGTGGGTATTAAAAGCTGGACCCGGTCGAATTTCTGCATTTTTACGTGTTTTCAATAGTGTCAATAGCTAAGAAGAAGAATATCGAAACAATCGAATGGAGCGAATATCGATAGTCTGCCAGTCGGCCTGGCCGAACTTAGCACGTTTTCACTTGTCTTTTATAAGTAAGATTCTTGTGGCGCTAGAGGATCGGCTGAAAGAGTTTGACTGTGTACAACATTAAACTCTTCTGATGGGTGCGAGAAGGCCACAGTTTGGCACACTGGTGCTAGACATTCTTATCGTTCATTCGAATATACATTTAAATTAGCTTTGCTGAAACTTCTCACTTCGTCAATTTAATTATTTAATTAGTCGTTGATCTTTTTACTTCTGTAGATAAAATCGGATGACTTTCTTATTATTTGTGTTTTTTTACTGTGTTAATAACAAATGCAGCTTATATTCATGATATACGTATGTACATATGAATGAGTACAACGAGGCCCCTTATCAGGCCACCTCATAACTGATTCTCCTCTCTGTTTATTATTTTGTTTGAAGTGAGAGCACACAATAATAGTGTTCATGTGGGGTGTTGGGGGAAAGAAACACTGAGCACAAACACCGCACGCACACGATGACAAGCCTTCATCAACCAAGCCAGGGATGATAATCTTAATACTTTAGTACTTTTTTGATACCTTTTAATGCTCGAAAGTATCTTCAACAATGGCCTCCAGCGTGGATTCCTATCCCTCAGCAAAAATGGTTGTAGCAGTGTGTTGTACACTGAGGCGGCAGTCCTTGTCGATGAAGAACTTCATCGCGCCATTCCAGTACGTACAACCGGCTGCAATGGGATTCGTTGTTGTTATAGCAGTAGTACTTTTTGGCTGTAAAAAGTACCATTTAGACTCGTCTTTTGTACCATTTTCGTAACCACATACATTTATCATCCCTGAACCATGCTGGTTGAGGACGCTTTAAAGTTTAGTTGCATGAACACACTTAGTTTACATTTAGCTACCGGCCCGAACGGCTCCAAAGAAACGGAAACGAGAAAACCCCTACCCCTTGCACTTAGGCGGTTTACGTGTTTATTGTAAGGGAAGAGCGCGCGCGTTGCGAGTGAATTGTATGCGAAACGTTTGCGATTTGTTGCTTTGCTAAGAAGGCAAACAACAGCAACAACAAAGTGAAGTAGGTTGATTTTCTTTGGTGTTTTGTTTTCAATTTGGAAAATTTTGTTTGAAACAAAAATAGATCACTGATCTAATGCGAAAATTTGCTGAAAACCAAGAAAATAAGAGAAAATAAATATATGGAAAAGAAATGCCTACATGCCTACGTAGGTTTACTATATGTATATATGAAAGAATAAATAATTTAAACAAAAATATATAGAAAAATAATCACAAATGTGAAAAACCTCTAAATATGTGAATGAAACAACAATAACAAAAACCACAGAAAAAAATTGTGGGAGGAAAGTGTGAATTTTTAAAATTACGTATTTTGTCTACACAATGATTGTATTATTTCTTCAGAATATTGAATAAGCTGCTTTGGTTTTTTGCTACATATTATAAAATGCAACAACAACAAAACTGTGTTGGAGAAAAATAAAACAAGAATTTCATATCACTCTTGACAAAATGTGGGTGTGAATATAAATTGATGGCTTTTATATGAATTTGTGGCAGATCTTTAATGAAAAGCAAATAGAAAAACTAAAAAAGCAAAAAAATTTGCATAGCAAACCAAGGGGTTCAATGAAAAACCTAAAAAATTAAAAAGAAGAAACCTAAGTCTAAGAAACGGTATTTAGCACAGAAACACTCAAGGCATCAAACCCCTCTTACTGAAAAAAACAACAACAACAACCAACAGACACCATCATAAAGCGTCAGCTGTTCTGTTAGTGCTTGCATTTGGGGGCGGCAGAGGAATAACAATGAGAACAACGGCCGGCTTTCAGCAACCACACAACAACAAAAACAACATAACTCTGTGAAGTGACATACGAGGGCGTCAATAAATGACAATCATAGCCCACAGTTCTAAACAACAACTACTTTAATAACAAAAGAAAACAAAGAAAAGAATCTCTCAGTAAAGGCTTTTTGTGGCCGAAGAAAGACGGAAGAACCAACTGCCAACAAACAAAACTCATTGTAGTATTGTAAAAAAATGTAAATTAAACAAAATAGCCCTAAAGTTTTTTATTTTTCATTCCATAAAAAAGGGAAATGCTTACAAAAAGTTTTTGAGGTAACTTTCTTAGTTTGTATGATTGGGACCGAATGAGTGTCATTGCTGCCCCTTACCACCAGCCAGCCTGCTAGCCACCGGCAGCAAGTAGCAGCCCTAAACAAAAACGCATTTCCGGGAAATCACACATAAATGACATACTACTTCTACTACCTGCCGGTGGGCCTGCCACTCTAACTATCGTCTGTCTGTTGGCCGGCCGGTGGTCTGTCAATTTAAGCTCACTCATTATCAAAAACACCACCACAACCTATAATAACGGAAGCTTACAGTGCTTTTTTTTATTTGGTTTTGTTTCTGTCATTAGTGTTGATGCTCAGAACTTTGAGTGTTTTTTTTTTAAATCACTTCACAGTATGTCATTTCATTCTTTAGTTCTTCACAGGGATGTTATAAGGTAATGGGTTTGAAATATTTAATGGTAGCCACAAAAGTAACTAAGAGTGTGGAGTTTAAGACCCAGTAAAGTTTTTGCTCACAGTACATTAAGAGAAATAAAAGAACGAAATTTAAAAATGTGTGATAAAATAGCACATTGAACAAAAAAATTTCTAAAAATCCCATTGGAATTCAAATAAAATTTAATTACAAAACTAAAATTAAAAAAAAATGTAAACCAAAATTAAATTTTTGAAAAATGCAGTAGATTTCATAAAGCAGTTTATTTATTTTTTTAAAAGTTTTTTTTTGTTATTGTAGTGAATTTTTTCCTGAAAAATGTCATCTTAGAAAATCATTTTTTCATTGAGATTTAATAAAAAGTATTGTAAAAATATTTGATTTTGTTTTTATAGAAATGAATTTTTCTATATAAAATAGAAATACAATTTAAAATCTAATTTTGGCAAATTTATTTAATGAATCGGTTAACAAATGAGCACTTTATTTCAATATTTCTCAAAATTTGACAAACATATATATGGGAGCTATGTATATCTAAATCGGAAGACTTGTACCAGGTAGTTTGAGAAAGCCAGTCTGTTGGAGCGTCCACTATCCACGACGTAGTTGGTAATCGTTGTTTGTAATCGTTACTGGATATGCAACCTATTGAGTTCGACATTCAGAACTGTGCCGCCAAGCTCTCCCTTAAGCTGAAGGAGCTCGGCATAATATAGGAAATAGAGAATGCTACAGTTCCTTTCTAAATACTTTAGATGTGGAGAGTAGGTTGAGGAAATTCTCAGACTAACTAACATCGAAATACGATCTACAGGATTTGCTTTCCCGGAAAGGATGTTTGGAAGACGGATTTTGTGCTGAAGGGCGATAAGACTTCGCTGATGACTCCAAAGTGGAATCAGAGAATCGATTTGGGTCTACTCTAAGACACTCGATATCGTTATGTCGCTTAGAGCGCCTGAATAGAGTATGTGCCATTACAATAGCCTCAAATGAAATCCTGAAAGAAGGTTTACAACCTTAGAAACTGTTGATTTAAGTAGCGAGTATGGCAGCATCCAGGACCTTGGATTTTAGGACAGTGAGTGGCACATTGTATTACTCATTTAATGAATGTAGGGGAATATGCCAGGAGGGAGTCATCTTTGGCGACCGAACTAGTCGCCTATTGAACATAGCAGACGTCATAGCCAGTGTGGTGTCGGTGGCGAGGTGGGAATCTTTATATGAATGCCGAACTGCTGGGAAACTGTGTTCTTGCGTCAATCGAAGAAGAATGAAGTAGCAGCTGATTTTTGAAAAGAGATTATTGTTTTTGTTGTAGTCACATCTTGTTGTGGGTGAAGTGCTTCTTGGCGAACTATTGGGTTGCCCAAAAAGTAATTGCGGATTTTTCATATAGTCGGCGTTGACAATTTTTTTCACAGCTTGTGACTCTGCAATTGCATTCTTTCTTCTGTACCAGTTATCAGCTGTTACTTTTAGCTTGCTTTAGAAAAAAGTGTAAAAAAGTATATTTGATTAAAGTTCATTCTAAGTTTTATTAAAAATGCATTTACTTTCTTTTAAAAAATCCGCAATTACTTTTTGAGCAACCCAATACTATTGGTGATCTGGGTTTTTCCGGTGCATAGGCCCAATCGAACGTTTAATAAGAGATTTTTGATTCTCTTTACATGCTCTGAGTGAAAGACCCTATGGAAGCGTACATAGGATTTCTGTATTATAATTACTGCAGTTGCTATCTAGACAAGAATGAGAAAGGTACGAATCTAAATGTGCAAAGGCTTTCCATAATGGCAAGTCATTTTTCA
The DNA here is from genome assembly GCF_963082655.1 of Stomoxys calcitrans. NCBI lineage: Eukaryota > Metazoa > Arthropoda > Insecta > Diptera > Muscidae > Stomoxys > Stomoxys calcitrans. Next base: position 24,392,115 of record NC_081555.1, on the reverse strand, counting down.
GACTTCTCGCTAGAATGCCGCCTCAGTAAGTACACAAGACAGGACAGTTTCGACGGGGGACGCGTCAAAATCCTACAGGTCTTATCATGTATGAGTGAACGCGTATGACAACAGTTTGGTTCACATCGAGTAGATACGTAAGCCTAGTACTGAGTTCGACTTTTCGACCGAACAACTGTCAGAACACATAAAAAATGGTGACGAAGAAAATGCGAACACATTCTGTAGAAGTGGTACTGAGTTCTATAAGCAAAATATTAGCGACATGTCGCTGCGCCAATACAAATTCTGGCACCAATCAACTCTGTTACAATGATGTTGTCTTCGTTGTGAGTTGTTGTTTAACTTTTGTTTGCGTCTGGCAAAGAATAGATTCCATCGGATTTCGTAATAATTTAATAGGGACTTTCGCTGCGAATGAAGTCAATACTAGGCTTTAGGCGCGTATGGATCGGTGATCCTCCAGGGAATACACATACCTGTGGACGTGTCAGTCAGGCACTAACTGCCCACTTTCTTCATATATCTCATCTCAAGTTTTGTCAAATATTTATATTAAAAATATCAAAACATTTCAGATTTTTTTTATCCCACTGAAAATATTGTCAATATGTTATTTCTCTAAAAAGTTTGCAACATTTATTGCCTGCAGAAATTTTTGCAAAAATTTTATATTTATAAATTAAAAAAAAAAAAAACTTTTTTTTTTTTTGCAAATTTTGGTAAAAATGTTACTCTACCCAAAATATTCTAAAAATTTTATTTCTATAGAGGAATATTTGAAAAACATATTTGTCTCAAAGTTGTATTTCTAAAGAATTTTTTTTTTAATTTCACTTCTTTGTAGGTTAGGGTTAAGTTAGGTTAGAGTGCTACTCCACCACCACCCACCAGAGGATTTGGTCTGACGCTACTGTGGTATTGCAATGGACTTAGATTATCTAAGTAAGTCTAAGTTAAGTTTAGCAATCTTAACTCAGACCAAAGCCACTGGTGGGAACTGAATCCAGTAGTCCGCGGTTCGAACACGGTACCAATTCGCCTTCGCCTTTTTGCCTTCGTCAAAAATTTGTCATAATTGAAAATTATCTCAAATTTGATCCAGTTAGCACTTTGCTTCTTTGGAAAATTGTTTTAAAATTTTATCTCTGTAGAAAATTTTGCTAAAATGTAATTTTTGTTTAAAAATTTATTCAAATATTGCCCATGAACATTCCATTAAGGAATCGGGGGCAAAATTCTCTCATATCAATGAGTGCTGCCCGATTTAAGTTTAAGCTCATTGATAGGGGGCCTCCTTTTTATAGCCTAGTTCGAATAGCGTCCCCACCTCACTCTTTGTGGAGAAGCTTGTACATGGCTGCCATACCAAATAGTAGGTTAGGTGGTATAACCACCGCTGAAAATTTTTTCCTATGTTCTCGCCAGGATTCGAACGAAGGTGTTCAGCGTCATAGGCGGACATGCTAACCACTGCGCTACGGTGGCCACATATTTAAAATTTTATATCTTTACAAAATTAATCATTTAAGAAAACAATATTTTTTAAAAAATGTCCCAATCTTATTTTCTAAAAATTTTGTTAATTTTTCCCCATAGAAAATGTATCATTTTTTTGGATAAAAAGTGCTGTCAACATTTTACTTCTTTAGATATGTATTCCTTTTTACCGCCCATTTTGATACTTGGTTTACATCATCTTATTTTTACCATCCCTGTTTCTTAACTTCGCAACACCAAACTTTCATAAAGAAGTTCCCATACATCAAAATGTATTAATTTCAATTGTTCCTTGACAATTACTTTCAATTTACCACATGCTTATGGTGGGTATTTTTCATTCTCACCCTGCCTCTCTCTCTCACTTCCCCTCACTACCATTATCTCTTACACTCTTCAAACAAAGCTCCACTAACTTTTGCCAGTCGGTCACTTAACGGTATTGGTTTTAGTTTCAGTTTTTATTCTATCACTTCTTCAAAAATTTATGGCTTTTCTACGCTGAGACAGCCACTAAACGAGCTAGCTTTGTGTTTTTAGATTTTTTATGCTTTCCTTTCTTTAATAAAAGAAAAAAAAACCCAAAACATAAACTTAATTTAGTAAATTTTCAATTGTTATTTATTTATTAAGAAAAAAAAAAAAACACAAGAGAAACAATAACAACTGCCTGCTGTCATTTCGTTATCGTATTGTTGTTGTGTTTTATCGATAAATCTTTGTTACAATCAATTGTTGTGATACAGTTTTGGGGTGTGAGCAAGCTGCTGCTGGCTAGTTGGCTGGCGTCTGTTTGTTGTTGGTTGCTGGTTGTTGCTGTCGCTGCCATGCTGACATTTGTTTATTGTTGTTGGTTTTTTTGGTTAAGTGGTCTATCGCTTACACACCTTCTTCAAGTTCAGAGGATTTATTTACAACATCACTTCTCTATATTTTTAGGTAAGTTTACAATTCTTTTTTAATTGTGTTTTTATTGTAACAAAAAGTTTAAAAACTGTGAGAAAATGTAGATTTTGATAGGTGTTTTTTAGAGTTTAACGGTCGTATTCACAAAACTTAATGAAGCCTTAGAATGGGTTTATTTTACATTTATATAAGGGAAATGTGTCAAATAAACCTAGTATACCAAATCTACATTAAGTTTTCTGAATTATTGAAAACACCCTAGATTAAATTTCAAATGCAATAAAGGTCAAAGCAGCTAAGAATAAGCTCGCAATTCGCTGAACATATATTTTCTTCATGTTTTTGAACTTTTTCGTTGTCGTTACTCTACCAAGTTGATGTTTTCTTTGCAAAAAAGTTGTTGGATATCTTTTTGGATAATAATTTGGAACTGAGATTATTCAGAATGTAAGTTTTTATTAATTTTACCCTCTACGAAAGTATCGGGGGCATAAAAATTTTGCCATTACGTTTGTAGTACCTCATAATTTTGGTTTTAGAGTCTATAAATAGTACCTCTCCATCCTTATGTCTATCGAAAGCACGAAGTTAAGCTGGCCGTTCGAAAGTTGTTGTTGTTTAAGCAGTTTGTTGTGTTCTATCTTTCGTCTACTTGATTCTGTTGAGTGTCCAGATCTAGGAACTCTACGACTAAGATGGAGTGCGTCCAGAGGGATCTGGGTTTGAGTCGAGTGGGTCTGGCTGGCCAGTTAAATAGGTGACGTGTGGTCCCTGGTCACAATCGGGACTTGCACGTTTGCATCAATCCTTGCTCTGTAGGAATAGAGATGGCTTCATCTGCCGGAACGTAATTGAGCCAAAACTACTCTGGTTTGCCGGGGGAGGTTAATCTCTTCAGGTGCAACTGGAGCGGGCGTTCTCCAAGGACTACATTCATCCGGAAGCTATTTACCGCATCTGCTATCGTGTCTCCATGAATGTTGTCTAGACCCGCATGATATGCCGCTTGATCTAAAAGTTCTCTCTTGTAGCGCTGAACCTCACGCTCTAGAGGTTCAGCTTCTTGGCGTTGGATATCTATCCACAAGATGATGATTTGGATGTTTTCTGCGATAACAGCCCAAAAGGTATTGCTTAGACAGCATGTAGTTATGTCTTCACACTGGTAGCATCTGTGTCACCTGATAGAGGTGGTCCACATGATAACTGAGGAGACGGCCCGTCGCAGTTCGAGAGCGGCGTTCTAACAGATCTGAATATTATTCCACTGCGTGTCACAGACCTGACGAGACCACAAGGTCAACAAGGTTTCTTTGTCTGCAGCTCAAGTGCTGCAAGTGACGTGAGAACCTTGTTTCTACTTTAGACTTTATCGCAAATTGCTGTGGCATGTGGGGAGAATGTGTAAGATCTGTCAAATGTGACGTCAAAGTATTTTGAGACACTTGATGGTCGGAATCTTTTCTCCATCGACTATCCCAGTAAGCTCAGCATTCACCTCACGCGTGGCAGATATCTTCGGATTTCTTGCAGCGAAATATGAGGCAAGTTCGTTAAGGCAGACGTTCAACCTATCGCATATGTCAGTAATGGGTAGGGGGCCTGATGCCATGATCGCTATGCCGTCTGAAGGTGTGGAGTGGAGGATAGGTAGAGTTTAAACAGTGCCGGATATATCACCCCGCCTTGGGGAACTCCGTGTTAAATTCTACGGCGCTTCGACTTCTTACAAATGACTGGCGACAACACATAAAATTCGCTACCCCGCGTTTTAGCCCTGGCTGAAGGGACGTGTTGGCGATGTTCTCAGATAGTTTGGTATGGCTGACCGTATCGAATGCTTTCGATAGGGCCAGTGCCACGAAGACCGTCCTATCACATGGCCTAGGCTGATTTAAGCCACGGAAAATTTGTGCGGTGATGGCCTGCAAAGCAGTTGTTGTGCTATGCAGTCTTCAGAATCCATATTGATGCTCGGCGAATGGAAATTCTCCTACCAGGCTCGAGAGCAGTAATGCCTCGAGCGTCTTTGCTACTGGTGAGATAATAGAGACCGGTCAGTACGCCTCCCCCAAACTCGGGACCTTTGCAGGCTTCAGTAACGAGATCACTCTGCCCATTAACCAGACATTGCCATTTGGCCGCGGTTGGGGCCTTTTTTATAACTCTCTCCAGCTACAATCAGTTCAAGACCAATATCATAAAATCGAGGATAATAGGACTGGGACAATTTTTTCTCATTTTGGGCTTGGATTTACTGATGATTTTCACTATAAGAGTGTTCAAAGGCAGGTTGAGGACAATAGTAAGGTACTCAACTCCAGGTTAAACCAGATTCTTCAGCATCAGTGTAGAGATTCCGTCGTGGCCCAACGCCTTGGATGATTTGGCGGCACGGATGACATTCGTATTTTCGCCCACGGTATATCGTGATGGCTGTCCATCGGATTGGAGACCATGGATACGGCGAATGGCTGTCCTCCTTGCCCTTTCACTCTAGAGATGCACAATAAGTTGACGGTTGAACAACCTGGCGCATTTCTTCGGATCGATCACGGTTACTTCGCCAAAAGTGACTGAGGTCCTGTCATCCCGTCTGCCGGGGGTCGCGAGTGACTTAACAGTATACCACAGCTTGCCTAAACCGGTGCCTAAGTTACATTGTTTCAAATGTTCTAGCCACAAATTCAGCTTATGTGCGTTTATTTCCAGATTCAGGTCGCTGATTTTGGGGTTAGTGGGGTCCGTACAAAGAATCCCATCACGCTCGTCTGCGAGTACCACTGCCTGTGCCGGGAAATTGGGCCGCACTTGGGGTATTCGAACGGTTGGTATAAAACTAGCGGCTGCTGCGTTAATGATGTCTCGGAATTTCTTCTCGGCAAGTAGAACATCCGAGGCGGAGTGTCAGTTCACTGAAGCGGCGATGGGTGTACTCTCTGAAGCCAGCCCAATCGGCCTTCTTCCGATTGATAAACGTCCGGCGCTCAGAGGTTATGAAGTTCGGTGGTTGCAAAGAAATGACGGCATGCCAGGATACGTCACTCAGGTGATCAGGGAATGCATTCGAAAGTGATATACATATGTAGGTTTTTTGGGATTGTAAATGAGCCAAACCGGTGCATGTGTAGTTATAGCTTCCAAAACTGATTTCTTGTAAAGCCGACTTATTTGGGCGCCACTGCGTTTGATACGGATGATGCGCTTGTCTCCACGAACATGATTAAACCACAACATGTGCCCTTTTTCATTCATTTTCTACATACAGCAGGCTTCTTAAGGGGCGTGCGACAACAGTTAGCATGCAGGGGCATATGCTGACGCTAAACGCATGAGTTTTAATCCTGGAGAAAACAAGTTTGTCCAGAAATCTGCATCGATAAAGATATTCTCATACATCTTCATTTTGTTTCTAGTAATTCAACTTTGCAACATATGGTTAACTTTATTCTAGCCCAACCCCTTTACGCAACATCTTCAATTTCCTAAAAAAAACCCAACAATGAAGTAATTCTACAATACCAGAACTATCTACATATGACACTATCCGTTAAACCATATTTCATTTGAAGCTGACCTAAAACAAAGTTTTTTTTTTGTCACCCTGAAGACAAAAATGACAGCATAATAACCTGTGCTTGGAACAACAAATCACGCGACTTTATTTAAAAAAATTTACATACCAACAAGTTCTTGTGCTTTTGTTGTCATTTACAAAAAAACTACCGTTTACTGACCAATAAAAATTTAATCTTAATGTTTATGACAAATGAAAATGCTTTTAGTATTATTAGCTTAGTTAATATGAGACAAACAAATGGCTTGTATATGGTTTAGTTACCTTTTTCTTCAACCAACAATGAAAAAGTTAATTAAATTAGTTGGGACGGACAGAGTTTAAAATCATACCTAAAAATAAACAGGCTTAACGTAGCAACTGTTGAAGTAACCATCCAGTTTAGTTGATATCCCGATATATGGTCACTGAGGATTTGAAGTGTAAATGAGACGAGACCTTAGAAACCCCATGACTTGCAACATAGCGCACAAAGGGCATAGTCCTACATTTTCATATTTAGCGACGAAGTGTGTTTAGCATAAATGTACCACATGTAATGAGTGTTGTAGGCGTTTTAATATAAGACCGCTCATTAATTTGTCTACGTTGTTATGAGGATGGAGCTCATAAGCGTTCAACTCAGAGTGAGTTACATTTCGATAACAATGAATAATACGCGATAACATGCAGCAAGATACGCTGTTATCTCCGATCATAGCAAAGTATCAAAAACGTTATATTGCAAACAAATCCATACCGTTAACACTGAATGTAAGGATTTCTTTATACCCTCCACCATAGGATGGGGGTATACTAATTTCATCCTTATGTTTGTAACAACTCGAAATATGCGTCTAAGACCCCATAAAGTATGTATTGATCGGCAGGACATTTTAAGTCGATCTAGCCATGTTCTTCCGTCTGTCGAAAGCACGCTAACTTTCGAAGAAGTAATGCACAAATACTTCCTATCAGTGTAGGTCGGTTGGGATTGTAAATGGGCCATATAAACCGATCTTGGGTCTTGATTTTTTGAGCCGCTAGAGGCCGCAATACTTATCTGAATTGGCTGAAATTTACCATGAAGTTGTTTGTTATTACTACCAATAACTGTACCGAGTATTATTCAAATCGGTGCATAACCTGATATAGCTGTCATATAAACCAATCTGGCATCTTGACATCTTAGGCCTCTAGGGGGGAAATTTTTATCCGATTTGGCTGAAAATATGCATGTAGTGTTTTGTTATGATTTCCAAGAACTGTGCTAAGTATGGTTCAAATTGGGACATAAACTGATATAGCTGCCATATAAATCGATCTTGGATATTGACTTCTGAGCCACTAGAGGGCGCAATTCTTCTACGATTAGGCAGAAATTTTACATGAAATTTTCTGGTATGACTCCCAAAAATTGTGCTTAGTATGGTTCAAATCGGTACATAGCATGATATAGTTGCCATATAAATCGATCTGGGATCTTGACTTCCTAACCCTCTAGAGGGCGCAATTCTTATCCAATATGGCTGAAACATACATCGGTTTCTGCCATGACCCCCAACATAAGTTTTCAATATGGTCTGAATCGATCTATAGCCTGATACAGCTCCCATATAAACCGATCTCCCGATTATGCTTCCTAATCACCTACAAGGTGCAATTCTTGTCCGAATGAACTGAAATATTACTCAATGACTTCTACTGACTATAACTTGGTATAGCTCCAATAGCATAACAATTCCTATCCATTATTCTTTGTTTACCTAAAAGAAGATACCGCGCACATAACTCGATAAGATTCGGCCCGGCTGAACTTAACACGCTATTACTTGTTTTTTTGCGGGTCAGGATGCTTTACGCGTGTTACGGGTACGTCTTTAGCCTTATTGCGGACTCCGTAATCAACGGTACCGGCTAAAAATCCAACCAGTGTCACACCTGCAAATTAATTTCACCTCGAAACCACTTTCGCATTACTTTGAAGTGGATCCCATATCTGGCGATTTTCCATATCATCTTTGTTGTGTTTGCGTCCAGACGAGAGACCCAAAATTTGGCACTCAATAGCTTCTTTGGCCAAAACAATTGTCTGTATCACATGTCACATAAAAACAAAGTTGGCTGAAAACACACGCACAAATGCAATAGAGTGAGAGATGCGGGAACGTTTTGTAATCGTTCAGTGGATGTGGTTGTCAATTTGGTCGACGGACATCGTGTGTTATTTACAAATTAAAACCACTCAGATGAGTGCCATATGAAGTCAAAGCAAGCAGAGAAATGGGACATCAAGTTTTGTGGATCGGCATAGATATATTCCGTTGTTTTTTTTGAAATTGCTTTTTGTATTTCTTTTATCAGGATTGCTTTTATCGCACCCACTGCCTGTCTCCGTCTGTTCAAAAGTGGCGGACTTACTTGCACTTTTTTCTTTACACAAGCCATTACAAAGCACGCAAATTATTTTCAGCTCATAAGCTTTGAACGGTAGCTATGTGTGTCTGTCTTCTACGCTCAATGTAAGAGCTCCAGCAATCATTTTATGGTCATCAGCAACAACACTTTTAATATTGGGTTGCCCAAAAAGTAATTGCGGATTTTTTAAAAGAAAGTAAATGCATTTTTAATAAAACTTAGAATGAACTTTAATCAAGCTGTGAAAAAATTTTTCAACGCCGACTATATGAAAAATCCGCAATTACTTTTTGGGCAACCCAATAGCTCAACGAATTTAATGGAGTATTTTATGTTTTGGTCGTTGAGAGTTGTAAGTGTCAACAACAATTGCTTGCCATTCGCTGCATATCTACCATCTGCACAAATTTATAGCCCAATAGTCTCCTCCCGAATGGCCCGTGTATTATCTGTTTAAATCTCACCCTGTCCTCTCTGGGTGTTGCACTTCGTGGTGAAGAGTCTGGTGCGCTCCATGGCCTGTAGGTCTATTAGAACCATTCTGGCTATTACAAGGGCTGCGGGCTCCTCCACTGTCCGGTAAGATGATATGATTCTAAGAGCCGCCGTACTGTGCAGAAAGCAGGGATTTCGCTCGGCATGCTATCTACTGTGTCAGGCCACATATTTTGCTCCCATAGAGAAGGATGTTTTTCCATGTCTCCATTAAGAGTTTGCGGTTGCTCGGGTGAGGCCTAGTCACATATGTTTGCTATCAGTCGACTGAGTTGCGCCATTATCATCGCGGCCTTTGTTGTCGCTTGCCGGATTTGCTCTGCATAGGGCTGCTTTGGATCCTGTCGGATTCCTAGATATATGAGCGATCTCTTGGTCTTCATCAGTATGTCGTCTATGCACATATCCATTCTCACTAGGATATTTTTTTTTCGCAAGGAGTAGCACATCCTTCTTCTCCATCGCAAGTTGCAAACCGTGGAAGTCCAGCCAGTCCTATGCCCTTAGCATCACCTGCCGTACTTTGCACGCCGTACCTTCCGTGTCTTTTACATTTATGACTGCAGCTATGTGGTCAACATATTTTACTAGAAAGCTTTCGTCTGGCATTTCTGTGCGTAGTATTTCATCATAACTGACATTCCAAAGATCCGGTCCTGATTTGACCTCATATTCACTAGTTCCATCATGAGAGTTATAGAAAAGTATCCTGTTATGCAAGTAACTTCTCATTATTCTCATCAGATAGGCCGGTATATTTAAGTCCTCTCTGAGAGCTTGGAGGATGTCAGACTATTACATTCCTCACATCCAGTGTGGCTTAGAGGACAATCGGGCTATGGTAGTGGTTCCTTTGCCCTTGCTGTCTCTACTATCTCCACCACATCTCTAAGAGCTCCGATCGTGGATATTACCACTCATTTACATGTTCCCCAAATTATTCTCCTTCAAACTCACCCAAGAACCTGGGATTTTTCTATTATTTGCTTTATAGATAACCTTGAAATACTTTTAAAATAAATTCAAATGTATTAAAAATTTATTGTTTTTGTGTGTGCGTGTGTATATGATTTTGTTTATAGCTAAAAATAAAATCGAAACATATTCTCATATTCATAAGTATTTACGTATGCATCAACACATTTTCTTCGACCAAGCAAATATCAACGAACATAAACACACCGGCCTCCCATAAAATACATTTTTGAATTTTTTATATTTTTTTTATTAATAATTTATTTTAATTCATAAGATGTTACAATGACAAAATATTTGTACATATATGCATAACATAGTTTGTTATTAGTTTCATGTAAGACAGCAGAAACAAGTTCGCTGAAAAAAAATCACATTGAACAAAGTTCATTTAAGTCAGACATGGGTAAATTTTAAATAAAACCTATAGGCCAAATTCCAACTTTACGGTTTGTTTGTGTTTAATATAGCTTATAATAAAAAGATTTCAATACATTGCAAACGTGGTAATTACAAATTCTTCTAAGGACTCTGCTACACCAAACGGAATACTAAAATGTTGTTATGTTTGAAGCTTGCAATAAAGTCGTAAGGACACTGATGATGCAGACTATATTTGACCTTCAAATGCAACTTTTGAAATAGGAAATCTTTGATATATTCACAGAATATATCATACAGTTCTTTTTGTGTGTAGAGGAATAAGAATATGTCCTTGAATAAATTATGAGGTTTTTTTACACTTCCTACAAGATGTATAAGGGTTGTAGCAAGCGGAAGAGTTGGGTAGTTCCGGATAGAACTAGTTCTTTGTAACTTATCCAAGTAAAGAACTGTTGGAACTAGTTCCATCTCTTTTCTTTTTAGTTCCATAGTTGCTTTTTTTGCATGTACTATTTTCTTTTGCTCACTTTTGTTAATTTGTAGACGAGCTGATTGACATGCCATATTTTGTTTAAGCTCAATGAATAAGCTCCGAACGGCGTTCCGCAGTGCGACACCTCTTTGGAGAGAAGTTTTACATGGCATAGTACCTCACAAACGTTGCCAACATTAGGAGAGGAAAATCACCGCTGAAAATTTTTTCTGATGGTCTCGCCGAAATCCGAACCCAGGCGTTCGGCGTCATGCTAACCTCTGCGCTACGGTGGCCTCCGAAACAAAAAAGTACAAAAATGAATTTTAAAATCAATTACATATACAGTCGGAATGTTTGTATATATATGTACAATTAAAAACATGAAGGCATCCCCTCTTGAAGGAATTAAAAAAGGGGATCGCAAATGAAAATGGACCTAAGAAACTAAGAATTAGTTCCTTTTGTGGAACGAAACTAAAAGGATTCTGCTTTATCGAAAAAAATCAGATTTGTATCGATTGGCCAACGTCTCATCCTGCGCGGGCCCCAAACCCTTAGCCCATCTTTGAATACCAGTTCTGTTCTCATGTCCCAAACGACTTTTATTTGAGTCCAATATTGTCCGAGTGGGCCTACATGTCCGTTTGTCGTTTTTTCTTTGTTGTGGAGCACCGGAGTCGACCCTATATTTCGAATCGATATGTTACACAAAGCGTCACACGTTAATTTGGGTAATGTTGGGGGTGGAGCATTTCCCCCTTACTTGGAACGGACAGTCTCATGGCAGCCTGTTGTACGTACCGGATTGATCCGATGAAGTCCTTCATCAGCAAGAGCTGCTGCCTCAGTATACAACACACTACTACAACAACAACAACTTGGAACGGATTTTTTCTATATATTTCTATATCAGTTGCATAATCTACTCCGAAACAACTTTTATTGGATGCCCATATTATTGGCATTGTTCGTTTAATGGTGAATAGTATAAGCAGGGTATTTAGCCTTTCTTGAAACAGTTGGGAAAATGTTTAATGGGTAATTAGAAACTTGTAAGACGTCTTTTTTTTTCCTTTCGCCTTTGCGGTACCGTTAAAATCTCCGTCGTATGATTTATATAACTTAAAATGCTTACATCTTCTTAAATATGAGTCTCTTTTGCGTATGTGTTTCCCTAAAGCCAACCTATTGAGATAAAATACAGAAACTTCATTCATATCAAGAGTTAGTAGCATTAACGGTAAGAATGATAAGCGTGTGCTTCTTATTCGATATTCACGCACTTTTAACCTTGTCGTGGAAATCGAAGTAAAACAAATTATTGAGCTTTAAATTTTAAGACTATTTTTCCAGTGTACCTTGTAATAAAGACCTTTACTTTAAATTGAGTTTTCATTTTAGGGAATATTTTAACATAGCCGCACTCATTACGAAAACACTTTGAATATTCATTTAGTTTGGTCTTAGCACAAATAGCAACAGGTCACGCGTTAAATGGCCTATGGGTGTGTTTATCATATAGTTTCAGTGTTCGCAATTTACTACCCATAGCCTTTCAAGCAAAAAAAAAAAAAAAATCAATAAATATTTCAAACAAGTTTTTAGAGCATATGCTAATTAAAATTTAACACAAAATTGATTTAGTAAAATGTTTGGTAGGAAAGTTGAAATGATACTTTTAAAACTAAAAACAAACAAAAAACGGATAAAAAGACTAACCCATTTTATAATTAAATGGTAATAAAAAGTCATTTATTGACCTTATCAATTAAAATTGAAATATCACCTTTTCTTTTTTATAAATTAAATGAAAGCGCCATTAGTGTCATAATTTTTGAGTTTGGATTTAAAAATTAATTTAAAAAACAAAAACCAAACCAAGCTTCACGGCTAATTTTTGCCTAATATACCAACCCATCTTCATAATGAGGAAAGACAAAGGAAAGCAAACCCAAAAATAAAAGCAAAATATCGACACACATTGTTTAAAACTTAATTAAGCTGAACTAATGCAAGACAAAATTCAAGACAGGCAATTTCGAACATAATTTCAAAGCTTAGGTGTTTGTTCGTAAAAAATCACTGTTACCTATCCTATCTACCACCTCTCACTCATGCAGAGCTCATAAATTTGCAAAAATAATTTCACCAACTGTTTCCTCACGGCCTTTTATGAAGTGGCAAGTTGCTTATTATTTTAATATCAACCATTGTCAGATGTGGCCTAATTAGCATAGAAATCAAAGCTTTATGACTATGATGGGGTTTTCTAAAGCAACACATATCTTATAATCGCTTAGTCTTTATATGTCAAAAGGCTTTATCAACTTTATAAGGGGTTTTTTATGCTTCAAATCTTCCATAGAGGAAATTTTGTATGCATCTTCTTTATCTCTAAAATGGATTAACTCAGTAGGGGGGATATTGACAAATGAGTTCCTAATAAAGAAAGAGGAAATGAAGACGGATTTATTGATATCAGATAATATTCAAATTTTCGTTTATGAAAAGGCCGTTTTGTTGGTTATTTCCAAATAATCACATTGAAATGATTGAAGTTTTCATAGATTAGTTTTTAAGCAAGCATGGAAATTGACGTTGGGATATTGTGTAATTAAATTAAAAGATTTTTAGTAGTATAAGCGATTTAAATTCAATGCATGGGCTTTAAATAAAACTAAAAAATAATTTAGTAAGATATAATTGAAATTTTGTCTACATCTAAAAATTTAGTCGCTTGAGAAATTTACTAGAAATTGAGGCTGTAGAGAAAATTAGTTTCTTATTATATGGAAAATATTTGGCTATAGAGAAAATCAATTCTACAATATTTTGTCTTCAATGAAAACTTAACTGGAATACATGTATAACTTAAAACGCTTAGATATCTTTAGATATATGGGATATAAATATAAATCACTTTAGGTTTCTGCTGCCTTTGTTCGTGTATCGCTTAACTATGTCTTGCATGATTTTTATAACTTAAACTGTTTATATCTCATTAAATTTGAGTCAGAATTCGATGTATTTCTTCCACGAAATGTTATCCCTATTATATTCCGTTTAATTTAAAAAAATTAAAAAAAAAAATTCTTAGAACAGGGTACATTTTTTTTTAATTTTTGTCTCTATATGTCTCAAAGGAAAATTCCCTTTTGTCTTTAGAAATTATTCCCAGAAATTTCTTCTTAAGATAAAATTTCCAAAAAAAAAATTGTCTACGGAGAGAATTTCTGAAAATTTTTTCTTTAGAGAAAATTTTTGTCTTAAGAGAAAATTACCAAATTACCAGAATTTCAAAAAGTTTTGTCTTTAGAGAAAAGTTCCAAATTATTTTGCCTTTAGATAAAATTTCCAAGAAATTTTGTTTATTTTGCAATACTTTGCTATAAATTTCTTCTGAAAAGAAAATTTCCTACAAATTTTGTAGGAATGCCCTTACATACTCCGCTATGGCCTGGCATCCAAACGATGCGGATCATGCCAACCTTCTTTTATCCCCTTCTTACACTCCTAGACTGTTATCGAACTTACAGTCCAGGTTGTAAGAACCCTGCTGGTCAGTTTATTATCCGTAAATATGTTCACACTCGACGTCCTCGCCTTAACACCATACCACCTCACGTATTTCGCGATCGCCAGGATCTAAACCTGCAGGATCATATTATTGTCAGACAGTCGACAACAGATCTCAGTTCTTTGATCCATCCGTGTGGAATGAAATTTCTGACGCCATTGCTAGCATTGTCTTGCATTCGACCTCAAATATCGTCTCAGGTATTTTAAAACTTAAAATGCTTATATCTTCTTAAAAATGAGCTATGTATTGCATTTGTAGCTCATTTTCAGGTTGTGTCGCCTCTGATCGTGCACTGTTTAACTCTGCCTTTCATGATTCTAGTATGTTTATATCTCCCTCAACTTGATAAGCATGCTTGATTATGTTTTCCCCAGACATCCTAAAGAGGAAGAACATCTTTGTTTGAATAAATTTGAGTTCATATTATTACATACTATTACTACCACGACTTGTACAATATAAAATGCTTATATATTCTTAAAAATGAGTTATGTACTGCTTTTGTAGCTCCTTTTTAGGTTTTGTCGTCATTGTTGGTGTACTGTTTAACTTTGCCTTGCATAACTTAAAATTTTTATATCTCTTTAAATTTGATGCGCAAGTGCTTGCATATGTTTTCCTCAGAGATCCCAAAGTTAAGGTTCATATTTATTCGACCCGCATCCGAGTCCATATTATGGTCGGACCGTCGACAACAGATCTTAGTCCCTGGGTCCTGAATGTAGTCACCTAGGCTCACTTTATCCTCTAGCTTTGATCCATCCGTGTAGCATTAACTTCTAAATGGGGAAGCCAGAGTTCTATCAATCCAAGACTGTGCCGCTGGCAGCATTGCCTTCCATTCGATTTCAACTTCTCAAATATGAGTTACATATTGTATTTGCGGCTCATTTTCAGGCTCTGTCGCCTCTGGTCGTGTACTGTTTAACTTTGCCTTGCATGATTTTTATAACTTAAAATGTTTGTATCTCCTTAAATTTGATGCACATGTGTGAAAACAAAACGCTTCCTCCTATAAAATTTATTTTATGCCTACACCCATAGAAAAAGGACAGTACTTTGCCAATACCGGTTGGTATAATTTTATTTGCGTTATTGGAAAGATTGTTTAATACTAGTTGGTATCAACTATTTGTATTCCTTTCAACGTAAAAAAAACTTGTTAAGCTTCGTACTTAGAATGTTGACGCCATTTGGAAAATATTTGTTTTAATTGATAAAATGTTGGAATATGATTTTTGAACGCAAAAGCGTGTTGAAATACTCGAAGTCGATGAAAATAGAGGTAATACAAACTCTAAAGAAGTTATTTTTATATAAAACTTGATAGAGTCTCTTGTGTGATGAACGATGATTCCATTCAAATGATAATAAGATTGGTATTAAAACAATAACGGTTTGGTACTAAAATCAATAATAGTTTGGTATTAACAGAAAAACCTGTTCATTAACAAGGCTAGTAATGTAAAGTAATGGTATTAAATATTTTATATTTCATCCATACCATGTGGTATTGCTTTGACACCATATGGTGTTGTTTTACTACCAATGCCGTATGGTATTGAAATTAACATATTTGGGATCAATTTTTCTAAATTCCAATAAGTTTCCAAATTAATCACTTGTCTAGGCAATAGTAGAATTGAAAGTGATCGTTTGAAACCCAGAAAGATATATGTTTCATAGCTTATAGACATAATTTATGGTATCAAAGTATTTTTGGTAGATCATTCTCCAAAATATTTAGGTCACTATTATCAAATTCTTTGTTCTTACAATATACAACACCTCCTCACACATGATTACTTGCTATAAAATTAACCAAAATCCATCATCATTTATAACCACTTCCTCTTTACATTGGCCATTGGCGATGTCCCCTTCAAAAAAATCTACTCTTGAGTGGATAATAATACCCTAAGTAACTCTCAAATTCCTTTTGACGGCTCATATAACACTGAGGCTCAATTAGTGGCCAACCTGCTTTATATTGAACAAAAAAGCCAAAAACTACTGAAAAAAATACCATGAAAATTATAACAGATCATGAAACGCAATACAGTGGCTAGCCAAGTGTAAAATAATGAAGAAACTAATGATGATGTTGATATACAACATCATTATCATCATCATTGTCAAGCTTGCATGATCACTTTACACATATAACCAAGAGCTCATCAACATCATTCATTGCCTTCATCGTCAACGCCATCATCATCATCATTATTAACACTTGAGTGCCTCAACAGCAAAAATTTTGAAACCGAAAAATGTTTGAAACTAAGGGAAACAAAAAAAAAAAAAGAATGAAACGATGAAACGATGAAAAACATAAACCACTTGAGTAGGGCACTAAAATTATTATAAATCATTATTATAATTACATGCAACCAAACGTGTGGAAACCCCTAACAGTTGTTGTAAGCATAGGCTTTATTGTTTGTACTGGCTGTCTCTCTAGTTTGGTGTCTTTCTGCAGTGTTGTGCATCTTTGTGAGGTGAGGCCGCAATGTGTGTGTGTCCATTTTGTAGTTTTGGAAGACCAACATTTTTTTTAAAATATATTATTTAGAATAACATTGCTTTGTTTTCACAGCTTTATGTATAATTTGAAATGAGACAAATCATAAAGCAAATGACTTTTTTTTAACAGTGGGTCGCAAATTCAAACAAGCTATTGTTAAAAGAAGTCAAACCAACTTATAAGTTCAACAAAGCAAAACATATTCAATTTTGAAAGATAATGGCCAGGTCGCTCATATGACATCTATTTTCATATGTTTGGAAGAATGCGCAGAAGAAATCCTTTAATCCTTCCTTTATTTTCATATTAAGGAGTTTTTATTTGCTGGGGCTAACTTTTAACTCTGAACACTGTGCCTTTTCTTCATCATCCCAGCTGACACATATATTTAGCCAGCAGATTACTTGCATTAACCTCTTCATACTGTTAGCAGTATAGACCGTTGTTGTATTTTCGTTTGCGGACTATATTAGCTGAGTTTTAGCTATATTTAATGCTGAAACTAAAAATGTTGCAATGAACGAACTGGGAAAAATGTTCCTTCTTGACAGACATTAAGAACATGCTCCACCTGGGTGTGCATCGGCATTACATTACATTCGAAAAATCTTCATAAGCTTATATCTCATACAATTTATTATTCATAGATCGACCGACATTATTCTCTAATGTATTATAGATGTATTTTTGGAAGAGTTATTGTCCCAAACACTCGAAGTACTACTTCGTTATATACCTCATCAGCTCATCAGAAGATCTAAACTATTCTTCATTTATGTCACTTATGAAATATACAACAATACATAACTTCTCTATAGAAGTGCTGTAGCTGTCCAGCTAACCTTTCCAACTGTTCAACACATTAGTGGTCGTTTATCATTAAGCTTAAAACTTAAATCGAGCAGCACTCGTTAAAATGAGGGTTCTCTGCTATGTTTCTTAAGGTGATGGTCTTAAAAATTTTTGACATTAGGAAGGACTTTATTTTTAAAACTTAAAATGCTTGTATCTTCTTAACTTAATGGTATATTTTTCATTTTAATTCCTGTCCGCTTGTTGAAAATCTTGCTTTAGTATGAGAAAATCGGAAGGATCTAGCTAAAATTAAATAATTTTGTAAAGTTGTCACTGAAATATAAAATTATAACAGAGCTTTACATTTCTTCAATTGGAAGGTGCTGTTAAAAGCGGTTCTAAGATCTTTTTATACCCTCCGTCATAGGATGGGGTATACTCAACGAAATATTGATCTTAGACCTAACAAAGCACATATAAATTCTTGATCGTTTTGTCGTCCTTAGTGGATTTGCCTATGTCCGTCCGTCTGTCTGTCTGTCGAAAGCACGTGAACATTCGAATGAGTGAAGCTAGGCGCTTGAAATTTTGCACCAACACTTCTTATTAGCATAGGTCAGTTGGAATTGTAAATGAAACAAATCGGTTTATGTTTTGATACAGCTAGCATATAAGCCGATCTCGGATCTTCACTTCTTAGCCTCTAGAGGGCGTAATTCTTATCCGATTTGGCTAAACATTTGCACGTAGCTTTTTTATAACTTCCAACAACAACAATAAGTTCATAATCTGTTATATCTACCATATAAACCGACCTCTGGTCTTGACTTCTTGAGCCTTTACTGTGCGCAATTCTCATCTGACTGAAATTTTGGCTGGCTGAAATTTTGTGTGAGCTGTTTTGTTGTGACTTCCAACAACTGTGCCAAGTATGATCTTGATCGGTTCATAACCTGATATAGCTGCCATATAAGCCGATCTGGGAACGTGACTTCTTGAACCTCTAGAGTACGCAATTATTATCCATATTCATCACTACTTTCTGTGGTAAATATGGTTCTTGGTTCGTTTTTCAGGAAGTATTTTTTTTCGTTTGTATTCCAAACTAAATGGAACTAAGTTAATTTATATGCTAGAACTTCGCATTGGTTTATAGTGCGGTTCAATCAATCAGCTAATTCTTTAACACTCAATAAATGTTATAGAAATATAGTGAATTTCTCCAAAGAGTTATGGATTAAATATGGGTTAATTGTTGGTTCTTTTTGAAGTTCTTTTCTTTAAAGAACTTCTTTGTCAACTCTTTAACCTATTTCGCCAAATGATGTTAGCCAGAATATATTAAGTAGCATTGTTAAGCTTCTGTAACAATAACACTGTTTGTTATCACCTTATAGGCTTCCACTTTTTTGTATAAAACCCATCTATTATTGCTTATGACAATTTCAGACAACAATGGCTTCTCTAATTAACATACAAAGTTGTCAACTATGTCACAGTACCGCTTGATCATTGAGTACCTGTACTCCATTATTTCAGTTAGTTTGGTGAACTTTTGTCTCGGTTTCGTTATAATGAGGCATTGTTGTTACAGTTTGCAAAATTAAAAATGACATTTAGTGTTGAAATGTTAAGAAATTCCTCAAAATAGACAACAAGTTAGTTCTTCTATGGACAATATAAGCATACATTAATGGTAGAGAATAATGAACTGTAATGGGAGTAGATAGCTGTATGTACTATTTGTTGAGTTTTTGGGACTTAATTATTCAATTAAAGTTTTTGTTATACCTAAAACATTCCCTCAGGACTTTAAACTTTCATATTTTAAAATCTGGTAAGCCTTGAAAATAATTTGAATTATTATTGAACTCGACAACCGTTTACAGCACATTAACTTATAAACATTAAAAAAAATGAAATCAAATTCTTTAGGCTACAACTAAACTGAAAAAGTAAAACAAAATTCTTAACAACTGGTTTTTGGTTAGGCAACAATTAGTACTGTTTTGTTTTAGCTTTCATTTTTCAAATGCCTAGTCATTGAAATTATTTGAAGGCTTTCAATGTAGACTCCATGGCTTCATGCCACATGTACATAGACTGATTTTGTTGACTATGCCAGTGGCTTGTTGCGTTTGCCCCAGAAATCTCAAAAAAGAAAGAAAAAACCAAACGCATTGTAATTACAATGGCTAAAGTTTATGTTTAGATTGTTAAAGGGGATTTGTTGTTTTTTTTTTCTTATTTACTTTTTTCCTTTCTTGTGCCAAACACTGCTCAGAGAGTATTGTAATAAAATTTAGTAAAAAATGTTGTGTTTTGTTTAAATAAATTATGCGTGAAAGTGCTGAAAACTAGCTTTTAAGGTGGCACAACTAACTCCTCAACCACATACAGCTAAACATATGTGAGGATTTTTATGCCACATACGAAGTATTCAAAAATCATTACAAGGCGGCTATGGTGATGATGATGAAGTTGATGGGAGATGAAATGAAATGGGATGTGGCATGATATGGTGGCTAAGATAACATAGAGTTGTTATTGGTTACCTCTTGCTACAATTAGAGAGTAAGAGGAGTCCGTCCTCCAAGCAAAATCGCAGTAAATTGAAAATATGAAAATAATTTTCATAATGGCTGTGAAAGTTTAAAGATAGATCAGTGCACTAAAAAATTTTTTATAGGCGCACATTTTGTGTACTGTCTTGTTTTTGTTGAACATCAAACATTGATGACTATTTATTTTGGAATGGGAAAAAGTCACATAAATTAACATTTTGTTTATTATAAATATGTATGATAAATATTTTTCTTTGAGTTTCAAACGTTATGGCTGTAAACTTGATCTTGCTGTTTTCAACTTGATAAAAGCCACTAAACATATGCAGTTTACAATATTAAAAAGTCTATTACGTGATGGTTTTATGAAACTATAAAATTCAATAATCTTTAGTTAAGCGAAACTATAAAGACTAACTATTGCTTCAACTGTTTCTATGTTAGTTTAATTCAGTAAAGGCTTTAATCATTGGCTTAAGGAATATATGAATTGGTAATAAAAGATTTAACAGATCATTAATCTCTTAAGAGTCTCAGCAAAAGGTGAAAGCAAGGTTTCTTTAAGTAATACAGTAAACATTTATTGAAGTAAAAAAATTTGTATAGGAAAATAGTAAAATATTTTACTGGGTATGCTTGTTTTACATCAATGCTATAAGTAACGTTATAAGTTTTACCTCAATGATGTGAAATTTAATGATTTTGAGGTAATTTTAAAGGTTTTTGTCAATGGTGGCTTTGAATCATTTCAGTCTGAATCAATCAAAAAACTTATATATAAAACTTAAAATGTTTTCTAATCATCAAATTTTTGTGTCTCCATACTTTAAGGTCTCATCTGATGTAAATTTTCTCTACTAAATGACTACGTGCTGCAACACGTCGTTTAGCCTTTATATAAAAGGAAGATGCTTTATCGTTGAGATGAGTCTTGAATCGAAAAGCACATGATTGTTATTACCTTATGGTCTAAGTAATCTGTGCATTGCAGATATTCTATGTCCATGGGATAGTGTTGAAATATTGTTCTGGGTAGCCTTGTCTCATAACAATGAGTGGTACCTGATTTCAGGTTTGGCTCAATGATAAATGGGTTAGTTTTTTTTGAATATTTTTTTAACAATCTGATATTGTCCGCCTCCGTATGTTTAAAATAATTTATTGATTGTGGTTTTGCCTAATGGCAATCTCTAAACTTAAAAGGTTTGTATCTCCCAAATCCCTGAGCTTAACATAAGAGTATTTCCTTATTTGAAATTCTAAACTAATGAAAATCTTTATTAGTGTAGTCTCTCTCTCTCTGTGGATTATCGTTAGGACACGGCTATACAAAAGTGGTCCCTTATCATTGCGATGAAAATTTGAATCGGTCAGCACTCATGGCAGTCTTAGTCCGAAAGCTCTGTCCCCACTCACACTGTGCTGCACATAAAGCCATGTGACCACAGTACTCTTTTTATGCCGAAAGCCGAATTGGTAAGGTTCAGGTACCACCGTGGGTAAAGTGGAAAGAACAATTACCGTACTAGACAGATTAACTACAAGACTACTTTCGTTGGCCCATGTTTTACATTGCACGTATGTTCTAATATATGTCTTAAAGAGTGCCGGGAAACTTTCCCGCATCCTCGACGACCATTATACCACTTTTTCCAGATACAACAACAATGTGTCTCCAGTATGTTTCCTCTAGTTGTCGCTTTATTGACCCATCAGTGTAGATCGAGTATTTTAGAAAGTAAGCTATTATTAACTTTATTGGGTTGTTCGAATTATATAAAATTTTGGTCTCCTTCTTCTCAGACGTCCGATTTGCATCATTGAAGGCATCCTCAATTTCAAGATATACTACCACTGTATATTTCTTGATAGGGAAAGCGCTTTTTGTGGACTTGCACCTTGCTATAGGCATGCTGTTGTCAAGTCAGGCGTTCTTTGGGAATCATCGTCCTAATATATGTATAAATCGATCTCCTCAGAGTCTCCTGCATAAAGGATGATAGACTCATAGAAAGAAAATCAATTGCTTTCGTGTGATACGGTTTTCCTGAATTTCGAGTGAAAATTGAAAAATGAATTTGCTGATATTGCATAGTTTCCTAAGCCAGGGAGCAAGTATAGCGGAAAAAATTTGTGCTTCAACTGCAAATGCAAATTTGCCCATGAACAATCTATTACCGAACAGGAACAAACTTCTCTCCGATTCAAGTTTAGGCTCAATAATAAGGGACCTTCTTTTTTAGCCTAGTCCAAATTTGTTCTGAAGTACTCGCCCGGACGCGAACCCATGCGTTCAGCGTTATGCGTGGACATGCCAACTTTTGCGTAACGGTGGCCTCCAGGCCATGTATGCTTCAACTGGTTATACATAATTAAGTCCTAGCGATTTTAAGAAATCAAAACTTTTGTTGTGGACTCAGGCACTATTCATTAAAAAAATTCCGACGAACACATCAGTGAAAACTCTTCCGGCGCCACGTTGATCATTAGAGAGTTTTTCAGAAAATTTGTTTCCAAGAGTAGTTCTAATGTTTCCCCATAACATGATCCAAATGTTGACTGACTTCTAAATGTATCGGAATAGTGCCTGAGTCCACAACACTTTCTCAAAAGTGTTGTGGACTATATATATATATATATATATATATATATATATATGTATGTATATATATATATATATATATATATATATATATATATATATATATATATATATATATATATATATATAATAAGTTTCATATTTTTCACCTATGTTCTATTATATTCTGGATTCCGCCAAAGAAATTTGTGGATCTTAACCAACGGTTTCACTGCTCCAAAGCATTTTATTTTAACTATTCGTCCATGTCCTTAACTAGTATTGCGTTACTTTTAAAGGTTTCGTTTTCTCCAAGTTGGTTGACTGCAATTCCCTGTTTTTCAAGTTGCTTTCCATCTAATTATCCTTAATTTAGATTGAGAACCATACGACTTCTTAAAAATCCCTTTGTTTTCAATTTTATTACTTTTATTATTAAATTGCAGGTTCCCACTGAGCAATGTTCATATGAGCTTATATTATTTTGTAATAGCCTTTGTGTTTAATGTAACTTTCAAACTAATTTTGATTGATAAAAAGCAGATCACTGAAGTTTGATTGTCAGGGATTAGCTTTTCCTTAAATTTGAATACTGAAATGTTTGTTTAAAATCAAATGTGAAAAGTTTTAAAAACAAGAAAGCCTCTAAATGTTACTTCACACCATAAAAAACACTTGAACTTGATAAGGGGTGTTAATGATACATAGATTGACAATAGGGAATTATATTTGAAGGGGAGTTTTATTCAATTGAAATATTCCAGTGTGAATGTAGATTACATGGGTTATTTGTGAATAACTTAAAATGTCTATATATTCCTAACTTTGAGACTTGTGAGAGAAAAAAAGTCGTATTATTAATTTCATATTGGCAACGCCACTGTCTTTTAAATGTCTTAAAAAAGTGACAGCTTTTTTCCTTTTACTGTTGGTTTTAGGGTAAAATGAGTTGTAATGTGTCTTTGTAGAACTCAAAACGATTCATCAAAAAATCGAATATACTCTCGATTTGAGCAAACATGTATTAAAAATGATAGTGAAAGCATATCAAATGAAATTTAAAACCTCCAAATACTTTCCACAGAATTATTATTATTGATTTCATTTATTATACCGCTTGTAACTAGAATATTATCACCCTCGGCCATATACCACACACAAGAAGGCGCCATATTAATGTTTATCATAAATATTTATTAAATACTATGTCATATTTAAATTATGTAAATACCAAATTCCTTCAGCATCGTTGAAAAGAAACCTGGCTGTTTTATTGTTTTATCATAAAGCAGTCGTTAATGGCATATAATAATAAAAATATACAAATTTCAGATTTTTTGTCTTAAAAACATACTGTAGACCATTCGAAATTTCCCATAGTATGGAACAGGTGGCATTGTCTCTGTGTTTTCAAAATAACCAAGAATATGAGACATCAAAAACACTTGAATTCACCAGCAAACCAACGACCAGACAAAAAAAACTGCTGATATAAACAAAATGTTGGAACAAATTGTATTCAAGCGTAACGAAAATGAAATGTGAGCCTGAACCTAAGTTACGACAAATTTCAGTGAAGCATAGTTTTGTCAATGCCAACAAAATTTGAGAGTTGGTTAGTGAAGTAAAGAAGGAAATATTGAAGGATAGTGAAATAGACTTTAATTCAAATTTAATGGTGTTTCAAGGAAAGATTTGTTTAAAATAGATATTTATGAACAATTTAAAATGTCTGTATCTCTTGAAATCAAAGTCTTACCATACCTTCTTACTGGATGTTCAATACATTCGGGAAGTTAAAGCTTTTTATTCCCAAATCTGTCGAAGGTATATAAAATAGCTTGAAACTGAATTTTAGTTGTTTTACTACAGGTACACATTTTCGAGTGCAAGTGGGGTTCCATATTTAACGTAGATATTTTTTAATAACTTAAAATATCCGTATCTCCTTTGAAACGAGCCTCACCGTAAGGCTGAAATGAAATGTTTATTTTTGGTGTGCCGAATCGCCATGTCTATTCTATTCTTGCAAATTCTATTCTATGTCTTTCAAAAAAGAAGTTTCTTTATTTATCCTAGGATGATTTAATTGTTAAAAACTTTATATTAGTCGACTTTGAAGGGAATTAGTTTTCGAATAGCAATATTCCAATGTACATATAAGTAAATAGTTTTCAAAGTGGGATAGTTGTGGTCTTCGATTAGAACCAAATTTCCGAATCTTTCACTAGTAAAAAACATTTCTATCGGGTGCGTTTAAAATGTTTTACAATTAAATCAAATGTCAGAAGTTCGCCCACACTTTCTTAATGGAATGTTTGTGGAAAAATTTACGACAATAACTTAAAATGTTTGTAACTTCTTAAATAATATCTGTATGGAAGGGTGACTTTGGAATGTAACTCTATATGTCTATTCATTGTCTTGGAATTAAATTAAAATTGAAGTTAATCTTTCCAAGTTTTTGCGACAGGAGTAGTAGTATATCTCATAGTGTAGCAAAATTTGAGCAATGATTTTTTCCCTGTTGCTTATGTTCCGACTATTGAGAGCATTAAATTTAAAAAACAACTTCTGTACGCCAATCCAGGGCATCCTGTAATATGTGGGATGTCTTAAGTTTCTTCTTCAACGACATTCTCGTAAACTCCATTGAAATCGTTGCGTGTTACCTTCTGCTCAAGATCTTTTACGATAATATAATCATCGATAAAAGCCAGAACGTCAAACAAGGTTTTAGTTCACATAATCTTCTACCAACTTATTAGTGACCAACTATCTTTATTTACGCTATATCAAACAAGTAAAAGCGTGCTTAGTTCGGCCGGACCGAACCTTATATACCCTCCACCATAGATCGCATTTGTCGAGTTCTTTTCCCGATATGTATTTTAAGGAAAACAGGGTATAAAAGAAAAAAGAAGTCAAGATCCCAGATTGGTTTATATGGCAGCCATATCAGGTTGTGGATCGATTTGATCCATATTTGACAGTTATTAAAATTCATAACAAAACACGTCATGCGACATTTTAGCCAAATCGGATAAGGATTGCGCCATCTAGTGGCTCAAGAAGTCAAGATTCAAGATTGGTTTATATGGCAGCGCCCTATAGACGCTAAAAAAGTCAAGACCCCAGATCGGTTTATATGACAGCTATATCCGGTTATGAACCGATTTCAACCATACTCAGCACACTTGTTGAAAGTCACAATAAAACACCTCAGCGATATCGGATAAGAATTGTGTCCTTTAGTGGCTCAAGAATTCAAGACCCGTGATCGGTTTATATGGCAGCTATATCAAAACATGAACCGATATAGCCCATTTACAAACCCAACCGACCTACACTAATAAGAAGTATTTGTGCAAAATTTCAAGCGGCTAGCTTTACTCCTTCGAATGTTAACGTGCTTTCGACAGACAGAGACGGACGGACGGACATGGCTAGATCGACATAAAATATCATGACGATCAAGTATATATATACTTTATGGGGTCTATGACGAATATTACGAGGAGTTACAAACAGAATGACGAAATTAGAATACCCCCATCCTGTGGTGGAGGGTATAAGAATTGGAATTAATGACGTAGATTGCCACATTCAGGTGTTGATAACAGTCTTGAAAAAACTTAGGGGCATAGAATGGAAACCGATAAGGGGTTGTTTGTGGAGCATGAAGTTCTTGGTACTGACCTTTCGAGGCAACTTGCATTAGTCAGAGCAAATAAAAATCCGATTAATTGCTTAGGTGTATGTCTATATACCTTTGTACTTGTAAAACGGTACATTCCCTATTCCCATTTATTGGTTGGCTTTAATTTAAAAAAATGCGGTTAAGTATATATTACTCACGAAGTGTTGTGCTGCGATTAATACAACTCTTTCTGATTTCGGAATTATCGTCGGTATTATGCTAAATTATGGGACTCCAAAAGGGAATCATTTTTTTTTCTTACTATGCTATAATTGTTGCTTAATACCTTAAGTGGTTTGCCATTTTTTTGTCACAAAAAAGGTTGAGAGGCGTTACATAAATTTCATCGGTATGTGCCTGATGTTTAAAAATCTTCTTAGGCCTTGCCTTATTTTAGAAGCCAGAGAATTTAGAAAAAAGGCTCGCTGGCATTGCCAACATTGTGCTTCGATGCAATTGTTTTCTTTGATCATTCACGACACAATATAGTGTCACTTATAAATATACTTCTCACGTTGGGCGCCATTTTTAACAAAGTCATACTTTTGGCATAATATTTGGTAGATATTTTTTGTTATTTTTTTTTTATTTTTTTTTATTTTTTTTTTATTTTTTTTTATTCTTTTAATTTAATTTGGTGATAAGAATTCCATTGATCATAACAAAATGTCCTTTGTTGGGCGCCGATTTTAGTAAAACTCTAATTTTTCCCAAATATTACCAAAGTTTATTAGTTTTTCGTTTTTTGTCTTTTTTTTTTATTGTCTCAATAAATGGAAATACTCCATTCAAAAGTCACTCTTGCCATTTTTGATATTCTATAAGGCCAATCGTAGATTAATTTTCCCAAGTTGGGCGCCATATAAAAAATATTTTTTTTCGTCTTACATTAAGTATTAGGCCTTACATTAAGAATATAATTACCGGTTATTATGCTTTCAAAGAAACGCCTTATGAAGAGAATTACTTTAAGCAAAAAAGCGTCAAGTTGGGCGCCATTTCTAATATAACTCAATAATTCGCCCTAAATTTTGTTGTTTACGATTTCTTGCAAATTTTTAATGCTTTACAAAAGAAAATTCTTTGAATTTAAATGTCTCCCTAAACACATTTCAAGTTTATATAAAATTTTGTTTAGGTTAATATCATGTCAATAAACTCAATATTTAACCCTTAACCCGAATCACCCTAATTTTTTTTAGTAAATTTGTATTTTAACCATTTTTCATGAATTGGTTTATCGAAATAAATGATTCCAAACATCACAAATGATCACTTTTTTGAAAGACACACGTCTCACTTCTTTATGTGAAACTACTGCAATTTGAAAGTTCAAAAACTGGAAAAAATTATCAAAATTATTGCGTTGCCATATGGCAACACCTATTTCCTATTAGGCATTAGGAATAATTTATTGTGGTATATTTTGGCATTTTATATTTTCCCCTCTTGTTATTTTACAATGACAATAAAATGTTGTTATAGAAAATAAAGTCCTTTTTTCTACTTATTATAAATAAATTGCCTTTCACAAAAATTACATTTTATGTTCTGAACACCTGGGGTAATGCCTATGAGTGCATACCAAAGCATATGTTTCCACAG
Source organism: Stomoxys calcitrans (assembly GCF_963082655.1). Taxonomy (NCBI): domain Eukaryota; kingdom Metazoa; phylum Arthropoda; class Insecta; order Diptera; family Muscidae; genus Stomoxys; species Stomoxys calcitrans. Next base: position 24,364,057 of record NC_081555.1, on the reverse strand, counting down.
GCAATTAATCACAAACAAAAAAGTTTCAACTGGCGGAACACTTTGCAACAAGCTAATGAACTTTTTAGGAAGTGTAAGGAGGCACAATTAAAAATCCCAACGAAGTGGTGCTGCTGGTAGGGCACAATCATCACCAGACAATGGTGATGAGGTGGCCAAGTGGGGGCAGACATATAAAGTCAAAACTGAATGCAGGCATTCAAGCATCAGAAAGTGAGAGAGAAAGACAAGTGGCCAATATGGTTACAATGTTTTAAGGCTGACGCATGAAACTGAAGAAAAAGCATAACATATGCTAATGATAATAATGGAGAAGAGTATGATGTATGCAGAATGATGGGTTAGTGGCCATTGGCTGGTTATACCATCGACAATGTACGAGTATGAGCTAATTTATGCTAAGGTGCCTGCCTCACCGGGTACTCGGTGTTTACATGTTGAATTCTTTTGGGGATTTTTTTGTCTTTATTCCTTCATATACATCATGGCTGCCATAAAAGTACTAGGCTAACAACGCACTATTTTTTGTAACTTCTTCTTCTACAAACTATGGTATGAACAATGAACGGTACTAACTAAACACTGATTATGAGGTAAGAACATGGAAAATAGGCAGCTAGGCCATAAAAATGCCTTATGCTGGTTGTGATGTTGTAGGCAAAAACACCGGCAGCTAGAAAAGCTTGGAATAGGTGGCAATATGGAAAATTAGTGAATATAAGGCAAACTGCTGAATATGGTTAACAAAGGAGAAGATATACTAACAGCTAATGACACCAAAGGTATTTTGCAGAAAGATGTAGCAAAAAAGAGGTACTAGAAACTAAATGTAGATTAAGTAGTCAGCTAGAAGCAAGGTACTTCAAAAGGTAGGGAAAGTGGTAGGGAGTAGAAAAAGTAAGGTATGTAAAAGCCTGGGAAAGAATTTCTATAAATTTTTTGTATGACGTGCAATGGTCATTGAGAAGAGTCATGAAGAGAGTTAGACAATGAATGAAAGAAAGAAAGATTTATTACCACTTTTTGATTATCAAAGGCAAGGGGCTTGAGTTAACTAGTCCTAAGAAAACCTTAAATATTGATATCTAGTCTAGTACTTCAATATATCTGAAGCTTCCACTTAACCGTCATTTTTTAAGATTTCTTGTTGAAGATGTTGTTTGACTTAAATTTTAGTTTTTGTTCCATTTCACAAAATTGCTTAATTATTCAAGTACATGCAGAAGAATGAGAAGAATCTTAAAGAGAGAATTTTGAAGGGAGTTAGACAATAAATGAAAGAAAGAAAGATTTATTAACACTATTTGATTATCAAAGGCAAGGGGTTTGAGTTAACTAGTCCTAAGAAAACCTTAAATATTGATATCTAGTCTAGTTCTTCAATATATCTGAAGCTTCCACTTTACCGTCGTTTTTTAAGATTTCTTGTTGAAGATGTTTTTTTTTTTTTTTTTTTTTAAAGTATGTTGTTAAACTTAAAGTTTAGTTTTTGTTCCATTTTACAAAATTCCTTAATTATTCGAGTACATGCAAACATGCATTGCTTGTTAATAGACATGGCTTTTTTCCCAATCCATTCTCTAATTGACCGCATTGCATTCAATCATTTCTTCATACAACCGGACATTCATTCATTCATTGATGGATTTTTTCACTGCGTTGTTTTTTTTTCGTTTTCGCCTTTTCCACATTCAATGCGTTTGCGTTTTTTCCGCTTGTTTTTTTCTGTGCTCATTCCTTTTTTGGCTTATTTTCTCAACCACAAACTTCCGCCGGTTTTCATTTTGGTATTCTTTTGTCTGTACTACACGCTGATGATGATGATGGTGTTGGTGATGATGTTGCGACTCTTTCTTGGCCAACTGACTGACACAAAGAGGAGACCGGCAACTGTGCACAGAATCGTTTAGAGTCTGGTCTTTGTGAGGTTTCCTTTTTTGGTGTAATAATCGTTTGCCGGGCTTTTGAGCGCATTTTTTTTCTTTGGCTATCTGGCGTGTGATTAGTTTAACAGAATAATTTACACACGCTAACAGTTGGAGGTACTTATGGGAGGCAAAGAATATGAATTGGGGTGGTAAGGTATAAAGGGACAACTAATATTGGATCCCAGTTTAGGTTTTCTATCGTTGTTTCGATTGTATATATAACCTATTACTATTTTCTAACGATATAATACTCTTTGAGGGCAATCGTAGATTGACACTCCAGGTTTGGCGGCATTTTTCAAGAAAACTGTTATTTTTGACTTACATTCCGAAAATTTTTTAGTTTTTATACCCTCCACCATAGAATGGGGGTATATTTATTTCGACATTCCTTTTGTAACACCTCGGAATATGCGTGAAAGACTCTATAAATTATATACTTGATCGTCATGACATTTTAAGTTGATTTAGCCATGTCCGTCCGTTTGTCGAAAGCACGCTAACTTTCGAAGAAGTAAAGCTAGGCGATTGAAATTTTTCAAAAATACTTCTTTTTAGTGTAGGTCAGTTGGGATTGCAAATGGGCCAAATCGGTCCATGTTTTGATATAGCTGCCATATAAACCGATCTTGGGTCTTGACTTCTTGAGCCACTAGAGGGCGCAATTCTCATCAGATTTTGTTGAAAATTTGTGTGAAGAGTTTTGGTTGGACTATCAAGAACTGTGACAAGTAAGGCTCAAATCGGCTCATAATCTGATATAGCTCCCATATAAACTCTCTGATCTCCGATCTTGACTTTTTGAGCCGCTAGGGCGCGCAATTATTCGTTTTTGCTAAAATCTTGTACGAATTGTTTTGGTTTGACCATCAACAAGTGTGCCAAGTATAATTCAAATCGGTTTATAACTTGATAACTTGACTTCTTGAGCTATTAGAGGGCGTAATTATTATTCGATTTAGTTGAAATTTAGCATGAAGTGTTTTGGTTTGACCATCAAAAACTGTGCCATGTAAGCCTCAAATCGGTTCATAACCTCATATAGCTGCCATATAAACCGATTTCAATCCTAACTTTTTGGGTCGATAGAGGGCGTTATTATTATCCGATTTGGCTGAAATTTAACATGAAGTGTTTTGGTTGGACCGTCAACAACTGTGCCAAGTATGGTCCAAATCGGATCATAACCTAATATAGCTTCCATATAAACCGATTTCGGATCACGGCTTTTTCAGCCTCTAGAGGGCGCAATTATTATTAGATTTTGCTGAAATTTTTTAACGAAGTGTTTTGGTTTGACCATCAACAATTGTGCCAAGTAGGGCTCAAATCGGCTCATAAACTGATATAACTGCCATATAAACCGATCTCAGATCTTGGCTTCTTGAGGCGCTAGTGGGAGCAACTATTATCCGATTTGGCTGAAATTTAGCATGAAGTGTTTCTAACTTCTAACAAATGGGCCAAGTATAGTTCAAATTGGTTCATAACCTGATATAGCTCCCACATAAACCGATTTCGGATCTTAACTTTTTGAGCCGATAGAGGGCGTAATTATTATCCGATTTGGCTGAAATTTTGCACGATTTGATTTGACCATCAACATCTGCATACAAATATAAAACAATCTCCTGATTATACATATTGAGTCTCTAGAGGGAGCAATTCGATTTAGCGGAAATTGCACAACAACTTTAGGTCGAAGTTTTCACGCGATCGTCTTCAAATTTAGTACAGGCAAGTTTTTTGGCCTAGACACAAATATTATTGAAATAGGAGAAAATCTGTTCAGATTTTGATATAGCTCCCATATATATCTGGTCACTTGTTAAACGATTTTCTCAAAATTTGGCGTGAAGGATTTTGTAATGACTCTCGACATTACTAGGGAATTTCATAGACGCTTTTCCAAAACCTTGGACAACGCTTTCCTCGACGACTTCCACCATATCTATAAGGGTTGCTCGAAATCGGTTCAGATTTAGGTATATAAATATATACATATATATGCTCGTTCGATTTTGAGATATAGTGCAATAAAGATACCGATTCTCTCGTAATTCTGCATGAAGGATTTTCTTATGACCCTCGACATTACTGGTGAATTTCATAAAAATCGGTTCTGATTTAGATATTGCTGTCATATATGTGTATCGACCGATTTTTACTCCTAGAGCCATTGCAAGCGCATCTATGGACCAATTTCTCAAAACTTTGTACAACGCTTCCCTCGACGACTACCACTATATCTTAGAAGTTTGCTAGAAATCGGTTCAGATTTAGATATAGCTCCCATATATATGTTCGTCAGATTTTAACTTATATTACAATAAATTGGTCATTTGCTAACCGATTCTTTCGAAATTTGCCAGGAAGGGGTTTCTTATGACTCTCGACATTACTGGTGCATTTCATAGAAATTGGTTCAGGCTTAAATTTAGCTCTCATATATACATATCACACGATTTTCACTCCTAGAGCCACTGCAAGTGCATTCATTGACCAATCTTCCCAAAACTTTAAACAACGCTTTATTCGAAGACTTCCACAATATCTATAAAGTCTGCTCGAAATCTGTTCAGACTTAGATATAGCTCCCATATATATGTTTGTCCGATTTTGAAAAATATTGCAATAACTAACTCAAAAATATTGCAATTACTCAACATTTGGCAGGAAGGATTTTCTTATGTGTTCTTTTATATTACTGGTGAATTTCGTAGAAATCGGTTCAGAATCGGATTTTCATTTCTAGGGTCAATGCAAGCGCATTTATTGACCAGTATTGCCAAAATTGTGCACAACTCTTTCCTGGATGTCTACCATAATATGTAAGAAGTTTGGTCAAAATCGGATTAGATTTAGATATAGCTCCTATTTATATGTTCGTCAGATGTGATTTAATATTTTAATAAAGTGCTCATTTGTTAACCGATTCTCTAGAAATTCGGCAGGAAAGGTTTTCTTATGACTCTCGACATTACTGGTGAATTTCATTGAAATCGGTCCAAATTTATATATAGCTCTTATATTTATATATCGTACGATTTTCACTTCTATGGTCACTGCAAGCGCATTTATTAACCAATCTTGCCTCGACGACTTCCACCATATTTTTAAGGTTTGCTCGAAATCGGTTCAGATTTAGATATAGCTCTCATATATATATTCGTCAGATTTGGACTAATATTGCAATAAAGTGGTCATTTGTTAACCGATTCCCTTAAAATTTGGCAGGAAGGTTTTCCTTATGACTCTTAATATTACTGGTGAATTTCAAGAAATCGGTTCAGATTTATATAGCTGCTATATATGTATTTCGCCCGATTGATACTTCTGGGGTCACTGCAAGCGCATTTTTTGACCAATATTACCAAAATTGTGCACAATTCTTTCCTCGATGCCTACCGCAATATTTAAGAAATTTGGTCGAAATTGGTTCAGATTTAAATGTAGCGCCCATTTTTATGTTCGTCAGATTTTGGCTAATTTAAATTCCATCAAAATTGATTCAGAATTAGATATAGCTTCCACTTTGTAGGGTATTATAAATACGACATCGCCTGGCTTTTGCCTTTCCTTACTTGTTTTTCATTTTATTTATTTTTTATTTTTTTTCTTTTATTTACTTCTTGTATTTTATTTATTTTGTTTTTTATTTTTTTTTTTTAATTTTCGACCGACCCTAAGGTCTATACCTTGTTTATGTGTCTTATAATTTCACTTTGATCATGTGCTGGCGATTTCTTTAAGCCATTTAGGGCTATAAATGTTTTAAGTTTTTATGCAAGAATTCATGGTCTTTAGAAAAATCATTCGAGTCTTTAGAAAAATCGTGTTTTACATTAAGGAATTAAGGATTGTAATTTGAAGTTGGCTATGGCGTTGTATATATACCAAAACCGGTGATGGGAGTTATGAATGAGTGAGAAAAATTAAACATGTTACATGTAAAGGAATACAACATAGCTATTTTCAGTTAAGGAAAGTTGATACAATGAAACACTAACAAACTTTTATAAAGATTTTATAGGGCGGCCTATCATTGAAAGTTGGTAGAGCTCATGTACTTATATCGAGTAGTATATCTGTAGGATACCATTGTGTTCGCGTGTCCAGTTTTAAGTTTTTATGCAAGAATTCATGGTCTAAAATCATTCAAGTCTTTAGAAAAATCGTGATTTACTATAAGGAATTAAGGATTGTAATTTGAAGTTGGCTATGGCGTTGTATATATACCAAAACCGGTGATGGGAGTTATGAATGAGTGAGAAAAATTAAACATGTTACATGTAAAGGAACACAACATAGCTATTTTCAGTTAAGGAAAGTTGATACAATGAAACACTAACAAACTTTTATAAAGATTTTATAGGGCGGCCTATCATTGAAAGTTGGTAGAGCTCATGTACTTATATCGAGTAGTATATCTGTAGGATACCATTGTGTTCGCGTGTCCTCCTATGACACTAAGCGCCTGGGTTTCAATTCTGGAAGAACATCAGACAACTATTTTAGCAGTGGTTATCTTCCCACAAAAGTTGGGTATAACTTGTGATATTCACCCTGCAAAACCTCTCTACTAATTGATGGCACGCCTTTTGACTGACCCCGGCACGCCTTTTGACTGATCCTTAAGGATATACATATGGGCAAATTTGCAAAATTTGTATTGGACGATATTTTTGGATTAATCTTAGACATACAAATTAAATTTAAAGTTTCTTCTTTGGTTATTATATCTTGAAGATCTTTAGAAAAAAAATAGTAAAAACAGTTCCCAATTGCCTACTAATTTGACACATATACCATATTTTAGTCCATAATGGTGCCATTGTGATTTATCAACTCTCCATGTTCCTCTGCTTTTAATACATTTATTGATATGTTTCTTGCTTGTCCACCCATCGAATTTAGCACCCCTTAAAAGAATCTCTAATTATTTATTTATCCATTTCAACACTTTGGCTATTTTATAGCCAGGCTATGATCACACAGGCCACAAGAAAGAAACATAATTTTAAATACAAAATTAAACATATCTTAAAATAGTATTTATTATTTTTATAGAATACACATTTTATGTTAAACAAAGTAAACAACAATATCCGCTTATAAGTTTGTGGTTTACATTTTTTTTATTGTATATTGGAAGTGACTGCTGAAAAGCTCTCAGAGTATAAAGAACAGAGAGCCATTAAAAGTGTTTTGAACTCTTGCATTGAAAAAATGTGTGTAAACATTTAAGAGTAATTGTCCTTATTTAAAAAAATCTAAGAATTTGAAAATTTGCCATAAAAAAATTAACAAAAATGAGAAAACTTTCTATAGAAAACAAATATTGATAAATTTTTCTCAAAAAAAAAATTTTTTTTTTACAAATCAAATTTTGTGTAGCAAATAGGTGACAAAATTTTCTAAAAATTTTACAAAACTTTCTACAGAAATAAAATTTTGACAAAATTTCTTATAAAAATAAATTAAAATTTTGACAAAATTTTCTATAAAACAAAAATTTTCTAAAAGAATAAAATTTTGACAAAATTTTCTATAAAAATAAAATTTTGAAAAAATATTTTATAAAAATTAAATTTTGAAAAAATTTTCTATAGAATTAAAATGTTGACAAAATTTTCAAGAAAAATAAAATTTTTACAAAATTTTCCAAAAAAATTAAATTTTGACAGAACTTTCTAAAAAAATGAAATGTTGACAAAATTTTCTATAAAAAATAATTTTGACAACATTTTCTATAAAAATAAAATTTTGACAACATTTTTTATAAAAATAAAATTTTGGCTATATAATTTTGGGGGGCCGACCCTCCTCTTTACCCTGAAAGAACTACCCAAAAATAAAAGTGTACCAATTAGGACAGTATGGGACTCAAATGAAAGGTATTCAGGAGTAGAGTACGAATTTCATACTAAAAATTGGGTCCATGTAACTGGGGGGCCGCCCAACACCAAAACCCTATAAAGGTTTATTGGCAGGCATGACAATATGGGACTGAAATGCAAGGTATTCGGGAGAAGATTACTAATATCGTCAGGAAGAAGTAATATGCTTTCCAATTTGTTCATAACGGAAGGGGGCGGAGCCTCCCAGTTACCCCAAAAAATATCACACATAATCAAAAGTGGAGCGATAAGGACAATATGTATATCAAATGAAAGGTATTGAAGAGTAGGAATCCAAAACTTCATGAAGCAGACAAATTGAACGTCCATTTCAATATGGGATTGAAATAAAAGGTATTCGGGAGTAGATTATGAATCTAGCATACAAAATTAGATCAAAGTATAGGGAGTCATCCCACCCCCAAAATCACCCAATTGGGGGTCTATATGGGACTTGGTTTCTTTCGTATAGACGAAAAAACGGCAGAATCGATTTTCTCGAAATATGCACAGATTGTGTAGATTGGTCTGTAAGGAAACATAGGCTATATAATTTTTCGTTATTGGAAGAGAGGCGCTTACTTCCAAAATACACGCCAAACCGGACATATTTACCCACTGCAATAAAGGAGTCCAAAGAAATGTATTTGGGAGTAGAACAGACCTATGCGATTCAAAGACACGAATTTGATATCCACATTCGGGACAAATTGTCCTCATCCTAATACTCTACCAAAACAGGACTTTTATGTCGACCATTACAATATAGGGCTCAAATAAAAGGTATAAGAGAGGTAAAGAAGGCGCTGTGGATCGGGCCGGGTTCGTTTTCTATTAAATGAAGAATTTTGAAAAAGAAATTATTCACAACAGGAACTGGGGGAATAACTTATGGTCGTTCCATAAAAAGATGACCCAAAAATAAAAAGTTAACTCAGTGAATGCAAAGAAGTGTAATTGATAAGAAAGTTGTATTTCCTATGGTGTAAAAGAAGGCTTCGCTGTGGAGCGGGCCGGGTTCAGCTAGCGTTTTTATAACAAAATTTTGTTTGCTTTCGCTCTTTAATTTTGATCTCTAAATTCGTTTGATTGACTTTTCGAAAATATTCCACTTGGAGATCATATGGTTTCTGTTCAAAGAATAGCATAGCGGAGAACCCCATCGGACCCTCCCCTACCTAATTTACCCCAATCTACAGAAATGCCATATTACGGAGATGGGTGGTACGATTTTAGCGAAATTTTGTGTACTCTTTTATAGGAACCTAAAAACACAAATTTGGTATCCAAATTTCGGAAGGGATACCTAGGGTGACCGCCCCACCACCAATACATACCAAATATTGGGTTGCCCAAAAAGTAATTGCAAATTTTTCATATAGTCGGCGTTGACAAATTTTTTCACAGCTTGTGACTCTGCATTGCATTCTTTCTTCTGTCAGTTATCAGCTGTTACTTTCAGCTTGCTTTAGAAAAAAAGTGTAAAAAAGTATATTTGATTAACGTTCATTTTAGGCTTTTTAAAAAATGCATTTACTTTCTTTTAAAAAATCCGCAATTACTTTTTGGGCAACCCAATATATATATTGACCAATCACGACAATATGGGACTCAAATAAAAGGTATTCAAGACTAGAAAACGTATCTGATATCCAATTGTAGGACCAAATGTTTGGGGGACCACCCCAACCCCCAAAACACTCCTAAATCGGTAATATTTACCGACCATGGTAATGTGGGACTCAAATGAAAGGTATTTGCGAGTAAAATAAGAATCTTATTTCAAAATGTAGGACCAAGTATTTGGCGGCCGCCCCTCCCCCAAAACACCCCCCAAAGATAAATTTACGTCCATAGCAATATGGGTCCAAATAAAAAGGCTTTTGGGGTAAAGCACGAATCTGATATCAACATTCGGAAAGAAGTGCCTATGGGGCCATCACAACCCATCCCAAAAAAGGACTTATTTGTTGACCATTGCAATATGGGGCTCAAATAAGAGGTATTCTAGAGTAGAACATGAATCCGCTATGCATTTTTAGGACCAAGTCACTAGGTGGCCGCCCATTCTCTAAAACACCCCTCAAACCGAACATGTTTGCCGCCTATGGAAATATGGAGCTCAAATGAAAGGTAATTGGGAGTAGACCACGAATCTGATATCAATATTCGGGACCAATTGTTTGGGACGTCCCAGCCCGCAACAACCCCCAAATAGGAAGTCTTTGCTCGCCATGACAGTTTGGGACTTAAAGAGAGTGGAGCTCGATATTGATAGTTTTTAGGTCCCATAGCCCAAACCGGACATATTTGCTGACTTTTGCAATAAGGGGTTTAAATGAAAGGTATTTGAGATTAGAAAACGAAGTTGATATCCAACTATGAGACCAATGGCAATATGGGGTTCAAATAAATGATATTTTAGAGTAGAGCACGATGCTGATATATTTTCGGGGCGAGGTGCTTGTGGAACTATCTCACTCCTCAAAAAACTCATTGAAAACAATTAAGGATTTTGTAAGTAGCACGGAATTAACTTAGATTTTCTTTTTCGAGGTTACTTTTAGTTTTTAGAGCGCACAACAAGCCGATTACGGGCTTAGTTGTATGTCTATAGTGGTATGGGGCAGATTAATATCTCCACCCTCTTTTTCTACCTAACCTAATCTACTTTCTTTTAAATAAATAAATTTAATAAATAAAATTTTTTAAAAAAATTTCTATATTGATAAAGTTGTCTTTTTTGCACTTTCCATAAAATTTTTAAATTATATTTAAAAAAAATGTTTCTTTTTTCTAGTATCTAGTTAATAATTCATGTGTCATTATAAATCTTAAATGACATATTTCACAAGCCAATTTTTTTCGGTTGTCAATTACATGAATTCGTAATGTCTAATTTTTTGAAAATTTTCTGACTCTTTAGAAGTTCTAAAGTTTCTTTTTAGTTTTCATATTTTTATGTACGACTCTTTGATGATGCTTCCTTATTGTATGCCAATTATAGCATATTTCTTTATATATGTTTATTTTTTTTAAGTTTTTTTTTTTAATATTTTTATGAAATCCCTATTTCGTGCTCGTGTTGTATGTTGTATGCTACGTCTTTGGCTAATTTTACACTTGCTTAAATTTAACACCCCAAATAAATTTTCAGCTTCCTTATGAACAAGTTCGACGAAAACTATTCACATGCATAATTTTTTTAAGTTTAAGACGAGCGCACGCACATAAAAATGGGAAGTTTATACAGCACATCAGTCGTTCATAAGTCGCCCAGAAGATTTGTAACAGTGCCAAAAGCAAGATATGCTAAAAGAAATCAAATAAAAAAAAAATGGTCTAAAGAGTCCCCTTTAGTGCGTTTCATTTTATGAAAAATGTCATGAACTTGAATTTGTAGAGCAAAAATCTGAATGGTAATTTAGTCGAAAAAAAGCAGGCAAAAAGCCACAACTGGTTTTTTTTCTTGGTCTATGTTGGTACTTTTCCTAGGGGTATTGAACTTGATGTTGATAGTATACCAAGTAGTACTCTAAAGTTACGTGCCATTTAATATGGTTCTTTTGAAGTACAGGAGAAGGGAAGGATGGACGGACAATACCATGGTCCAAATGTTGTATAGAAGGACGGACAATCATGCTGTCATTCTGCCCAAGAGGTTCATGGCATGGCTTATTTTCTTTTTGTGTTTTATTTTTCTTTTTATTTCTTGCCTTCAAATGTTTATGTGCACGATGATGATGATGTTGCGTTACTGAAATAGTTCATATCCATCATAATGAGGAATGAGTTTTGTATTTTTCTTGCTATTCACTTTCGGTGCTTTGTATGATTCTTGCTGTCTCTCTAAGCATGGTAGTACGCATAGATGTCACTTGAATGCGACACTAGGAAATTTTCACAAAGCAAAGCATACAGCTTGTAGTGAGCAATAGTTGCCTTTATGTCCAAATGACTAACTGTAGGTCTGCTTTGGTCTCTATAGTGATTTCATAGAAATCGTCGTATGTCATCTATGCTTAGAATCTGCTGAACACACGAAAAAAAGCGCTGAAGAAAAACGCCTACAGTATTTTTATTGTGATGTCTTAGTCGTAGTTGTTGTCGTTGTCATTTCACTTCATTTACGGCTTTATTGAAATGATGATGCTGATTTTCTTAGATTACACACTGGAGTGGCCTTTTTTTAGTTTGGTGGGCTGACAAACATCAAAAACAGAAAACATTTAAAGGCATCCGCTTTAAAATCAGCATCAATGATTTCATCCAAAAAAAAAGCGATTTAAAGACAAAATGACATTAAAGTACTAGTCATCCAAGAGGAACTGTTTTATGTGATTGATAAAAGTTAAAGATTGAGATTAAAAAGATAAGGACTTGCAAATAAGGAAAAATGCTAAGAAGCGGCAAAATTTTTTTTGTTGAAACAAAAAAACTTAATTATCTTGGTGTGGCACTTATAAAGTCGTCCCACACACTGTATATTAATTAATCTCTTATATAGTTTATAAAGTTTTATTACTTTTTTATATGGCAAATCATTATAAACAATTGTGTTAGTAATGACAAGTGGACAAATGCTTCTAACATCTTTGTTAGCTAGACGGTTTTGTTATGGGCATAGATGACACAGTGTCCGCAGCCGCTGCTTGACCAAAGCGAATTCTATCTCAAGCACAATGTTCAGTGGTATAAAGTAAAGCATTAAAACCAGTAAATCAGCTGTTATCGGCTGCATTGCATAAACAATCCATCCGGCTGATTATTGATCCGTAGAGAGCTGTCCACCACACCGCAACACCATATAGATCTAAAAGCTGCAATAAACAGCTAATGCATGACACGCGTCCCTCTTGTAGGTGTATAGGTCAATAGTTGCCTTTTTCATTTGTTTGTTTGATTTACATGACCGACTGTAATAAGTCACGGCTGTTTATTGATCCGTAGAGTGCTGTCCACCAGACCGCAACACCATATAGATCGAAAAGCTGCAAAAAAAGCTAATGCATGACACGCGTCCCTCTTAAAGGTGTATAGGGCAAGAGTTGTCTTTTTCATCCGTTTTTGTTTGTTTGATTTTACATGACCGACTGTAACAAGTCACAACAAATAAAACTTGTCAAAATTTTATTTTTTAGAAAATTTTTTTTAAAAACTATATTCTTCTTACAACAAAAAATTGAAAAAAAAACTTGAAAAATTTACAAAAAATTTCATTATATAGAAAACTAGCCGAATCGTGCCCGATCCGCAGCGCCTTCTTTAATGCTCTTATATCCTTTACTTGAACCTTATATTGCAATAGTCGATATATAAGATATGTTTTGGCATAGTTTTATGATGGGACGTTTCGCCCCGAATGTGGATATCGAATTCGTGTTATTGAAGCGCAGAGGTAAGCAAGTCCGCCAATCATGCTAAGCGCCTAGGTTCAAATCCTAACGAGAACATTGAAAAAATGTTATGTGGCTCCTCCTGATGTTGGCGACATGTGGAAGGTGCTATACCATGCATAGAAGTCTTGTTAAAACTTCTCCCCATACAGGTATCGCATTAAGGGAAGCCGTTGGGATTTGGCTATAAAAAGCAGGTCCTTTATAATTGAGATTAAACTTGAATCGGAGAGCCTTCATTGATATGTGACGAGTATACCTCTGTTCTTTAATGAAATATTCATGGGCAAATTTTTGCTCCACTCCCTTATACCTTTCATTGGACTCCTATCTTGTAGTGTAAATATGTCCAGTTTGGGGTGTAGTTTGAGTGTGGGGTGGTCAGCCAGACACTTGCCACATAAAATAAACATAAGCTTCGTGCTATACTCTCAAATATTTTTCATATGAGCGCCATATTACCTAGTCGGTACGTAAGTCCTGTTTCATTTGAGCCGTATATTGTGGTGTTTGATCTCTATATTCATTTGAAGGGGAGTGCTTTTTGGGGATGGAGTGGTACCTCAGACATTTCGCTCAAATGTGGATGTCAAATTCGGGGTCTTCTCCCAAATACATTTCATTTAAGCCCATAATTACCCTGGTCGACAAAAATATGTACTGTTTGAAGGGCGTTTTGGGGCTGGGGCTGGCACTCCGCCACTTTTTCCTAAATATAGGTATCAAATTCGTTTTTTACTTCCAAAAACCTATCATTTGAGCCTTATATTGATATGTTCGGAAAATAAGAGCTTTAGGGCCTACCCACAAACACTTGGCCCCAAACTGGATTCCTTTTCTACTCTCAAATGGGTTTCATGATAGGTCAAATAAGCTATTTGAGGTATTTTAAGTAGGTTAGGCCCACCTATATATCTCTAACACAAATTTGAATATCGTTTTCCTAATCTACCCCCAAATTGCTTTCAATTGGGTCCCATATAGTCATAGTCGGCTATTATGCCCATTTGGGGGTAGAGAAACTACCCGTTACATGGACTTAATTTTTTGACATATTCGTAATCTACCCCCGAATACCTTTCATTTGAGTTCCATATTGACATGAACGTCCTATATGTCTGTCTGGGTGAGTTTTGGGTTTGGAGCGGCCCGTTGGGTACTTAGACTCAAATTTTAATATTCGTAGAATACTCTCCAATACCTTTTATTTGATACCCATATGTATTGTTCCGACCCCCTATGCTTCGACGTGATTTTGTATGCCATATTCGTAATCTGCTCCCGCATACTTTTCATTTGATACCCATATTATTCTTATCAGTCTACTTTGATTTTGGTTGGTGTTTTTGGGGTAACTGGGGAGGGTCCGCCCCCTTCCGATATCAATAAATTAAAAACCTATTCCTATTGCAAATTTTGCCCATCAACATTCCACCATGGAACAGGGGCAAACTTCTCACATATCAATGAGTGCAATCAGATTCAAGTTTTAAGCTCAATGGTAAGGGGCCTCCTTTTTAAAGCCAAGTCTGAACGGCGTGCCGCAGTGCGACACTCTCTTTGGGGAGAAGTTTTTACATGGCATAGTACCTCATAAATGCCACATTAGGAGTGGAAAACCACCGCTGAAATTTTTTTGTTCTCGCCAGGATTCGATCCCAAGCGTTCAGCGTCATAGGCGGACATGTTAACCTCTGCCCATACGACTCCAATAGACACTTGATTATGAAAGTTGATATAAGATTCGTGCTATATTCCGAAAGTCCTTTTATTTTACCCTCATTTTAGCCTCATATTGTCTTGGTTGGTAAATGTATCCGTTTTAGGGAGTGTTTTGGGGTGGAGCTACTTGGTCCGACATTTTGATATTAAATTCGTTTTCTACTCTTAAATACTTTTCATTGGAGCCCCATATTGTTATGATTATTTTATATATCCAATTATCGGGCTTTGGCGTGTTGTCCCCGAACTTTTTATTTGTGAGAGTAGATACAAAATTTGCCTTAAATCGGTTCACCCATCTCCGACATCTGGCGTTTCTGAAAATTAATATAAGGGGGAGAGTCCGCGCCCCCTTCACATACAAAAAATTTTTAATGTGAAAGTTACAAGAAAATTGGTTCAAACGCTTTTACGTCTATACGAAACATACATACAAACACATAAAAAGACTAGATTGTTTTCATATACCCTAAACCACCACTGTGGTACAGGGTATTATAACTTAGTGCATTTGTTTGTAACACGCAGTAGGAAGAGAGATAGATCCTTTGGTATGTAACCGATCGACTCAGAATCACTTTCTGATTCGATGTGTTATGTCTGTCTGTCTGCCTGTCCAAGTTAATTTGTGTACATAGTAGAGGTCGCAATTTTCGTCGCATCGTCTTTAAATTTGGTACACGCATGTTTTTCGGCCTAGAGACGAAGCCTATTGAAATTGGAAGAAATAGGTTCAGATTTGGATATTACTTACTTACTTTAATTGACAGAACATTTGTTCCACCACCCGAACGTCGAATAACGTTCTTGGCGCCTCGATCTTCTGCGTTCATTCTAAAATCTCTGACACCAAGTTTTAAGCTGTCTCCCACAACTAGATCTTTACAACGGGCTTTTGGTCTTCCCGGTCAGATTTGGTTAGATTTGGATATAGCTGCAATATATATGTTCGTCCGATTTTGACTAATATTGCAATAATGTGATCATTTGTTAACCGATTCTCTAGACATTTGAAAATAAGGATTAACTCTCGATATTAATGGTGAATTTCATAGAAATCTGTCTACTTCTAGAGCCGCTGCTAGCGCATTTATTGATCAATCATGCCAAAATTTTGTACAACGCCTTCCTCGACGACTACCACAATATCTGAGAAATTTGCTCGAAATCCGTTCATATTTATATATAGCTCCCATATATATGTTCGTCCTATTTTGAGAAATATTGCAATGAAGTCCTCATTTCTTAATCGATTCTCTCGAAATTTGTCCCGAAAGATATCCTTATGACTCTTAATATTACTGGTGAATTTCATAGAAATCGGTTAAAATTTCGATATATCTGCCATATATGAATAGCGCCTGATTTTCACTTCTAGAGCCACTGCAAGCGCATTTATTGATCAATCTTGCCAAAATTGTGCGCAATGCTTTCCTCGACAACTACCACAATATCTAAGAAGTTTAGTCGAAATCGGTTGAGAATTAGATATAGCTCTCATATATATGTTTGTCAGATTTGGGTAATTTGCAATAATGTTGCCATTTGTCAACCGTAGTTATTGCAGTTTGAACATATTTGCTCGAAATTTTATACGGATTGTTTGATAACTCATCTGAAAACATCCTGCGAGGTCCATTAAAATTGGTTCAGAATAAAATATAGCTACCACTTTGTACTTTTAGGGTAGGTGTAGAGTATCATACAGTCGGCACCGCCCGACTTTCGCCTTTCCTTACTGGTTTTTGGTTGGCATTTACCACAGGGATAACTACCAAACCAATGGTTGCTCAACTTATTTATGAGTTGGTGGGTGGTTTTATTTATTAATAAAATCTTCACTTGGTTTTAAATCAAAATGCTTCAAAAAAGTTGTCGAAAGGTTAACCTGACTGCAGTTTCTAGGATTCCACCCCACATCAGAGGTATTCTTCGACGAGTTACCCAGTTAAGCATCAATGTTAGAAGCTTAGTCAAAAATTGCCTAAATGAGAAAACACTTTGCTAATAACTTCGAAGAAAGCTGTTGGTAATGATTACGAAATCATTTTGATTTTCATGCTGCTCTGCAATCAATCAAAAACCCCATCTTTTGGTGGAGGGTTTTAAAACCCACATTTTAAAACCCTCCCCCATAAGACGGAGTTATTGATTGATTGCAGAGCAGCAGATAACTAATTTCAATGCTTCTTTTCAAATAATAGCATAGCAAAAAAACTCTTAAAAGATTAGGCAAAAGTGTGCAGTTGTTTTTAAAGCATCTCACAGGGTTTTTGGATTTCGATTTCTCCGTCAAAACAGATTTTACGAGATTTGTTTTACTATGTATTTAGGTACCCACAACTAGTGAGTACCGTGTAGAGCACACTTTTGAGTTCTAAAAGGGGCTATTTAAGTTATTTTCATCCAAAGCGCTAACACTATTTTAGAAAATTTTAATATAACTTTTGGGTACTATTCTTATTTGCATCTAATATTTTCTCAAAATTTAATTTTTATAGAAAAAAATTCAAATTTACGTCTGTGGAAAATTTTGCCAAAATTATTTTTTTGTGAAAATGTCAAAGAGAGCGTTTAAAAGAAATTTGATTAGAATTTGTTTCAATAAAATTTATTTTTCAAACTTTTTTCGCCAAACTTATTTTTAAGAATTAGTTGCTAAACTATAGCTTTAGATATACCATCTATGGCTTCCCATCACAACTTTTTGCAAAAAACATCAACTTGGTAAAACGTCAACCGTCCTTGACATGCTAAAAATCCAAACTAAACTTGACCCTGAATAATTTTTGTTACAGCATAATTGTCAACACAATCAAAATCAAAACAAACAAAAAAAATGGAATGATCACAATGTGAATTCAGCCGTTAAAAATTTAAGTTAAAGGTGCATTTCCTAGTAAATAAATGTCTCAAGCTACAAAACAAAGCAACAGCAACACCAACAGTTTTCCACCCCGCAGCAACAACAACTTAAATAAAAATCCAAATAAATTACAACACCACTGCCACCAAATGTTTACAAAGAAAGAAGAAAAAAGCTAAATAGTATTTAAATCATAATAAAAAATAATCTACCTTAAACAAAAACCAAATAAATTCAAATTCAAGCCAAATAATCTCAACAAATAAATTAAAAGAAAAAAAAAACAAACAACCAACTCACCGACACCCCAGACCAGTCTCTCCACCCTGGTTACCCTTCAAAAATCTCTCTAGTTTATAAGGCGCGCACGTTTCTACACCATGAATTGCGTGGCTATACCCCCTTCAGAAGATAAGCGTCATGCGGCCTCTAACGCATCTTCATCATCGGCGACTGCCGCCCTTGCCGTTACCCCACTGCACATTATACACAGTGAGGTGACACTGACATCACCCTTCATTGAACACAACACATCGGCGTCATCAGCTGCCTCCGCGTCCTCGTCATCGACGGCGGCAGCCAATAAATCACAGTCATTACAGCGTACCACCACAACGCATCTTTATTGTCGTTCTTTGGAGAAGGATGCAAGTGCTTTGGCGGCTCCCCAACAGAGGCGTGCCTCAAATTCAAGAGGTTTTGCCTCGTGCCTAAGGGGTGAGCGTGACGATGCCTTCTTGGATTATCAGCAAAGGGCCATACAATATGATATGGCAGCAGCGGCATCTCAATGTCGAGCAGCTAAATATCAGGGACAATGCTATCAGCAGGAGTATGCCATGGATGAAAATCATCCGGTACAGGTGCTGCAAACGAGCATGTGTAGCACGGGCAGTGGCAGTAATTTTGAAACGACAACGGGCAGGAGTAAGTAAATGAAAATAAATTAAACAATCATACATAGTATATAAATCTTTGGGGATTTTGTAATTGTATCTTTTCTACAAGCGGGTTCACATGATATGTTCTTTTTGGTCGGTTTTAAGAGGGGGGTTCACACTTCGGAATCAACAAACGTATAGAAACTGCGGTAGACCAGAACTTTGTAATTTAAGGAATACTCTCATGGGAATATTCTCAACAACTCAGCAATCAAAGTTCTAAAGTGAAGTATTTCAAACAACCGGTTCTTATCATGAGATCCAATTATTCCTAAGTAATACTTTTCTCCCCAAGTAAATCTTTATCTTCCCCTGTCTAGCAGGTTAAATATGAAAAAATTAAATCGACGGCTCTCTTTTATATCCAGTGAATGTATATTCCTTGATCATAGATCAGACCAGGATCTTGTTTTTTTTGGTTGTAAATCTAACCGCCTTTTCAGAAGACTTATCGCCATCATTGCCAGCCACTATCATCCCCGAACTATAAGTGAATTTAAGTATTGTTTCAGCATTCCCCTAAAGCTTGACATTCTCTCATTAGTTGATTATTGTAATCTCTTATCTAAATTGCATTCTTCTTTGCATTTGTCATGACAATCTAATATGACATTCAGACAGCTCTTAGTAATTTCAACTAACGGACTCTATTCTAGTTTTTATAATTTTTCTTATCAAATTTATAGCAATACTTTGTAATAACAAAATGTGGTTTTAGTGTGCAATATAACAATAGAAGTTTTTTTGTAAACAAAAGCTTCTAATAATCACCATTTTTGTAAAACTCATAAAAGTATGGCGATGTACAGATGTCGCTACTCGTTCCATACCCTTAACGATATGCTACAAATTTAAACAATGCTACGAATAAAGAAATGGTCCTTCGAGGTGGGTTTTTATTTTTAGCGGTATAAAGTTTAGCCTTAATAAATACCATCCCAAACCTAAATAAACATATGTCTGCGCCTATTTTCGTCTTTTGAGCTTTTTTTTCGACTTTTTGGGGCTTATTGTCGCCTCTCTTGTGCGTGCGTGGCGAGCTTCCACCGCCTCATACACCTACCACAAGTCTCGTTGCCATCCCTCGATTGACTCTTATTATACCCTACGCCACTATTGTGGTACAGGGTATTATAACTTAGTGAATTTGTTTGTAACACCCAAAAGGAAAAGAGATAGACCCATTGATAAGCATACCGATCGACTCAGAATCACTTTCTGATTTAGCTATGTCGCTCTGTCTGTCTTTCCGTCTGCCTGTCTGTCCATGTTAATTTGTGTACAGGTCGCAATTTTCATCCGATCATCTTCAAATTTGGTATGGGCATGTTGGAGGCCACCGTGGCGCAGAGGTTAGCATATCCACCTATGACGCTGAACGCTTGGGTTCGAAACCTGGCGAGACCATCAGAAAACATTTCAGTGGTGGTTTTCCCCTCCTAATGCTGGCAACATTTGTGAGGTACTATGCCATGTAGAACTTCTCTCCAAAGAGGTGTCGCACTGTGGCACTCCGTTCGGACTCGGCTATTAAAAGGAGGACCCTTATCATTGATCTTAAACTTGAATCGGACTGCCCTCATAGATATGTGAGAAGTTTGCCCCTGGTCCTTAGTGGAATGTTCATGGGCAAAATTTGTATTTGCATGTTTTTAAGCCTAGAGACGAAGCCTATTGAAATTGGAAAAAATCGGTTCAGATTTGGATATAGATAAATATGATCGTCCGATTTGCAGTAATACTGCAATAAAATGGTCATTTGTTAACTGATTCTCATGAAATTTGTTAGGAAGGATTTTCTCTTGACTCTCGAAATTACTGGTGAATTTCATGGAAATCGGTGCCGATTTAGATATAGCCCTCATATATATATATATGTATATATCGCCCGATTTTCACTCCTAGAGCCACTGCAAGCGCATTTATTGACAAATCTTCCCAAAATTTTGTACAACACTTACCTCGATGACTTCCACAATGTCTATAAAGATTGCTTGAAATCGGTTCAGATTTAGACAAAGCTCTCATATATATGTTCGTCGATTAGCAGTAATATTGCAATCAAATGGTATTTGTTTTCCGATTTTCTTGAAATTTGTTAGGAAGGATTTTGCAAAATCCGTTTTGCACATCGGTTTCATCGTCTACTACTACAATATCTGAAAAGTTTGTTCGTAATCGGTTCAGATATATATATAGCTCCCATATATATGTTCATCAGATTTAGGGTAATTTGCAATTATGTTGTCATTTGTCATCCGTTGTCATTACAGTTTGGGCATATTTGCTCGAAATTTGATACGGATTGTTTAACAACTAATCTAAAAACATCCGCCGAGGTCCATCAAAATTGGTTCAGAATTGCATCTAGCTTCCACATTGTACTTAGAGGGTAGGTGTAGGGTATTATACAGTCGGCACCGCCCGACTTTTGCCCTTACTGGTGTCAGAGATGGCTGATGTCCTAGGCAAATGGCAGACATGCAAAGATTAAGATATGGGATCTGTTTTCGCCTCAAAACCTGAACAAGGCGTCTTCGTTAGAAATTTTTGCAGACCAGTTGCCTGTCGGCTAATGGAGTCTTGTGATGCCACTCCATAAGTCGAGTTTCCCGTAGCGCTAACTTGCATGGCCTGATACCACCTCTTTGGAGTCCATTCTATGACTACTCCTTTAATATTGAAGCATTATTTGGAAAATTAATTTTCCCCAGGGTAGGCAAATTCTTTTTTTTGACCAAGAGAGGTTAAGTTCGAAAATGGGCTATATCGAACTATATCTTGATATAGCCCCCATATAGACCGATCCGCCGATTTAGCATCTTGGGCTTATAAAAGCTACACTTATTATCCGATTTTGCTAAAATTTGGCACATTGAGTTGTGTAAGGCCAGTCGACATCCCTCTTGCATGTGGCCTAGATCGGTCCAGATTTGGATATAGATGCCATATAGACCGATCTTTCGATTTAAGGTTTTCGACGCCTTTTTTTTCGGCGGTAAAAGGCGCATTTATAATCCGATCTCGCCGAAATTTGAGACCGTGAGTTATGTTTGGTCCTTCGATATGGCACCTATATCTTGGGCCCATAAAAGGCTCATTTATTGTCCGATTTTGCCAACGTTTGGAACAATGAGTTATGTTAGGCCAGTTAACACCCTTCTTCAATTTGGCCCAGATCGGGCCACATTTGGATATAGCTGCCATATAGACCGATCTCTCGTTTTAGGGTTTTGGGGCCATAAAAGGCGAATTTATTATCCGATTTCGCCGAAATTTGGTACAGTGAGTTCAGTTAGGCCCCTTGGTATCTTCCTGGAATTGGCACAGATCGATTCAGATTTGGATATATCTGCCATATAGATCGATCTTTCGATTTAAGGTCTTTATCCCATAAAAGGCGCATTTATTGTCCAATTTTGCCGAAATTTGAGACAGTGAGTTGTGTAGGCCCTTCTACATTCTTCTTCAATTTGGCCCAGATCGGTTCAGATTTGGATACAGCTGCCATATAGGACGATCTCTCGATATAAGGTTTTTGGACCATAAAAGGAGCATTTATTGTCCGATGTCACCGAAATTTGGGACAGTAAGCTGCGTTAGGTCCTTCGACATCCATTTTTAATTTGGCCCAGATCGGTTGAGATTTGTATATAGCTGTCATATAGACCGATCGCTAAATTTAAGGTCTTGGGCCCATAGAAGGCGATTTCGCCGAAAATCCTGATTGTGAGTTGTGTTAGGCCCATTGACATCTTGTTTCAATTTGACCCAGATTAGTTCAGATTTGCATATAGCTGCCATATAGAACGATCTCTCGATTTAAAGTCTTGACCCCATGAAAGGCACATTTATAATCCGATTTCACTGAAATTTGACACAGTGAATTATGTTAGGCTTTTCGACATCCGTTCGTTTATGGTTCAGATCGGTCTATATTTGGATGTGGCTACCACAAAGACCAAATTTTTTGCTCTACAAAATTGAACAATGACTTGTGCTTATCAGACCTCTCAATATCCGTGTCGAATTTGGTCCAAGTCAGACCATATTTCGATATAGCTGCTATGGGAGGCATAAATAATGCATTTTTTTCCGGATTATGACAAAAGGTGGTTTACATATATACCCGAGGTGGTGGGTATCCAAAGTTCGACCCGGCTGAACTTAACACCTTTTACTTGTTCTTTTTCTCTTTACTTTTTTCGCAAACTCCCTAATGCTTACTTTTGAGTGTTTCTTTGTAAGCGCCTAATAATATGCAACAATTTAAAATTAGTGTAAGCCAAATAAATGGTCCTTCAAGCTGAATCTAATGGTGATTTCGATTGTGAAAAAAAGTGCAGCATTTTTTCGACATGTTGCACTGAGATCGAAATTTTGTGTTCGATTCTCCAAAAAAGTGTAACCCCACCACCGGGTAAATGTTCGTTTGTAATGGTGTTGCCCACTGAAAGTGAAAAAATGCTGCATTTTCTACACCGTGGCTAGGCTAGGATGGAGAATGCCGCACTTTAAATCAGCTGCTATCATCTCATGTGCATGCCACCGTTCAAGCAAATTTTGGTTGAAAAGAAGAAGAAGAAAACAATTTGTAGAATGTTTGGCAAAATATTAAAAAGAAATACATAAAAAAAGGAAAAAGTAATCGCGTTTTATTTAGCTAACGGCATATTAGATGCATTGCTACATTTTACAGCATTATTTGGTTGAAATTCCAATATACGGGCATATTAACATGTTCGATTGAAAATGTAAAAAGTGTAAAACTATGAGAGGGATAAGGCAGCATTCCCAAAATGTTGTCCCGTATAAGTGCAACATTAGTGCAACATTTTTTTTCAGAATCGAAATCACCATAAATAAATTCCGTCATAATCAGATATTCTCTTACTCTTTAAAGTTGACCAGTAATGGATTTTTTCACTTTTGAGGTTTCGTTGCTAAACAAACCAACTTGTTTTTATTCCTTTGTGTATATCTTCGTTTGTATTTTTAAAATTATTTGTGTTTTTACAGCGTCTGATTAATGAATGGCATATCCGATGTGGACAACTTTTTCTGGTACAAACAAAACAACAACAAGTCAACTTCCACATCGTAATAAATTCCTTAACGGAACATTCTATATGTTTCAAACTGCCTTCTCAGTCCCCCCAAAACACCATCCAATCACATGATATCTTTTCGATTGATATTCAATTGATTTTTATTAACTTAATTTTGGTTTATTTGTTTTTCTATGAACACTTAGGGTGCGTAGATAGCCAACAATTGATAAACATAAGAAATCTAATACACTTGTTTACAAACACGTTCGGGGAAACTAATGAAACCCCGTAGCAAAATGTTGATGATAAAAATGTTTGTCATTTATTGGCAGTCCTGTTTGATAGATTTCTTACGGTTTGCAGGCAAAACCACCACCAACTACTCCCCCTTCTTCCTTATGAAGTTCTTTTCATTATTGTGGCTGTTTGCTTGTCAATTTTATTGAAAACAATTAAACAAAAATTAATGTGACAACCATAAAAACAAAAATTGGAAAAGTCAAAAAGAGCAGGGCAAGCAAAAACACCCCATTAAAACTAATAATCAAATGGTTTGGCAACATAAGCTAACAAACTATGAGTAACTACCTCTTGGTGGTGGGGGTCTTATGTGTGGTTTTTATAGACCCTTGCCACCATACAAACACAAGTACTGTAAGCAGCAATTATTGCCTTGCTCTAGGGTGTGGTTGTGGTTGAAAAGTTTATTCATTGCTGTTGCATTTCAAATGGTTTCCAATAAATTTTCAATTAAATCGACATTTCTTTCCTGGTTTTCGCCTTCTCTCCCTCAATATCTCTCCCTCTCTCTATAAAGCTGTTCGTTCCAGAGTTTTTTTTTCTCTAGTGTTTATAAGACTTGCTCTTTTATTTTTTGCCTTTGTGATGGATTTAACTTACAGACCTTTGACTTTTTTCTTCTTTGTTGTTTTTTTTTTGTCTGAATTCATCAAACTTTAAAATGACGACCATTGGCCGTCCTTCCGTGCACAATGCCTTGGCTCCATGTGTCTGGGAATTGGGCTTGAGTGTAGTATGTATTCCCCATTGTCTCTGGGAGTTATTTTGTGTTTTATTGGATTCTTGTTGAAATGCATTGCATTTAATTAAAATGAGCATAAATTGTTGTTGCACTACAAGGGATGTGCATATACAGGAAAAAAAGGGTGTATCAAAAGAGGAGTGATGGAGAAATAAAAGAACTGGAGTCAAGATTGGGAATTAGAGGAACTTTGTGTTTGTTACTGGGCAAAGCTTATGATCATGGTGCCTTTTACGAATCATTTTTACAGAAATGTTGGGTCTTTAAAAATTGGACTAGATAAGAAGGGTTATGCGATGATAGACAACTGCAAACACAGTTCTTTAGACAATCATGATCTTCATCTTTAAGATTATTTTAAAGACTGTGATTGCAGTTGGCTATCATCACATAACCTTAACTCTCTGGAGAAATTTTTCGGACCAACACCTCTTTGAATAAGGTCCTTCGAAGGGATCATGATTATAAGCTTCACCAAGCAACAACTTATGGTTCCATCATTCGTTCCTATATCCCTATATACCATGAGTGTTTTCTATAAAATCTATAAAAATCTGTTTTATTTTTGGTCTTTTTTTTAAACACATTCTACGTCAGTGGCTAAATTTATTGTTCATCGAGTTTTGGGCGTTACAAGGCATGGGTAATACTTTTGTAAGAGAAAAATCTCTTTTATTTCATGATCAAATACAACATTTGTCGGAATGATTCATGCAAAAGTAAGTCAGAGGGCTCAGCTGCTTGCTTGTTCTATAGCTGTGGTGTCATGCCAATGGTTTTTTAGTATAGGGGGTCTGGCCATTTAGTTTCCCTGTTTTTAAATAAATGTTTTTGTTTTGTGGTTGGCATGGAGTGATGACGATGTTCATTTGTTTTATTAAACAACTATACATGAAATGTTGGAGAAAAAAAAACATAAAAAAATAACAAAATTGCCATTTAATTTGGTAGTTGATTTTCCTTTTGTGTATTGTTTTCTTTTTTTTCTTTTGGGCAAACAAATTTCATTCACCATAAACTTAATGCAAACTTTTTGGTGTTCTTTTTTTCTTGATTTTCGCTTCGTCAAATTGTGGGTGTCACAGAGGCAAAATACCACATTGTTTATTTTAGTTTTTTTTTATTTGTTTGTGTTCACACAAATGAATTGACATATTCTGTTGGGAGTTTTTTGTTTCTTTTTCTTTCATCAAATAACATAATAGAAACATTCTATGATGGCAGATGATGATTCATTTTAAAATGGTTTACTTATACATTTTTATGCCAAACAATATGAATTATTTGAAAACAAGAAATACAACATAATTAAAAAATAAATAAAAAGAGGGTGCAGACAGAAGGTGTCAGCAAAAATATACTAATATGGAAAAACGCGGAAAGACTGAGAAAAAAATGTTTAAAAGGTCCTCAATGTGGGGACAGTCATAACATGCCCTAAAAGTGAAGGAGTAAATGTCATTTAGCATGTTCTCAAAGTGTGTGAAAGGCAGGATTCCAAAGTGTGTTAGTTTAACCCATTTACCACATCTATTATGTGTGTAACGCATGTCCTTAAAATAAGCGAGTTTTACCCATTCACCCTGACCTCAAAGTAGGTGTTACATGTGTCCTCAAAGTGAGCGAGTTAAACCTGTTTGCAATGTCCACGAAGTATGCGTAAGGCACTATGACGACATGCCTTACGCATACTTTGAGGAAATAGTAAATGGATTAAACACGTAAGGAATGTCCTCAAAGTTTTAGGTCACCGTAGCGCAGAGGTAAGTATGTCCGCCTACGACGCTGAACGCCTGGGTTCGAATCCTGGCGAGACCATCAGAAAAATTTTCAGCGGTAGTTTTCCCCTCCTAATGCTGACAACATTTGCGAGGTACTGTCCCATGTAAAAACTTCTATCCAAAGAGGTGTCGCACTGAGGTACGCCGTTCGGACTCGGCTATAAAAAGGAGGCATAAACTTACCAGCTCCATATTCCTTGCTTTAGTCCTCAAGCCATTTCTCGTAGTCTATGTCGACAGTCTTCTAAGTGACCTTTCGCGCTCGATATGTAGCGCTATGCCAGGTTGCCATGAAATTCCTTATCATCAATGGTAGAGTAATTCCAAGGAATCTCTGCAATAGTTCCCGGATGATTCCTTCTGTTGCGATCAATTTAAATGATTGGAAAGTGCGAATCGCCTAAGCTATCTTCGCCTCGCTGACAATGTCACCGATGTAACCGTTTCTATTTATATTGCAATATCTTGATCATCAACTTATACTCGCTGGCTAGATAGTTCGGCTCCATCAGTAATTTTACCGTCTCCTGGTTTCTCTCAGTGTAAAATCCGTTGTCAATCCTATTGGCGTACTGGGACGCTTAGAAAGCACGTTTCGCAATCCAGATGCCTTACTACGTCAATCCAGCAAATCTTCTTCGCTCTTCTCGTTTTTTTCTTGAACTTGCTCAAGGCTTAGCGTAATTCGTCTCAGCTCTTTCGTAACCTTAACTTCGCCTTAGCAAAAGTTTTTCTTATGTATTACTTTCAGTTCTGGCATCCATCGTGAATGGCTTAGTCGTGCATTGCTCAGTGTTCTAGGCATTCTTTCTGAAAGGCTTCAGACATACCGTCGCAACCTACTGCTAACTACAATACAATACTATCGCATCCGATATAGGCCTCTCTGTTCGTCTTCTACGCTTTTCTGTAAAGCCTCTTTCTTTCTACCACTTGCTTAACCCAAATCCGTTAGTTTACAGTAGTTAAAGCTCTTAGAAAATATTGCATTTTTCTCTCTCTCTCTCTCTCTCTCTTTCACCCTCTCACTTAAAGTTTACTCTTTTTCTACTTACCATTTATAACTCATAAACATTATTTTTCATGCTGTTATTGTTGTATTGTTCTTTTCTTCTGGCTTTGCTCTTCTTAACACCTCACAAACACCTAGACACATCTAATCAACTCTGAGGAGTTATCTAAACGCCAGACCCCCATTGAGAACATCTTCAGTGACATTTACAGTTGGCAACGCCAAACCTCTATTAGCGCCGCCTTGAAGTTGCTAGTGACTATGAACTCTGCCCTTATGGTTATTTTTCCACATGTTTTTAGGTCTATAGTATATAACTTTAAAATTATTTTAGTTTATTTTATTTTTCTAATTACCATACTTGTTTAACGAGCAATTTTT
Source organism: Stomoxys calcitrans (assembly GCF_963082655.1). Classification (NCBI taxonomy): domain Eukaryota; kingdom Metazoa; phylum Arthropoda; class Insecta; order Diptera; family Muscidae; genus Stomoxys; species Stomoxys calcitrans. The sequence goes on along the minus strand of NC_081555.1, from coordinate 24,336,037 downwards.
CTCATAGTCTCATATGTGGCAAACTTTGCAACAAACATGAAAAAAGTTAGTTGTTTTGTGCACTTTTTTTGTTTGGTGTTTGCCTTCACTCAATGTTGTGTTTGGTAAATGATACTTTTACATGCAAAGCTGGTGTTTAAAGTGATTTTTTTACAATAGCATTCGTGCAGTAGGAACAAGAAGAAGCAACAAATTCAAACTTTAATACAACGCCATGAATGGTAAAAAGTAGTAGCTACGAACGAGGGTGATTCGCAAAGAGTTGCCATTGAGAAAAAAACATTCTGTTGACGCAGAAATATTTGCAAATATCAGTCATATCGCTGAAACATACTTTCTGTGCCATCTGCAAATATCAACTTATACATTGAATTGGCGAAAACTTTTAAAAAGACCTTAAAAAGAAAAACGCTAAAGGAACTCTCAAAAACCCAAAAATTTCATTTATAGTCTGTTGTTTCATCTGTTGACGCCGTGAATGGTTGCAACTTTCTGTCATATCGCTGAGGCACACTTTCTTTGAGAATGAAAAATTGGCGACGAAATTTGAAATTTTTTTTGCGAAAATGCAGGAGGAACCATTGTTTTATTCGTTTGACGCTGTAATTTTTAACAAATATCTTTTATTTGAATTAAGTGAAAACAGCACAATTTCTCTGTATTCTGCAAATAAAAATTTTAATATCAAAAGTGGGAAGATCATACTTAGCTGAGACCTGCAGTACAAGGAGTATTATGCTCTAGTACAATCTATTGTAGAGTACTCAGGAAAAGTCTAGCAACAAAAATGTTTTGGTTTAGACGAAAAAGGCTGCAAATCCGCCACATGTTGGGGACCTTAAAAACGATAACCGTGTCCTATAAGTTCAAGTTTATGTCCCCAATTGTATAGTGTCATAGCGGGAACAACATTTATGAGGGTCCATAAATTTTGTACCAATTCCTTTTTTTGGGGTTCCACAAGGTAGCATGCAAAATTTCGCTTAAATCGATGCACTCATGTTCGAGATCTGGCGTTTTTGAAAAAGGTGGTATGGAGGAGGGTTCCACCCCTTCCTTCGGATATCAAAATATTTAGTACCCTATTTCATTGGGGGCTCAAACCTCCCCGGGGGTGGAAATCGGTTCGGCAGTTTATGAGTCTATACTGAACAGACAAACAAACTACCAAACAAAGAAATAAACAAACAAACAAAGTGAAACAATTTAATTTTTATATGGGGGTATACTAATTTCGTCATTTTGTTTGTAACACCTCGAAATATGCGTTTAAGACCTCATAAAGTATATATATTCTTGATTGTCATGTCAGACTAGCTAGCTTTTGAAGGAGTAAAGCTAGGCGCTTGAAATTTTGCACAAATACTTGTAAATGGGCCAAATCTGTCTATGTTATGATATAACAGCCATATAAACCGATCTTGGGTCTTGGCTTCTTGAGCCTCTAGAGGGCGCAATTTTTGTCCTATTCGACTGAACAAGGTGTTTTGATAGCACTTCCAACAACTGTTCCAAGTATAGTTCAAATCGGTTGATTACCTGATATAGCTGCCATATAAACCGATTTGGGGTCTTGACTTCTTGAGCCTCTAGAGGACGCAATTCTTATCCTATTAGGCTGAAATTTTGCATGAAATGTTTTGTCATTACTTCCAACAACTGTGCTAAGTATGGCGCAAATTGGTACATAACCTGATATAGCTGCCATATAAATCGATCAATTCATTTATGGTCCGAATCGGACTATAACTTGATATAGCTCCAATAGTATAACAGTTCTTTTTCATTATTCTTTGTTTGCCTAAAAACAGATGCCGCGTAAAGAGCTCGACAAATGCGATCCATGGTGGAGGGTATGTAAGATTCGTCCCTGCCGAACTTAGCACGCTCTTACTTGTGATATAATAGATTATGATATTAAAAGGCGGCAACCCTATGTTTGCCATCTTCTATTTCGCCAGTCTGGCCCAGCTGTCCATCTTATTCTCTTACTCTTCGTTGGTTTTTTTTTTGTTTTGTTTTAAACAATGATGGGAAAATTTCGCACATTTATTAACTTTTTTTGTAAAATCTACGTGATTGCTGTGGATTGTTTTTCTAGCATTTTCACCTGCATTGCAGTCAATGGTTGTGAGTGTGTAGTAAGAAAACAAGTATTTTTTGTGTTATTAAGGAAATTTAAATATGATAAAAGTTATTGCTAAAGTTTGCTTTTTTTTTGTGCTATTGGGAATTGATGCAAAAATTAAGCATACAATTTGTATGTAGTCGTCATGCATATGAAATGAATGAATGATTCATGGCGATTTTGTGGGTCGTAAGCCGCATGCATAGCTTTTAGTAGGTAGACACGCCACCAACCAATGATATGGAGTTTATTAAATTATTTGATGGATTTCTCATTGAAGGCAATTAATGGCAATAAAATTATTATGCAAGTTTTTGATGAAAAAGAGTGTGAACAAATTTGAAAAATTTCATCAAAAAAAAATTCACACGAGATGTCGCTGACGACATAAATCGAATATTAGTTTTTGGTGTTGGCAAAGGTTTTTATACCCACCACCGTAGGATAGGGGTTATATTCATTTAGTCATTCCGTTTGCAACACATCAAAATATCAATTTCCGACCCTACAAAGTATATATAATTCGGATCGTCGTAAAATTTTAAGACGATTTAAGGATGTCCGTGTGTCTGTCCGTCCATCTGTTGTAATCACTCTAGAGTTGAGATATTGAGCTAAAATTTGGCACAGATACGTCTTTTTGACGCATGCTGGGCTAAATCACACCATATTTGGATATAGCTGCTATATAGACCGATTTTCCGATAATGGGTCTAATGCCCATAAAAACTTTGATTTCCATCCGATTTTGCTGAAATTTTAAACAGTGAGTAGGTTAAGGCTTCCAGACAACTGACCGAAATATGGTTCAGATCGGACTATATTTAGATATAGCTGCCATATAGACCGATCTCCCGATAGAAGGTCTGAAGGCCATGAAAGCTTTGTTTACTACCCGATTTTGCTGAAATTTTATACAGTGAGTTTCTCTGAGCCTCGCGATATCAGACCTTAATATGGTTCATATATCTGCCAAAAGACCAATATTTTGTTCCACAAAATTGAATATTGACATATATATTAGACCACTCAATGCCCGTGCCGAATTTAGGTGCTCAAGTTATCCAATTTTCACCTGATTGTGGCGAAATGGGATTTTCTTATATACCTGAGGTGGTGGGTATTCAAAGTTCGGCCAGACCGAACTTAATGCCTTCTTACTTGTTTTATAGAGAGTTGAAGGCAATGTGTTGCCGAATACCAAATGATTATCAAAGAAATTTAAATCTAATAAATAGTATTTAAGTACAATAAACATAATTTGCATGAAATGGACAATGGAAGAATTTGAATGAAAAAGTAAAACCTCGCAATATTATACTAAGAACCTATAAATACAAAATTTCCCATGAACAGTTCCTCAAAGGAATACTGGGGATACTTCTCTCTTGTCAGTAAGTGCAGTCCGATTGAACTTTAAGCTCAATGAGCTTTGAACCTATAAAGTATAATATTTTTTATTTGTATTATATTCAATGTTAATTTCTGTCCTCCCTTTTTTTTGTACTCGTAATCAATCCATAACTTGGTTTAGCTCCAACATAAATCATTCTACAAATTTAAGCTTTTTAAGCACCAAGACCGAATTTTGATTCAGTCCTGCTATGACTTCCTACAACCATGCCAAGTATTATCCGAATCGCTTCATAACCTTTCACTGTATCTTTTAGGGTAGAAAAAGACTCGACCCAGATTTTTATTTGTTTTCCCTCATATCTGCTATCCATTATAGCTGTGGAGTCATGGAAAAATTTTTAAATTTTCTATTGATGCAAATTAACCAAAAATAGCGGTGTCCACAGATGACTGGATACAACATATTTTCAAAGCGGATGTTGAAAATGTGTCCAAAACGGATGTAGTACCACAACATAGACAATGACAATTATTTTGCTATGGTGAGATTTGTACTTAATTTTTCTAAAATAATTAACCTGATTGCCGATATACAATTGCATGACCGAGTTGTTGCTTGGTAACATTTGAACAACCATTTCATTGTGATTGAAATCACTGTTAGTTGGACAGGAAAACTAATACATTACAAGTGACAGAATATAGTTGCCTTTAATGATAGTTAATGCTGTTTTTTTTGGAATTTTTTTCCAACAATACAAAAACTTAAATTTATCATAATTACCATAAAATTAGATCATGCTATAGCTGTGCTAAAAAATCTATACGCAAACATGCCTTTCATTCCCTTATTTTTTTTTTTTAGCCAATTATCATGTCATTCAATCTTTTGTGTTGCCTTTTTTTGTAAAAAATCGTTCAGTTTTTGTTCTAGAAACCCTTGTTTCCAGTACGTTTAATATCATGTGGTAGCTCATCTTCATGCTGTTATGATGTCTGTTGGTTGATGATAATAATGATGAATGATCAGTAATGGTTGGTTGAAGGGGTTTCTTATAACTCCAAACTCGATCATCATTATAATCGAGCATATCATATCCATATTCATGCTAAAGCATAAAAATAATGAAATAAACTCTTTCAAGTGGGTCTACATGAAAGCTCCCCCTCTTTAAACAGAAGCTACATGGAATAAGAAGCAATAAAGATGGAAAAGGTGAGAAGGGTATTAATTTGGGAAACAAAAAAGCGAACTGAATTCCTAGAAAATTTCATAAACACTTTGGCTTTAGAAAATGTTTCCTAAAAATTTCGTCTTTAGAGAGACTTTTTTAGAAATTCTGTCATTTTTTTGATTTTTTTTTAAGATCATCTTAAGAAAAAAATTCTTAAAAATTCCGTCTTTAGAGAAAATTTTTAAGGAATTTGTTTTTCAACAAAAATTTTGTTTAGTAAACATTTCGTAGTTATTAGTAAAAATTTTATTGTTTTTAGTAAAAATTTCATTGGTTTTAGGAAAATTATATTTAGCGAAAAGTTCTTAGAAGTTTTGACTTTGAACAAAATTCTTAAAATTTTTTCTTTACGAAGGTTGGTGTATAGTATCGGCTGTGGCCATGGGAAAAAACAAAGTTTTTGGTTTTTTTGGCTTAGTTTATTTCTAATATTTTTTTCCCATGACCTAAAAATAATAAATATAAAAAGGTCAACTATATCCACTCAAAATAATGTTTTCTTAAGAGAAAATTCTTAGCAATTTTGTATTTAGAAAAAATGTCTTAGAAATTTTATCTTTAAAGAAAATTTCTTAGAAATGTCTATATAGAAACTTTCTTAGCAATTCTGTCTATAAAGAAATTTTCTAAAAAATGTTGTCTGTATAGAATATTTTTTTTTATCTATATAGAAAATGTGGTAGAAATTTTATCTTTAGAGAATATTTCTTAGAAATGTTGTCTAAAGAAAAATTTTTTACAAATTTTCTCGTAAGGGAAATTTTTTAGAAATTTTATTTTAATGAAAAGGTTTTTAAAAATCTTGTTCTTAGGAAATATATAATTAATTTTTCCCCGTTAAGCCTAGTATTGACTTCATTCCCATCGAAAATACCTATTAAATTATTGCGAAATCCGGATCCTTTTCTTTGTCAGAACGCAAACAAAAGTCAAACAACAACAAACAATAAGGACAACAGTACTGAAGCAAAGTTGATTCGGCCCATTTCGTGAGCATTTAAGTACATTTGCAATTTAAATTGTGCTAAAATTATCCTGATGCTGCGACATATCGCTACTATTCTGCTCATAGAACTCAGTACCACTTTTACGGAATATGTTCGCATTATCTTCGTCACCATTTTTTTATAGTGCGTTTTAACAGTTCTCAATTTTAGGGCGAAGATCATTTAATTTCACAATTTTTGTTTGTTTCTCTTTTCTTTGCATGTTGTAGAAATTTCATTCTTTTTAGTGAAAATTGTATTATTTTTAGTAAAAACTTCTTTGTTTTAGGACAAATTTCATTGGTTTTAGCAAAAAAATTCTTTAGAAAATTTTCCTAAAAATTTTGATTTGAGTAAAAATTTCATAGAAATTTTGTCTTTAGAAAAAATTTCTTAGTATGCCCTCAATCCAGACTCCTTTCTTCCATCTCAAACATAGCGTCTGCCTCCCATTCATCACTTTCGGGAAGCGAATCCTTTAGATACCATCTCGTATCGATCTCGGTGCCAGATTGTCTGACACCATTCTAGTTCTACCCTACGCATCCATAGCGCCCAGAGTGGAAACGTGCCGTCCCCGTCCTCCTTCAGCATGCAAAGTTCCTTTAACCTAGGAGGCACAGTTCCGAACATTGAACTCATAGATCCAGCATCGCTTCCAAACCCACCTGCGCTGTCGATCTCAAAGCTCTCGTGATTCCGATACAAGCCAGTCTCTTCTCCTTGGTAAGAGTTCACTTCTCCAAAGCCTTCCCTTCTCACAATGGCTGTGTACAGCAAATCCTTTCCACTTCTTACCTAACTTCCTTCTGCAAGTGTAGTAGGAGTAGGGAGAAAGAAGCAGAAAAGCTTCTTTTTCCCTACACCTATTCCAGGACAGTTTCGAATCGTGGTCTAGGCCTAAACTTTTCGCAGGGTCGAAATGTATCTGTCCTCTAGATCCATCCGTGTAACATGATCTTCCAGATGGCTATACTACGGTTCCGTCAACACCCAGTGAAGAGTACCAGCTCTGTCTTTCCTAAGTTAGTCCTCTCCCTATTTCTCATAGCACATCTCGATAGTCTCCCCAATGACCTTTCCGTGGTCTCGCTGATCGTCGATGTCCAAAGACGGGAATCTAGAACAGCGAGTAAAGAGCACCAGCTCCGTCTTCCCTGGGTTAGTCTACCACCCATATCTCGTTACATATCTTTAAAGTCTCCCCAATGACCTTTCCGTTGTCTCGTTGACAGAAATTTACCTCGGATCAGTAGCATGGAGTCGTCCACATATACGATCAGCTTCAGTTCCACAGGATTTCGTTTATCGCAGGTAGGGTTCCAGAACACCCGTCCTTAAGGCGTTCACCTTGTCAACCACCTTCTGACCACATTATCTTCCAAGACCGCTTTGATAATCCTGCAGCGTTGTATTTTATCCGGCCGCCGGCAGACTTTCGGATAAACCCACGTGCGGTCAGAGCAGCGTGTTCCGACTCTAACTTCACATTGCCAGCTAAATATCCAAGATGGCCCCGCCATTGCATACAATGGACACGTCCTGTCTTCTTGATTATTACTGTCATTTGGGAAAAAATTTCAGGAAATATAATTATTTTTAAGGAAATATATTCGAACAGGGGCCGCAGTGAGACACCTCTTTGGAGAGAAATTTTTACATGGCATAGTACCTCACAAATTTTTTCTGATGGTCTCGCCAGTATTCGAACCCTGGCGTTCAGCGTCATAGGCGGACATGCTAACCTCTGCGCTATTAGAGTAGATAGTTTTTGAAAATATATTTAGGAAAATTTTCATTGCTTTTAGAAAAAATGTTTGTAGATTTTAGCTCAATTTCATTGTTTTTCAAAAAAATTTCATTGTTTTTAGGAAAATTTTCATTGTTTTTAAGAAAATTTCATTGTTTTTTAGTAAGTTTCTTATTTTTTGAGAAAGTTTCTCAGAACTGTTGTCTTCAAAGAAAATCTCTTAAACATTTGAAATTTAGAGAAAACTTCTTAGATATATTTTTATTTCACCCCACATCTATCATACTACCCCTCTGTACATTTTGATGTTATTTATGTATTTTGTACATATTTACACATCAGTTGTACATATTGCACAATTGAAGCGTCCGCGTCAAGCGATGTGTTGAAGATTATGATAAATTGTTGTTGACGGGGACAATTTTTCCAAAAAGTTCTTCATGAGCTGTATTTTTTTAGGAATAATTCTTTAATTTAATGCCATTTTAAAGAGACAATTAGCATACAACAATAAAAATCTCCAGGAATTGTTATACTCGTATATCATTTCAAAGCTGCTTATCAAAGATGCTAAGTTTTATTTGTATATACGGTCTTTGCTGCTTATATTATGATTTCTAATGTATTCAACCATCCATCAATTCTCATTTGTGTATAAACATGAAAATAATCTTTCAAAACGGAAGAAAAGAAGATTCAATTTTTCAAACCTTGGGATTAGAGTCATACTCATAATAAGCCCAATACTATAAATGAGGCGCTTTTAAGCTGACAGCACAGCAAAAAGACAACACGTAATTTAGTCACGCATCAGCTGTTATAAGCTGTCAGAGACAATAATAAAAAAAAAGAAAACTGTTACAAAAAGTTGATTAATAAGGACGTAATGCAGTAAGATGAGTTACCAAGCAGTAACAGCTACCAAGTTAACAGCTACCCAGCTAACAGCTAAGATTATGATTATAGGTATCATATATGGTATAACTGAAACATTTAACTGAGAAAATCTTTGAAAAAAGTCATTAAACCAGGATGTTGATTGTAATAAAATACGTAACGCCAAGATTCAGTTAGTTTGGGCTGCTTTTTTTTTAAAAGTTAATATTGCTGAAGGCATCACTTGAAGTATTTTAGTCTCTTATTGCGTTTTCATAGATAAATTGTCTTTAAATTTACTACACTTTCTTGTCATCTAGTTCATGCTGTTCTTTAGGTACATTCACTTTATACACTTAAAAGTGTTATAAACTATGCCACGACATTGTGTTGTCATAAACTTTTCAATTGAAATGACCTTAATTGAGAAATGTCGTGCACAAAGTACTCAAACACATCAACTTTAGACACCACAACTTATATGTATATCAAGCAAAATGTTTTGTTGTTTGCACATAATTGATGGGATATTATTTAAATTGATTTTTTAAAAAAAGTGCTAATTTCGTTAAGAAACTACATCGAATGTAGATTTTTTTCATTTTATTCAACCAACTGTACAAAATTCGCAATACTACGCATAAGAAGACTTGGGCAAGATTATTTAAATTGGTCCAAGCATTGAAGACAATGTCAACAGGATAACTACAGAAACAGTGGTCTTTCGAGGATAGTTGTCCTCTTCTAGAGAGGAAATCAGCCAAAGAACAAGTAAAAGCGTGCTAAGTTCGGCCGGGCCGAATCTTATATACCCTCCGCCATTGAGCGCCTTTGTCGAGTTCTTTTCCCGGCATCTCTTCTTAGGCAAAAAATGATATAAGAAAAGATTTGCTCTGCTATTAGAGTGATATCAAGATATGATCCGGTTTGGACCACAATTAAATTATATGTTGGAGACCTGTGTAAGCCAATTCGCCCTTTGGGGGCTCAAGAAGTAAAATAGACAGATCGATTTATATGGGAGCTGTATCGGGCTATAGACCGATTCAGACCATAATAAACACGTATGTTGATGGTCATGAGAGGATCCGTCGTACAAAATTTCGGGCAAATCGGATAATAATTGCGACCTCTAGAGGCTCAAGAAGTCAAGACCCAAGATCGGTTTATATGGCAGCTATATCAGGTTATGGACCGATTTGAACCATACTTTGCACAGTTGTTGGATATCATAACAAAACACGTGGTGCAAAATTTCATTCTAATCGGATAAGAATTGCGCACTCTGGAGACTCAAGAAGTCATGACCCAAGATCGGTTTATATGACAGCTATACCAGGTTATGGACTGATTTGAACCATACTAAGCACAGTTGTTAGAAGTGATACTAAAACACTATGTGCAAAATTTCAGTCAAATTGAATGAGAATTGTGCCCTCTAGAGGCTCAAGAAGTCAAGACCCAAGATCGGTTTATATGACAGCTATATCAAAACATGAACCGATATGGCCCATTTACAATACCAACCGACCTACACTAATGAAAAGTATTTGTGCAAAATTTCAAGCGGCTAGCTTTACTCCTTCGGAAGTTAGCGTGCTTTCGACAAACAGACGGACGGACGACTAGATCGACATAAAATGTCGCGACGATCAAGAATATATATACTTTATGGGGTCTCAGACGAATATTTCGAATAGTTACAAATATGGTGGTGAAGGGTATAAAAATTTAGAATGACCTGGCAGATTCGCAAAATTGGGAAAGAGGTCTGCAGACTATATAACAGAGCATATCATAAAAAAGCGGAAGTTTACTTGGATGTGTATTACACATGACTCAAGGAATACAATAAAATGATCAGAGCGACAAAACGTGCCTCCTGTAAGCTTTTCTGCAGACAGGTCGATAGCGTTAATGATGCCGCCAACCAAATTGAAAAAGTTTCTCTCAAAAACCCATGTCCAAACCGAAATGTTAATAGAAGACATGGGCGGAGAGCAGAGTCATCGGGGACAAGTTATGCGACACCAAATGCCTGCAGGCCTATTAGCCTTACTTCCTTTTTACTTGAACCATTGCACGTATTGTGGATACCATGGTAAAGAGTAGGACATGCAGCGAACTGCTCAAAGCACTCCTTGTTCCGATGATATAATGGCGCAATGGCACACCATTGCCCACTCCATAAGAGTGTCGAGATGTTACCGAAACCAAGAATGCGGCAAACAGTGCACCATTGCAATCAATACCAACGCCCCGGATGAAAGAGAGGTATCCTGGGAAAAGGAGAGAGGAGAAAAGTCTATTCCGCAGAAAGAAAAAGGAAATGGAAGGACGTCAGTGTGAGCGAATTGAGATGTACTGGAGTCAGAATGAAGTCCGGAAATTCTACCAAAGAATTAAACATCAAACTGCTGGAGAAGATTATACGTGATGTAGCCTTGGAAAGAATCGAAAGAGAGTCAGTGAAAATGGGTCTGGCGGTAAATGGAGATAAGACGAATTGGATGGTTCCAACTCCCGAAACGCCTTGTACAACCGATCAGATAAAGAAAATGGAGAAAGTTGGGAACCATAACTTTGAGATAGCCAGCAACTTTATCTACCTCGGCACCGCCGTAACCGAAACTAATAACACTAGTTTTAAATAAAGCGAAGAATAATACTGGCAAACAGATGCTACTTTAGATTAAGTAAGCAGTTTAGAAACAAGGCCACTTCTTGACACACGAAGATTACACTATACGAGTACAAGACACTGATACTACCCATGTTGTTACATGCTTCTGAGGCATGGGTACTTGTGAAAGCTGACGAGGCAGCGCTTGGAGTGTTTGAGAGAAAGATTTTTCGTAAAATATATGGACCAGGTAAAGGCGTTAATAGAGAATATAGGAGTCATATGAACCGAGAGCTTTATGAGTTACTCGTGTCAAAATACAACCGCTTGGTTGGCTAAGTCATGTTGTCAGAATGGATGAAGAAACTCCAGCAAAGAAGTCTTTTGAAGGCAAACACGGTGGTACTCACAAACCGGCACTAGAAAAAGCCCGATGGAAAGTTCAAGTGGTGGGAGATACCCTTAATCTTGGTGTCAGAGATTATAAAATGAGCGTAGAAAATCGAGGCGCTTGTAACGCTATTCTACGTTCGGTTAGTGGAACAAATGTTCTGTCATAGCCAATTAAAGTAAAGTAATAATCAAAGAAACCCATCATGCGTTCCGTCACGAATTTGATGCCTTTCTGAGCTGGAGGATATCTATCTTTCTCACCAGGCCCAAGGGAATGTGGGTACTTCCAATGACCTTTTTGACGGTATCCATAAATTGTGCTGCCCCAAAGCGCAGCCTAAAGATGTCCCTTCTATACTCACTGCTCATAATTTGTGGGGGTGGACCCTCTTCAGAGTACCACACATGTTCGAAAATTCGCTCGTCAACCAGATTCTCCACTTAAAAGCGATGACCAGATGTTCTGCCGATATTTATGACTGCATATGTCAGCTCATCTCTGTTGTGGTTTCTTGCTACTCTGGCATAAGAGGGCGGCTCCTTTTCAGCAACCATTTTCCCCTTCCCTGATGGCTGTGGTGTCCTTTTGTAAGTCACAGTCCTCCATGAAGACACGCGTTTCCTTCCTGTTCTGATTTTGTCTCCTTCTGCAGGACACTGTCTGGAGTCTTCATTGCGCGAGTGCTGGCTTTGTCTTCCCAGAGTACTTCAAAGAGGGGAGCTTTGTCGTTTTCAGCGTTTAAGCAGTGTTAGAGTCTAAACGCAACCAAAGAGTCAAGAGTCAGCGTCAAGTTGTTTTACAAGCATTTCATATGGGACTGGTTTTTGATTCTTATATGAAATGAACGGAAACTAATTGACGCTGACTCTTGAGTTGGGTTTAGACTTATATGCTCTTCTGTAGATTTGATTCTCTTTCCAGCTGTCGTGGAAGGGTTTGGCATGTCAAGACAAAGAACTTGACAAATGCATTCCATGGCGGAGAGTATATAAGATTCGGGTCTTTGGTATATATCCATCCGTACATATCCGCACCCTCTTTTCAACTTAACCTAATTTTATTCAATTAACTTAAAATGCTTGTAGCTTCTTAACCTGATATTAAATATAAATAACTTAAAATGTTTGTGGACCCCACCTAGACACTTTTTCTTTCTTTCTGAAAACCGAAAGAAATATTGGAAACAACATATCCATGCCTTCATTCTCTATATCGTATTACCATGTAAACATGTGCCTCCAATTAGTCCAACCATAAAATAGAAATTCCTGTTCTAGAAAAAACATAATTATTCTCTTTAATAGAAATTTTCCTTGAAAAAAACTTTAAAAATAACACCATTATGTACAACATATATAATATTGGAAGGCGTAACATCTGCAGTGTTTAAATTTGAACACTTTTTTATTACCACAAAGCCTTGCATGTGCCACCCACTGCGTAGACAAAATAACAACTTAATTTTTTCAAAAACCTATCCTTTTAAATGTTCTCTTCAAACAAATTGAAATATGTACATATTCTTTTTATCTAAGCAATAATAATAATACATACTAATGCATCAAAGCTGTTTTATTATTCATAAGACAGAAAAGTCAGACACCATATTCAATGGGGTACTCAAAGTTAAATTTTTCACATGGTATGGCGTCATTTTTTCAACATTTTTAGCTCAACTGTTTATTTGTTTACAAAGCCGCACTCGCAATTTGTCGGCCTTTTTTTTCTCCAGCTTTTTTTTCAATTGATTTCAATGAGCCGTTTTTATTTTCGTATGTTTACATACCACCAAGTAAGAAATGTACAAGGAACCCAGAAAACACTGTTGGCTTGAAGAACTTGTAAATAATCTTAAGTATTAAATGTTCAAATCGCTTAGTAAAGTGTAAATGTGTAATAATGGAATGCGGTCAAATCTAATTTGAACAACAAGCGTTGAAGCTTCCAACCATCTTTATGCAAATAATACCCCACTTGAGTGGCCAATTGAAAAACTAGGGGAAATTGAATGGTATGAAGACTCGGCCATCTAGACATAATGACCTCACAATTTTACTCGAGTGTAACGGATTATTCGATTTAGGAAATTATGACCAATAAAGCGAATACATTTTGAATGCAAATTAGCGGGTTTCCTGAGACATAGTCATTTAAGAATTCTTTTGTAAAGTCTCTTTGTGGGTGTAGCTAAATGAGTGTTAATGGAAGCTTAAACACACAAAACAGATATGCTGAATTCATTATTTCAACAAAAGCTAAGTGGGTGGGAAAATTGGCAAAATTTTGAATTAAATTGAATAAAAAAAAATATTATGTATATGATTTAAGCAAAAGAGAGTTTTTGTGAGTTTGAAAGTGCTTAAATTCCCTTAGAAGTAGTATGAGAACTTGCATTTCACTGTTATTCCTTGGAAAAAGCTACACTTTCTAAACGCATTCTTTAACAAATCTGTATTGATATAAATTTAATAACTGAAAATGCTTATAACTACTTAACAAGAGGCAGAAACAAAAGGGCGTATAGGTTCATTGAATAAAAAACAATAAAAAATGAAATAAATGAAGAACTTGAAATGCTTATAAATCCTTAACTAAAGGCTGAAATTAAAATTCAGCCAAGCCGAATAATATATTAACTCCATGAATCAAATGTGTCTATTCCTCTGATCAATTTATTTGTAATGTAAACTGAAACTAAATTAGCAAAGTTATATTAGGTTGTAAAGATTTTTTTAACGTCTATAGGATTGCTAGAAAATTTTTTTAAGTATGGCCTAAAACATACCTCAACATAATTTGGAGCAGGCAAACAAATGATAAACAAAATTACTTATATCTTAAATGATTCATAATCTTAGATCCATATAGCAAAATTGTACCTCTTCCACCTAAAAAATTTTTGTAACGAACTTTTTATGTTTATAGAGCATTCACCGGATATTTTTATGGAGAACTAAAAATGTTTGTATCTCCTTAATCAGTCTAAAAGTCTTGTTAGGTTAGGTTGGATTAGGATGATGCCAGATATAGACATTCAGGTATCCGCCGGAGCCATGTTGTGGCCCATTGTGATTCCTCAATAGCCTTTCTCTCTCAGATACAGGTAGGCAAAGGAAATGACAACTATCCACCGTCAGCTCTCTGACACCAGTGGCAGATATCGTCATTTGTAATGCCTATGCGAGTCATATTTGTACATAGCCTTTTGGTCTACAGTAGTATGTCCTAATATAATTCCAATAAACTTTTCTAGATGCAGCCTCTCGGAACTGCTGTTAAGTTCCATCTGTTAAATCGGAAGGCATGTGATTTTCTGTTATCAAGACTATGGAAATATTTGTACCCTCTCTCGCAAGCAAATCAGCCTTCTTGTTACTTGCCAAATCTTGATGACCAGGGGCCCAACATAAAGCCGCTTTGTGCTCCAGAGGGGCTCAACATAGAGTGCAGTCGCTCCGGAAGTTCCTGACCACGATACAGCGTTTTAGATCCAATGCTCGTATATAAGAGCCTTTGGCGCCGCCTGCAAATGGAAATTTGCCCATGACCATTCCATTGAAGAACAGGGGAAACTTCTCACATATTAGTGAGTGCTGACTGATTAAAATTTTAGCTGAATAATCTCCTCCTCCTTTTTATAGCCGAGTCCGAACGGCGTGCCGCTATGTAACACTATGTAAAAATAACTTAAAGCAAAGTACTTCACTAATATTTCCAGCTAGGAGGGGATAACCATCTCTTTTGCGCTACGGTGGTTTCCGCCTAACTATTACTAAGTCCGCTTAATACTTCTTGACAGCACTGACTCCGCAAAGACCTCTGCCTGGAAGATACTGCAATTATCCCCCATGCGATGAGACACGCCTATCTCAAGTTCTGCACAGTGGATTCCGTATCCGTAAGCACAGTCAATCTTCGATCCATCGGTTAAGATATTAAAGTCCCCAAACCCCCCATGTCACTTCTGCGACTCAGTCAGTGGTATTAGCACACGCAGCCTACAGTCTACAAAATCCAGCCTAGTCAGGTAGTCAGTGTGCATGTCGGCCATAGCCCCTTAGTGTAGACTGGTATGTGTAGAGTCTTGTTACTTGCGGAAATATCCGTGCCCAGATATTGCCTGCATCATATAGAAGTTTACTTCACTTTTCTTTCTGTTGATTCATTATTGTATGTCGGGTATAGATCCATCTGCCTCGCGTGTCATTATTTCATCTTGACTGCCAAATACTAAGCTTCTTCTGTCGAATATCCTCCTATTGACTTCTTCATATATTTTCATGCGTTCCATGGCCTGTAGGTCTACTGATATCATACCGGCAACTGCGGGTTCCGTCACAGTTCGGTTAAATGACTTAACTCTTAGAGCGGTCGTTCTCTATACTAAATGCCGCAATTTGCCTTAAACCTGACCTGCAGGAATTTACCCCAATATCTCGTCCATACAGTAGATTGTTTTTGCAGGTTTCCATCATAAGCTTGAACCAGCTTGGTAGATGTCATCCGATGAGCTTGAACCTGCTTGGTACTTGTCATCCGATGTCGGCAATTAATCGCACCAAATTATCTTGACGGCTTTTGTTGGCGCGAACTGCGTCTGGATTATATAAGTTAGTTTGGTATCTAGTCGTACTCCTCCTAGGTATTTTACGTGCCGTCTAGGGGAAAAGACGATGTCCTCGATCCACATATTTATGTCTCGTGATGTCTCGTGAGCCGGATATCCTTGTTTGTTGATTACTTGACTATCATTTGCTGGTTAGATTTCTTGGTCTGTCACCAAAGAAAACGTGGTTTTATAAAGAATGGTTCTTCGAGCAAACATACCAGGCACAATCCTAGTATTATTTACTGGATACAGCTATCAATATTTCAAATATTCGAAACCATAACCAGTAATACACATAGATAAGCGCCCCTGTAGCCGAGTTGGCAGCTTTCTCGGCTATCAGTCGAATCGTGAATTTCGTAGTCTGAAACTGCTTAGGTATCATCATGAAATCACATTTTTATACGGTAGAAGGATTCGACCATGTCATGGCTGAGATATGACAGAAGTTTTCCGTTCCTGTTATTGTGCTGGACTTTTGAATGACTTGTACAATAATTAAATTTGGTGGTATGTGAGAAGTTTCCCATATTCCTTATAGGGATACTGAGGCGAAAAACTTAACGCAGGCTAGATTTATCCAGCAGTTCAATACTAATAGTGCGAATTCAGGCCTATCATGACTCGAAAACTTGTATAACGCCCAGTAGCCGATATCGTAATTACTCGGCTATCAGCAGCAGGTTCGATCGCTTGGTCTATTTTCTATATTTTTGGAGACTTCCATTTTTATACTAAAGAATTGTGGATTCATTGAAGCTGATCCTTCGAGCTGACATACCAGAAATTCTCCAGTAATTTATACAAAAATCTCTCTAAAATTAAAAAAGCTAAATTAGTTAAAAACTTTTATAGTATAGCTAAGTTGGCAGCTTACTCAACTATGGGTCCATGGTCCGACTGTTTAGCCTTTAACTACTTAGGTATCAGCATTAATTTATATAGTTACAAAAATTCCAAAAGTTCATATTAATGTCATTATAGCCTGAGACATAAACGAAGTTTCTTTTATATATAAATTAAGCAGGATATTTGCATGACTTGTGCTATGGTGTAATTAGGGAGAAGTTTCCCATATTTCTTAGTGGGATTTGTAGAAGAATGCAATTTAGTGGGAAGGAACATTGGTATATATGGTTGCCCAAAAAGTAATTGCTGATTTTTTAAAAGAAAGTAAATGCATTTTTAATAAAACTTAGAATGAACTTTAATCAAATATACTATTTTAACACTTTTTTTCTAAAGCAAGCTAAAAGTAACAGCTGATAACTGACAGAAGAAAGAATGCAGTTACAGAGTCACAAGCTGTGAAAAAATTTGTCAACGCCGACTACAGCGGTCAAAAAAAGTATTCATCATTAGCAAAATTGATAATAAATTCACTTATTTTGGGTAATTGAAGAAAATTTAAAGTAAACAAATAATGCAGTTTTATGCAATAGTTTATTTTTCGTAATATGTTTTAAAATAAATTTAAAAAATAAATTTAATTAGCGCAAAAAATGCAATTTTATATAATAACACCAAAAACAGAACAAAAAAAGTATTCATCATTGATGTGCTATCATCAAAGTCAAATTCAAATATTATTTGGGAATCCCCCTTTTCTGTTTTATTTAGTAAAGGAGGCTTTGCCCTTGACAGCAAATATTTAATTTCATTGAAAATATAGTTTTTGTCAAAATGGGTCGTAAGCAAAACGAGGTTTCTGATGAGGTAAAAGTTTTGATAATAAAACACCACAGGAATGGTTTAACTCAAAAAACTATCAGTGAAATATTAAATAGACCACGATCTACTATACAATCCATCATCAGAAAGTGGACAGAAACGAAAACTGTTGACAATAAACCAAGATCTGGTCGACCAAAAGCACTTTCAGTTGGAGATGTGCGTTGGCTAGTGCGGCAAGTTCAGAAAACTCCGAAGACAAATGCGACCATTCTTCGTAAAAACACTATGGAATATTTAGGGAAGGAAGTTACTACACAAACAATTCGAAATACACTCAAAAGGCATAGTTACAGAGGAAGAACTGCACGTAAGAAGCCCTTTATAAATAAAATAAACCGAGTGAAAAGGCTAAACTTCGCAAAAATGTATGTAAAACAGCCCGAATCATTTTGGAAAACAGTCATTTTTGCAGACGAGAGCAAGTTTAATCTTTTTGGGTGCGATGGAAAGGTCATAGTGTACAGAAAACCAAATACAGAGCTTGAAGAACGAAACACAGTTGCTACTGTAAAACATGGTGGAGGTGGTTTAATGGTTTGGGGGTGTATGGCGGCTTCAGGAGCGGGAAATCTTGAAATTATTAATGGAGTAATGAATCATAAGTATTACATTGACATTTTAAAGAGGAATTTAAAAGATAGTGCTGTAAAATTTGGGCTTGGTAATAACTTTCAATATTATCAAGATAATGACCCCAAACATTCTGCTTTAAATACCAAGATGTGGATGCTGTATAACTGCCCCAAAGTCATTAAAACTCCTCCTCAAAGTCCCGACTTGAACCCAATTGAACATTTTTGGGAACATCTCGAACGCAAATTGAGAACGCGCAATTTTTCGAGCAAGAGTCAAATGCAACAGGTGATAATGGAGGAATGGACTAATATAGACCAAAATATAACCGCTAAATTAGTCCAATCGATGTCAAACCGTTTAAAAGAAGTTATAAGACGCGGTGGTCGAATAACAAAGTATTAATTTTTTTAAATTATGTTATTTATTTTTTTGTTTTTTTGCAATGATGAATACTTTTTTTGTTTAATTTTTTGTGTTCAGCTGTAAAATGGCCCTTTTTGTTCCAATAAATACTATTTTTTTCTTTAAAAACAATGAAATTGTGTACATATATATCACACAAGCACTACTGCATCATTAGTTTAATATGTTTTTATTCCAATTGTCTTTTGTAGACTTATTAAAAAAAAAACATTGAATGATGAATACTTTTTTTGACCGCTGTATATGAAAAATCCGCAATTACTTTTTGGGCAACCCAATAATAAGTCCTTCCACAATATTAGAAATGCCAAATTACCCCCTATTCCACATTTCTATTTCTGTTGATGGACGCATTATATTATAACAACGCTGTTTTCCAATAATCAGCTCGCTCATGGTCACTTAACTTTTTCTCGAAAAAAATATAAAGAAATATTAAAATAAATATTTCATCGGAATTAAGCTGTAATGAAAAAATTTTAAGTCTTTAGTTATCAATCAAACATTTCACCAATATATCTCCTTAAAAAGTTATTCTCAATACTTCGCATTAACCAACCCCCTCCACCAGCGGTATACAAACTTTTCCTTTAAATGTTTACAACATAATCTGCATATCTTTTAACACTTGATTATAAAAGTAATGACATTTAAACAAAAGACATTTCCTTAGCGTCGCCATCTGAACGATCAACTTTTAAGATTGATGCCGTACATCAGCATGACGCCATTGCTCAAAGTCTCCTTGTCTTGCTTTGCCTTTCGTCATTACTGATGCCAGTGGAGGTTGCCTTAATTCTTGGTGTAGATTTTTTATGGGTTTCTTATTTCAACATCTTTTGCAAAGTTTTGATTTTTTTTTGGAATTGTACAATATTTTTTCTTTTTATTTCTTTTTACTTTGTTTACATCAGCTTAAATTTAAAGAAGAAAAAAAATTGTTTGGAGAAACCAATACACAGATAGATACTACTGAAAAAAAAATGATGAGTTTATTTATCTTAAATGCCCTATTGACCATTGATGTATGCCTGCACATGTTTCGGTGCTTTCAAAAGTATAAGAGTGTAGGAAAAAATGCAATTGGAAGGCAATGAAATGTGCTGAAACATACATTATGTGTGTTTTAGTTTTGCATAAAAATGTTGTATGAAAGCAGGATATTCGTTGACAATGAAGTGAAAAGAGAAAATGGCTTTTTTAATGGACATATAGTTAAGGAGATGCAAGCACAAGCTAAATTGCCAATTTAGAAGATATGTTGCCCATCTCCTGAAACCAAGAATTCATATTGTGACCTGTATATACGATTTATAATATTTTATACTCTTGTCGGGAAAAAACTATATTGTTTTGATTTTTTGTTTCATTTCTTAAAACTGTTTTTTTGTAAAAAACTAAGAAACAGGGGCAAACAGGAATCCGAAAGGCGTGTCGAGGAGTTTTTACAAGGCATAGTAAAACCACCGCAGGTCTGATGGACCCGCCAGGATTCGAACCCAGGCTTTCAGCGTTTTAGGCGAATATGTTATCCTCTGGGTTACGGTGACCTTCTCCCTTCTAATTACATTCCCTTTATTTTATCGCAGATTGCCGATTCCCCTGTAAATCGGTGCTGCCCACAAAAAGAGGGAAAAAATTAAAATCTTATATTTTCTGCGTTGATCCCATGTCGCCGTAAACGTTAATATTTGGTCCCGAAAAACGAATTGAAATAACTAGTCAAATAAAAATAACAAAATCGAGTATCTCCACATCGATAGATTGATTGGAGCTCAATGAACCCAGAATTGTCCTAATACCTGAATTGGTCGAATAAAAATACCAAAATCAAGAGTCTCCATCGATAGTTTGATTGGAGCTTGATGAACCCAGAATTGCCCTAATACCTGAATTTGTTAAACAAACTTGGCAAAATCAAGACACTCCACATCAATAGTTTGAGTGAAGCTCGATGAAACCAGAATTGAACCCCACTACTTGAATTTGACAAACAAACATACCAAAATCAAGCCTCTCCACATTAAACATGTTTAAGTTATTATTTAGTTAACTAGTTTAGTTCACCTCACAATTAAACTATTTTTTACTTTGGTGTACGAGCAAAGCAAATTTGAAGAGTTAATAAATAGCTCACGAAAATTGGAGGACATTCAGTAGTAGGAGATTAAATGGGCTTAAGGATTCCTCAGCATGGTTGGGAGAGTAGAAAATGGCAGTCAAATTTTATTTTAGACTGCTCAAACTGAGATCCGCTTCATTCTTTGTACTTTCTATATCTTTTCTATTAATTCTTTTGTTCTATACTGTAAAGCGATCTTATTTTTCTCTTATGGAAACGAAACTAAGAAACTAACTCTCAACGGGATAGAACCGTCCAGAACTGCGCTCGTCTGGCGGCAAGAAGGAAACAACTCCCAAAAGATGTAGGGCCCAAGGTGGTGGTTCGTTACAATATCTAAGGAGATACAACAATTTGAAGTTAAGCTACAAATTAAAAATGGATTTTCATTTAACAACTGAAACAAGTTCATCACCAAAACTAAATAATCCAAAAGAGAAGACAATGTATTGGGTTGCCCAAAAAGTAATTGCGGATTTTTCATATAGTCGGCGTTGACAAATTTTTTCACAGCTTGTGACTCTGTAATTGCATTCTTTCTTCTGTCAGTTATCAGCTGTGACTTTTAGCTTGCTTTAGAAAAAAAAATGTAAAAAAAGTATATTTGATTAAAGTTCATTCTAAGTTTTATTAAAAATGCATTTACTTTCTTTTAAAAAATCCGCAATTATTTTTGGGCAACCCAATAGTTTTAATAATGAACTGGATGTTTCAGTTGGTTGATAAAAATGCATCTATATTTCACAATTAAGGCCCAGTAGATTTTCGATAGCAAACAGATGGTTACAAAAAACTATGCTTTCGTTTGGCCAATATGCCACACTTTTTTGCTGATAATTTTGTAAAAACAAATCAATCAAAAAAAAGTTTCTCAATGTTACCCTATAACACAAAGTAATCTAAACATTTTGCTTAGGATATGTCAATGCATTTCTTATGGCAACGAAAATTTCGTTTGAGGTGCTTACCGCCCTTTAAATAAAAAATTTTATATATTATTAAACTTAAAGTGCTTGTATCTCCTTAACTGTTTGTCCGATTGAAAGGAATATGAAAACGTTCACCTATTGGTAAGATATCCTTTTGATTTGGAAATTTAATTTAAAGAGCCTGCATCTCACTATTTGGCCAAACAAAAAGTTTAATTGTACTTTTGAATCATTTTTGACAATGCTGTACAATAGAAACTTTATATCATTTACTCACTCTGGGAAAAAGGTTGATTTCAAAGTGGGATGTTTATATTCAGTTCACTGCAATTGATTCGAATTCTGTACATAGCCATATCGATACAATCTACACTGCTTTAATACTCTTGTTACAAAATGCAAACTTCTATTAACCACGTTTTATTTCTTTCTCTGATCTTTTCTAAGGTTTCTTTTGTATAGTTTGTTGTTACATAACATCATAAAACTTGATGGTTATCTATACAGCTGCAACATTTTAAAGAGTTCCTTAATGACTATTAATATGAAATATTATTGTCAAGTTGTTAGATAGGCCAAGCATAATAAAATATGTATTGTATTCATCCATTTCATTCAAACTAAGCTACTGTATATACAAAACACTCTTATTATTCACACACTCATGTGCGAAAGTGAAGTTTTACTTATATGTCGTTGTTCACTCTCTCAAGAACAATGGCCTTTCCAGCATATGTTATCTGAAATACTGGCCGTATTGTGTCTGTCAACTTGTCTTCATCAAGATATAAACATCATTGGCATCATCATCACCATCTCGAACATCTCATATATCAGTCAGTTATATGTACTTACAATAGATATTTATATTATTCATAGTTTCATCTTGCCATCATATTTTAAACTAGTGTTAAATGATTTTCCCTTGTGGCTATGGCAATATGCCTTTCTGTATGGTTAAGAAAAAAAAAGAAGAAAAATTATATTTAATTTTTTCTATGTGGTTTTTCATTTGGTTTCGCTGACATCCGCACGTCGGTGTGGCGTTGATATTTCAATTACCTTAGCTTTTGTCACTTACAGTTTGAGTCATAGCCATAAGTAAATGACAAATCCTGTGGTTTTTTTGATTTCGCAAAATAATGTCGTCCATTAGTCAAGGTAATTTGAAGCCATGATTAGCAGAGTTGTATTTAAACTTAAATAAAAACCTTCCAAAACGACTTTAATTTATACGAATTACATTTTTTAATTATTTAATTTTTTTTTTATCTTTTCAGGTGAGTACAAATCGAAAACCCTGCCACGCATACATTTCGACAACTCTATCACAAATGATATGTCGCTGAATGAAGGTAAATGACATTAACACTTTATACTTTTAACTACCAGAAGAAAAACTTTGGTGAATTAGAGTTGTTACTAGGTTAGGTTAGGTTGAGTGGATTGCACACCAAAATGAGTTCACTCGTAGGCCAGCCTGGCCCATTGTGGTACCCTAGAAAGAAAGGGAAGAGAAAAAGATGTGGTACCTCGGACTAGAGGTTTTACACGAATAAAAGAAATACAGGAGGAATTGAGAATCCGAGCGGGGAAATTGTTGCTTTGCTAATTAAAAAATTAATTAATTTTTCAATATTAGGTTAGGTTAATTAGGTTTAAGTGCCATGAGACTCGCAAAGGTATTTTCGTCCATTGTTATACCACAGGAAAAGGACAAGGAAGATGGTTTCTAGTGCCTACCGTTAACCATCCAGATCGCTTCAAAAAGCGCAAAAACTTGCGAATGTATACATCCACTAAATCAGACAAGTTCTCAAAGAAATGAGAACCTAAAGTGGAACTCCTTCTGACTGCCAGTGTGGGACACACACAGCAGATGTTCCATAGTCTCTTCTTCCTCAATGTCCTCAAAGCCTCGGCAAAAGTTGTTGCTGTCAACCTTCAGTCTGTTTTCCAGACAGTGACATGTCATGACTGTGACGTCCGTTCTAAGCCAGCGACAGTAAAGCTGTAGACCTCTTCAAGACTGAGCCAGGCCATATACTTTTGGAATGCCCACTGCTTCCCTTTGTGACCATCTATCGTCAGCTGCCTTTCGGGCCTGATCTTGGACTTAGCTTACCCTGGAGACATACCCACAGATAAACTAGCTTGCTCAAAATTTAGTTCTGATATCGTTTCATAGTCTTTTACTACTGATTCAAAAAATGTTCCTAGCCTCTTACAGCAGAGCCTAAAAACTGTAGAGTCTTCAAGAATAAACATCAAACTAAATTCCATGCAAAAATAATAATCGGTAAAGAAAATAACAAAGCACCAAGTTGGCTACTAAGTGCTGAAAATAAGCGCCGTATAAATAGCTTTCATCAAATCGAATTTAAAGGCTTTTAGCCGATGTTTGCCATTGTGGAAGACTCTGTGTCGTTATAATGAACTTACAACGACGTTTTGAAATACTTTGCCAATGTAAGTTTGAATTTCAAAGCCTTCAATGGCATAGTTTCTTATTTCAATTGACTCAATTCTTCAATCCATTGCTGCCTTGAAAACAATATTGACGTCCACGCCTGTCGAAAACTAATACATGCAGCCATGCCATCCAAATGGCGTAAAACTAAGCAATTTGCGCTAAAACTAATGTTATGGACTATTTACAATTATACAACGTTCCGAACAACTTCCAATGGTGTTTTGACAGACATGGTTGTAAGTTAAAATGATAGAAGCCCTCAAAAACTTTTTCTATGTCATTCCCTTAATTAATTTGCTTTAATCTACTCAATTTTGGAATCAATTTATGCAATTAGAACATTTGGCGCTGAAGTCCGCGCCTGTCAAAAACTCTATAGACCAGCCACAACTAAAAAAAATTGAATGTATTAAAACATTTAAATCCTAGACCGCTGTGCAAAATTTCTGCGATTTCATCGGACAGTCTGTTTGAATGCTACAAATTATAAAAAAATGCACGTTATGATGCTCTTGAGCGTTTGCGAATAAATGCTGGTACTATATTCGTTTATCACAGATGAAAACACATGTTTCTTTTTTGAAACACTATAAAAATCTCAATGATAACATAATACTTTTAAGAAACGTTTTTCATAAGTAATGACGAAATGGTTACAGAATGAAATCAGCAAGTTTTTTTTGCTTCAAAATTTATTCTCTAAAAAATTTCGTTAAAAGCGAATATAGTACCACCCTTAAAGAATAAATGGTAAAATGCTTAAAGGGCTGGAACTTTCAATATGATGCTTCCATATTAGGTTTGACAGACGTCGCCGTTTTAAGTAATGTAGTTTGATTACGTTGTTGTTACAGACGTCATTACCTTCAAAAACTCTTTTTTTTGACTGACTTTAAAACCATGCGTCCACGCCTGTCAAAAAAGTATGTATCAAAAAACACATATATTCCGCAATATGTGGGCAAAGCCTAAACGCCAAGTTCGTAGAAATGTTCTCTAACTCCTAAAACATGCCATTGTCTTATTTCATGTGACAGGCGTCGACATTTTAGATTCCAATTTAGGCCGTTTTTAAAACTGACTTTATTACCACTCTCTTCGCTTATTGTCATACATACATAAAAACATTTGTGAGGAGCTATGCCAGATAAAAACTTCTCTCCAAGAGGTGTCGCACTGGAGCTTAAAATTGAATCGGACTGTACTCATTGATATGTGAGAAGTTTGCCCCTGTGCCTTAGTGGAATGTTCGTGGACAAAAAATATTTGCATTTACATAAGAAACTTTATCATAATGGCTTTATTGTTTTTACAATTAAAAGGGTGTTTATCAACTTAAACAAAGAAATTTTCGAAAATTCTACCATTTCCTTGTTGGTCATGGCATTCACAATAATTTCATTGAAACTTTTCATTTAAGGCAATTCTTCAATTATCCATTTACGAAAAGCTTCACACAACACTTGTCTTTATATGATTTTAATAGACATATGGAAACAAGTCATTAAAATAATTTGCACCCACCGCCATCATAAATTCCAAGAATCAGAGTGCTACAAAATTGAACACAATAAACAATACACAGAAAAAGGAAATTCATAAAAATACCCCAAAAAAGGAGAAAATCCATAAAACCACAAAGAAAATAAGGAAGGTGGAAGTTATAACTGAATGGGCCATTAACACTTCAGTTTGGTGCGAGCATGCTTGACTTTTGGGTTTGTTCCAATGGCAATGTTGCCATTAAAAGTGTTGCCAGACAAAAATGAAATAAATTTATGGGTGATGAGGTTAACCATTGGACTAAAATGGTCTGTAGTGCTATTAAGTACAATATTTTTAAACTATAGACAAGGCAAAGTACAGAAATTAAATGGACCTAGACTAGAGCTTCTATTAAATCGAAAACCTCATTGGCAATATTCCCGGTTAAATTGACCACCATGGTGTTTTTGTTTGAACTACTAATGTACACGCAGCAATGATATCGTTGAGCATTAAGAGTGTAACTTTTATAATGAGTTAATGCCTTGGTGAAATTGGTGTACAATACAACAGAGTGTATTTAAAACCCTATACAAATATTATAAAAATAAACTAGATAATGGCAATAATAATAACAATAATATTGTAATCGTAATGACTTGGAAACAATGAAAAAAGAGGAAGTCGCGTAAATGGCGGGAAATCGGTGTAGTTTTGCTTATACATACACAGGCTGCTGTTGCAGGTAAATTTCCAAATATTTTTTTCTATGGAAATAAAATTTTGAAAAAATTTTATAAAAATTTTAAATTTGTAAAAAAAAATTCCATTGCAATGAAATTGTGACAAAGTATTCTACAAAAGAAAATGTAAATTTTGTCAAAATATCCAAAATGATTAAAAATGTTAAGAAATATCTATGTTTAGTTTGAAAAACACCCCCGTATGAAGATAATAAGCAAAAAGAGTGGCCATAAAGACATTTCAAAAAATGGCCTAAATTGGAACCTTAGTGTCGACGCCTGTCATTTGGGATATAGCACCGGCAAGTTTCAGGAGTTAGAAAGCGTTTTTACGAACATTGACATTAACGTTTATGCCGGCATATTGCAGAAGTTATATGTCTTGTGACACATGCCTTTTTGACAGGCATGGACGCCAGCGTCAACCACCATTGGTAGAAATCGATTTTAAAGTGTGGAATTGTGTAGAAAGCAAAAAAGGAAACATCATATTGAAGGAACATGTCCTTTTAGAATTTGACCATTTATTCTTTATTCACAAATATAAATAACTTCATCAAGTGCAATAATATACGTAGAAATTGATGTTCGGCAAGTTGAACGATCTTACCACGTTGTTTTGATCTCATTGTCTGTCCAACGACAATCAAGGGCCATAGAGCATTTTCATAAATATTATTTGACAGGCATGGTTTTTTGCATTGGAGTTAGCATATTGCGAAATCTCTGGAAAACTGTGGCATTCATTCTTTTGGTTATTTGTAAAAAAAACAACGATGCGCAGGACTCCAGGATTAAAAATTGTCAATACATTCATGATTGACAGTCGTATACGCCATAGTTCCATATGTTCCAATTTAGCCAGTAATTGCTTCCATGTTAAAGACTTTGAGCAAACAACTTAAGAGTATGGAACAAAACATTTTTTACGACTTCTGTCTCTATAACTTACATTAAAATCAGTCAAATGAACGCTGTTAGTCCTTTGGAGCGAGGTACAGTGGTCTAGGATAGAGATCTATCAGCGAAAATGCCTTTTCTCTAGGTTGATAGCGTGCTCGGGCTACCAGTGTGGAGGTTGTGAGGGTCGTGAATTCGATTACCATTAGATGCTTGGTCTGTCCCTACTTTGGATTCACAATGGACGAAAATAGTTTAATTTAGTCTGCTGAGAAATAGACTGCCACTTCAACCTAACCTACTTAACATTTTCTGTCTGTAGAAATATTGATAAAATTTTATTTTAACAAAAAATTTTGTCAGCTATTATTTTCATAAAAAATATTGTCAAAATGTTATTTCTATGGAAAATATTATCAACATTTTATTTTGTCAAAATGTTAGTTCTATATACAATTTTGTCAACATTTATTTCTATCAAAAACTTTTTCAAGATTTTATTTCTATAAAAAACTCTTTACAAATTTTATTTTTCTAGAAAATTTTGTCAACATTTTATTTCAATATAAATTTTGTCAAAATTTTGTTTCTATAGAAAATTTTGTCAAAACCATATTCCATGGTTCGGACTACTCCTTGGCAACGACTACAAGTATTGCCAATGTTTGTGCTAGTTTTTATACCAAACCCCATAGAAGTTTTTAGGAATGAAAAGAAAAGCCCTAGCTAGAATTGGCATCACTAAAACTAACCTTTGTCAACTACAAGAATTATTGGCAATATTAGTAACATAACCAATAACAGCATCTCTTTAATTTACCTTAGCCAATATCGATATGTTCTTGACAACAACTTCAATATTGCCAATTCTGGTGGTAATTCATTTTATAGTTCTGTACCAAATGTATGATATTATGTGATTGGTGGCCCTATGAAATTTCTGGTAGTGGAAGGAGTCTCTAGCAGGAATTTGCACGCTTTTGCTAACCATTGGCAACTACTACATTTGTTGCCAATGTTATTGGCATGTCCATATCTGTTAGAAGATCTCAAAAACTAGTGTTTGGCAAAGACTTCAAGTATTGCCAATGTTGGAGATTCAAAATAACCAATCCTTGGTAACTATTGTTATAGGGACGTAGCCAGGACGGAGGGGGCTATGGGGCCCGAGCCCCATCTATTTTTCGAATGCAAAAAAAAATCTAACTACATTTCTGTACTATTACAAGTATTGTCAATGATAAGGTTATCTCTTATTCCAATTACCAAAATTACGTTCTAATGTGCGGGATTTTCTGTGACCGGGAAAAAGAGCTCTAGGCAGAATTGGTAGTGCTATAAATAATGTTAGTTAGTAATTATTGGCAACGTGCGTGTCATTTCCTTCAGCATATATAAGAGTTTCCTATTTTTTCTCAAACTTCCATAGCGCACTGTGCCCAAGCAAATTGTATTTACTTTTCACCGAGCATTCAGCTATTATTTCATGGATAGGTAAACATGGTACAAGTGTGTGATTACTTTTTCGCCTCTCTTTTTGAGTTTTGTATTTTTTTGCAAATCATGACTTTCATTGTAGTTCGTTTACTTTTATACTTCTGTCTGTCTGTTTGTCTGTTCGTTCACTAAATGAGGTGGAGTAGGATTTGTTTTGATTGCTATTGAGTCTTGGACTTTCGAAGGGGAACTTTGTCGATTTGTTTGCTTCTCTAGTTCTTTAGTTTACTTTGTATTCTATGTACATGACTCGCAGACCTAACGGTTTTCTTTACCACCCATTTTCTTTTTGTTTGTACGCAGGTAATTGCTATTATTGGCTTGTTTATGGTTTGGGGGGAAACGCTTTGCCAATGTTGTGTGTTTTTGGCTTTGGCACACATTTGATTTGAAAACATGAACAACAAACAAAAAAAGATATGTGTGAATGAATGTTTCAGATTTCAATTGCATACCTACTTAGGTTTTAATTACATTTTAATTGTGTTAATAGTGCAAAGTATTTAATTGGATATGAGAATGATGATGAAAAATAAATGGAAATGAGGAGAATGTTAATCGAAGTTTGAAAACGGAGGTTCTTATGGTACAAGGACAAAGTTATTAAAATTTCACTCAGGGGAAGTTGGCATTCAGAAGAAGACGACATGAAATAAACACCTCAAATTTATGGTACAAGGGCAAAAGTATTGAAATTTCAACTGGGGAAAGTTAAACAAAATAAACTCCAAATGGGAAGAAATCAAAACTGGGATTGGATTGTTTTCTAAAAATTGTGACTTATAAAAAATCTACCAACATAAGATAAATCTGGGACTAAGATTTGTTTATATATGAAAAATCACATAAACAGATGTCGTATTTTATTATAACCAACACCATGTTTCAATATTGCCCCACATTTATGCGCATATATCGGATAAAGATCCATTGAAGTTGATTAGTTTTGTGCGAAATTTAGTCAACATTTGGTTTTTCTAATAGAATGCTGGCCCTGTCTCTATGCCAATGATGAAGCCATACCTGTGCTTGCTATGCAATTTTAACATGGCTTTTCGGCATTGCCAACCCTTCTAAAGTGCTTACTTAGAAATTAGTGCTGGTTACCTAAGACCAATTAAGCTGACAGGGCAAATGTTACCCAAGTATATTTGTTTTTCATTGTTTTCTTGTTGTTTTCTCATCCCCACATTTTGTATTAATCCAATGAACTTAATTGTATTGGATGTTCATGACATCGGCTTTTGTTTCGTTGCCTCGTCGTTGCACAGCTTCTACATGACTAATGAATTGAAGGCCAAATTTGAATTTGTTTTAAAACAAAAGTAAATAAACAAATAACAATTATTGTTTATTCATGTAGGCAAACTAACACATATAATGCAATTCATCGAGAGCGAGTTCTCAAATGACCATATACAGAGTTTACGGGAATGTATATAACTTTTTTTTTGGTTTCCTCAGTTTTTGTTGCTCGAACGATTAAATGAATGAATGTCGATAATATTGTTTAAATTTTTATGCGAGAGATGGGAAAAATACAGTGACATCTGCAAATAATTAAGTGCAATTAAAATCAATTTAACAATTGCAATAAAACAGGAAAATTTTGTGTCATGAAAAGTGGAGAGGTTTCCTGTTGTAATTGCAAAAATAAAATGTAATTGAAAATTAATTATATATGATATATGTACAATTTTAAGAAAAAATGCATTAATCCAAAGCCTCGAAAAAGGTAAACATCTATTTCAAGAGTTTGGCAACTCTGTTTCAGTGGACGTATAAGTGGGCCAAATAATATATATATAAGAGAGATTATTTCAATAATCAATCAATAATCGACGATATATTACATATGAGATTTAGAGTTGCCAAACTTATTATAAATGATGTATGAATCATTTTGAGGAATAAGCTTTAAAACAAAACTTTAAATAAAGTAAACAGATGATATTAGAGTTGCCAAACTTTTTTAAATAGACTTATAAATCGTCTTTCGACGTTGTGAGCCAAATAATAGGTATAGAAGTTGCAATTTTGTTTAATAGTCATTTAAGAGTTCGATGATGTATCAGATATGTGATTTAGAGTTGTCAAAATTATTATAAAAGACGCATGATCGATCGATCGATAAGGAATAGGTTTAAAAGCAAAGCTCATTCAGCTGATATAGAGCTGTAAAAAGACGTTTAAATGGTCCTTCGGCATAGTGGATCAAATAAGAGATATGAATGAGATATAGGAGTTGCTTACCTTTTCTCAAAAAGCGTATAAGTGCTCGTCAACATGTTAGATTTAGAGTGGCCAAACTTATTAAACGTTATGTATGAACAACTTCAAGGAAAAGGGTTTAAAGCAAAGCTGTTGCCAAACTTTTTTCGGCGGTCGTGTAATTGGTCTTTCGACGTTGAGCAAAATAAAAAATGCAGGAGTTGCCTATCTGTTTTTAATAAAGATATAAGAGTTGGACATATATTAGATATGAGGTTTAGAGTTGCCAAAAGTATTATAAATAATGCATGAATAATTTTAAGCAATAGGCTTAAAAGAACAGCTTTGAATAATGCAAACAGATGATATTAGAGCTGCCAAACATTTTTTTCAATAGTCGCATATTTGATTCCATAATTATTAAGAGTTCGACGATGTATTAGATATGAAATTTAGAGTTGCCAAACTTATTATAAATAATGCATGACGAATTTTAAGGAAAAGGCTTAAAAGCTTTTAATTAGGCAAACAGCTGATATTAGATTTGACAAACTATTTTCAAAAGACGTATAAATGGTCATTCGACATAATGGATATGTTTGAAATATAGGGGTTACCAATCTTTTTTTTCAATTTGAGATTTAGAATTGCCAAACTTATTATAATTGATACATGAAAAATTTTAAGGAATAGGTTTTTAAGAAATACATTAAATAAAGTTTAAAACTGATATTATTGTTGCCAAACTTGTTTCAATAAACGTATAAATGTTGGCGTAGTGGGTCAAATATATTTGGATATCAGAGTTGCCAATTTTTTCAATAGTCATGTAACAGTTCGCAAAAATATTATATATTAAATTAAGAGTAGCCAAACTTATTGTAAATGATGCATGAACAATTTTAAGGAATTGCATTTAAAACAAAGCTTTAAATACAGCTGATATTCGAGTTGCCAAACAATAGACACATAAATGATACTTCGACATAGTCGATCAAATAGGTGATATGTTTGGGATATAGGAGTTGCCAATCGTTTTTTTTTCGATAACCGAATAAGAGTTCGTTAATATGTAAGATTAGAGATTTCACTTATTAAATATGTTGTATGAACTACTTTTAGGAAAAGATTTTAAAGCAAAACTTTGAATAAGGCAACATCTGATATTTAGAGTTGCCAAGTTTTTTTTCAATGGACGCTTAAATGGTCTTTCGAAGAAGTGGGCCAAATAAAAGGTATAGGACTCGGCAAACTTTTTTCAATAACGGTACAAATGGACTTTTGACGTAATGGGCCAAATAGTAGATAGAAGAGTTGCCAATTTTTTCCATTAACCGCATAAACATCATCAATATTTTAGATATAAGATTTAGATTTGGCAAACTTACATATCAATGAATAATATCTGATTCAAGTTTAAGGTCAATGATAAGGGACTCCTTTTTATAGCCGAGTCCGAACCGTATTACGGCGACACCTCTTTATGGAGTAATTTTTACATGGCTGCCATACCAAATGGTACGGTACCATAAAAATGTCGACAACTTTTCGGGAGGGTAACCACCGCTGACAATTTATTTTAATGTTCACGCCAGGATTCGAATCCAGGCGTTCTGCGTCATAGGCGAACATGTCAACCTTTGCGCTACGGTGGCCTCCAACAGATATTAGAGTTGCCAAACAACAGAAGCATAAATGGTTCCTCGACATAGCGGATTATATAGGTTATATGTATGAGATATAGGAGTTGCAATATTTTTTTAATGGCATTTTAATGGTTCGACGATATGTAAGGTATAAAACTATTCAAAAATCGATGGTTATACATTATACAATACAATAAATTTTCCGGCATGTCATCACAATCCCATTTATTCACATGATTTATTATTATGTTCAAATAACTGACTGGTGGCAATGTAGATTCTTCAAACCATATACCTATATTATGTTAATATCTAATGAACTCATTATTGTTATTAGCCTTTCACATTTAAAATTTTAATAACCCCTCATATGGGTTCAAACCATTGGCTAACAACCATTAACGCTCTAAAATTTGTTTTGAAATCACCTACCAATTTAAAGTTACCATCTAATTGGTAGTTGCCTAAAACTCACACTTGCCTTAATCATTAATCTGAAAGTGTTAACCAACCATTTTGGAATATGAACATTTGCCTTAATAGTATGGGATTTTTTAAATACCTAATCAAAGGTTAGAAAAGGTTGAAATGGTAGCCGAAATGTAACAACACACAAAGACAACATTATACCTTCACACCTACAATGCCTGATGAGCCTTTGGCCAAAGATTAAAATCATCACTTAATGGTGGGTGTATAATAATGTCAGACTTTTTTTCTTCCGTTGTAAGTAAATTTTCTATCATTAAGCTTAAATGGAAAGAGAAAATATAACGCATTTGGCAAGTACTTCAGACCATTTCATTCTTTGTTGAATTACTAATCGACACTTTATATAGAAAGTCATAATCCGGTTTCGAGTTGCTAAAAACTGGATGAAAAATATATGATATGATGATTTCAAATCCAATATTTTGGAAAGGACGAAAAAGCAAACATTTGCCCTAGCATAAGGCTATTGCTAAAAACAGAATCAAAAACAACTGAACCGATTTTCCTAAAATTTTCACAGATTGTGTAGGTTTGTCTGCAAGCAATATCGAATGGGGGTCGGACCCTACCCCTTTCCCCAAAAAACGCCACCCAAAACAAAAATTGGACCGATAGGCACAATATGGGTATCAAATGAAAGGTATTGGGAACAAGAATACGAATATCGTATTAGAATTTGGGTCCAAGTAGCCAGCGGAAGCCCCAATATGGGACTTAAATGAAAAGTATTGGGCAGTAGATTACAAATATGGCATACAAATTTTGTTACAAGTAATGGGAGGTCGCCCCACCCCCAAATACCCGCAAATGGGCATATAAGCCGACCATGGCAATATCGGACTCAAATAAAAGGTGTTTGGGAGTAGATTACGAAAATAACATTAAACATTGGCTCAAGTCTAGGTGCCGCTTTACCTCCTAAAAATTCGTCAAATAGGTAAATTAGCCAATTATGATAATGTGGACTCAAATGAAAGGTATTTCAGAGTAGAAAACGAATTTGATATCCAATTTTGGAGCCAAGTGTTTGAGGGTACGCCCTAAAGAACACCCTAAAATAACCTTCATTTCCGACTATGGCAATGTGAAGCTCCAATCAACGGTATTTGAGAGAGAAAAGAACAAATTTGGTATCTAGTTTCAGGGCATAGATTCGATGGCCGCCCCATCCCCAAACCACCCTCCAACGGTGAATTTATAACGACCATGGCAATATGGGGCTTAAATGAAAGGCATGGAGTGGAGAACGAATTTGATATCCATATTTGAGTCGAAATGTCTGAAGAGCCATCCCTCCCCTCAAAAGCACTTCTTATTACACTAATTTTCAAAAACACCAGATCTCGAAAATTGGTAAAACGATTCGTTCACTAAAAACAAAACATGGTCACTATTGTTAGGGTCGGGTGTCTCAGAGGCCATTCAAAACCCGCCAAAGGGATATATAGACTAATCACTACAGTATAGAGCTCAAACGATGGATGCTTGAGAGAAAAAACAAAACGAAATTGATATCTAATTAAAGAATCATGTGTTTGGGAAACCACCCCACCCCAAAATACCACCCTAATAGGATGTATTTACCGACCATGGTAATGTTTGACTTATATAAAAGCTATTTGGTGTGGAAATTGATTGATTTTCGAGAACTTGATACTCATTTTCGGGACAAAGACTATGGGGTCCGTCCTACCCTCAAACAGAAATTATTGACTGATCATGCCAATATGAGGCTCATATAAAATGTATTTAAAAGTATAGCACGAAGCTTATATTTACTTTAAATGCCAAGTGTCTGAGTGGCCACCCCACCCCCTAAACCGCAGATATTTACCAATACAGTAATATAGGACTCAAAAGAAAGGTATGTGGGAGTAGAGTAAAAAATTGCCCAGGAATCGAGCAGGGGCAAACTTGTCACACATCAATGAGTGATTTCCGATTCAAGTTTAAACTTAATGATTAGGGACCTTTCGAACGGCGTGTCGCAATGCGACACCTCTTTGAGGGAGAATTTTTTACATGACCATGTACCTCGCAACATTAAGAGGGGATAACCACCGCTTTAAATTTTGTCCGGTGTTCTCTCCAGAAATCGAACGCAGGCGTTCAACGTAATAGGCGGGCATAGGTTACAGTGGCACGAATTCGATATCCACATTCAGAGCTCAATATCCCCACCCTAAAAAATTTTAGACAGTTAAAGAAGGCGCAGTGAAGCCGGCCGGGTTTGACAAAATTTTCTATAAAAATAAAATTTTGACAAAATTTTCTATAAAATAAAATTTTGAAACTTTGAAATTTTGAAAAATTTTTATAAACATAAATTTAATAAAAAAAATTGCTAGTAATAAATAACAATACGAACTAAATTTCCCTCCAGCATTCCATTAAGGAACAGGGGATCCTTCTCTGATACGCCACTTGGTAAAGAAGTTTTAACATGGCAGAATAGCCAGCATGAGTTAGGGGATAACCACCGTTGAAATATTTGCTGATGCTCACGACGAGATTTTAACCAAGGCGTTCGGCATCAAAGGCGGACATGCCAACTTCTGCCCCAAAAATAATTTTTTATACAGCGTTTTTAAAAAAATTAATTTTAAAATTTTAACAAAATATTTAACAGTTTAACGCAGGTATTCACAAAACTTCTGTACAAATAGAATATTGACATAATATTCAATGGAAATATAATTAAAAAAATATTTTTAAATTAAAATTTAAAATAAGTACTCATAAATGCAAAAATTTTGAAATTTTTTTAAAAATAATTAAAATTCTATAAAAATTTGGTTTTAAAAATAAATTGCTATAAAAATAGAATTTTAACTACATTTTCTAGACATAATTCAAAATAAAAATAATATTTTACTAGAAAATTTCTATAGAAATAGTAATAGTTGTGACAAAATTTGATAAAAAAATACAATTTGACAAAGTTTAGAGTAAAAACAAAACTTTCGAAAAATATTCTTTTTTAATAAATTTTAGCAAAACTTTTTATGATAATAAAATTTTAACAAAAATTTTGTGAAAAAAAATTTTGACAAAATTTTTCAAACAAAAAACATTTTTTCAAAAATTTATGTAAATAAAATGTTGACACAATTTTTTGAAAAATTTTGGGAACAAACGTTCTATTCGTTTTTGCCAAATATCTTTAATTAGTATTAACACATATTTCTCTATCATAAGCCTAGAGATGCACCTCGAACACCTCTGCCCCCTATGAGGCGCCGTTTAATGATAACATCATAGGCATCATCACAGTACTGGGTCTATTTATAATTACATACATACTCATATATGAAAGTTGTAGGCTTTTTGTATGCTATGCCTGCCTACAAACAAATGAGCTGCTTATTTTATGTTTAGATGCACTAGTTTTTCTTTCTTTTTTCACATTACAAGTACGAGTACATATAGTTCTTCTTTTGTTTGATTTTTGTTTGCTCTGCTCTTCGTCATGTTCAAATAGCAAATTTGGCGCGCGCTTTTACGTTCCCATTTATACAGATGCAACATAGTTTTTGTTTCAGATGCTATACCCATGATATTGGGAACATCAGCACCATTAAGGCGGCGTGCTGGGTCAAAAGCAAAATGAAAATCAAAAAAATAGGTAAACAAAATAATAACAACTTTTCTTGTATTCAAATCGGCCGTGCAGATAAAATGTTGTGAAAATCCGTAACGCAGCCACAATTTTTATTTTATTTCTCATGCATTTCATCAAACGATGAGCCGTATCAATATTTGTAAAGTAATGAATTTATATTTATTTAGAGCAGAAACAAAAAAATGTATTAGATGTGGTTTCGCCACTAACGTTGGCGGGCAACGAGTTCAGAAATAATTTGAATGCAGAATAAATTTTTCTATATATTGAAAATGCAATAGCACGAGCTATGAAATGGGATGATGGACTGTGAAGTCAGCATATGCACTGAATACGTAAGGTCAGTCGAATAATAGATTGATGCATTTAGTAGAGAATGCAAATAGATGTTTAGGAGATAATGTGATGTCAAAGAGTATCAATAGCAGAGGCTAACAAGGCCACCTATAACCCTTACTAATGCTGACTACATTTGTGAATTATCCTGCTATGTTAAAATTTGGTCGCTTTGCGGCGCGCCGTTTGGAGTCAGCATAAAACCAGTAAGGAAAAGCAAAAGTAAGGCGGTGCCGACTTTATAATACCCTACACCTACCCTATAAATACAAAGTGGGAGCTATATCTATTTCTGAACTAGTTTTGATAGACCTCGGCGGATGTTTTCAGATGGGTTATTAAAATCCCTGTATCACAATTCGAGCAAAGCAAATATGTTTAAAATGCAATAACTATAGTTGACAAAAGACAACAAATTACCCAAAATCTGACAAACATATATATGGGAGCTACATCTAAATCGATTTTGGGTCTAGGAGTAAAAATCGGGCGATATATATATATATATATATATATATATATATATATATATATATATATATATATATATATATATATATATATATATTTATATATATATATATATATATATATATATATATATATATATATATATATATATATATATATATATATATATATATATATATATATATATATATATATGTATATATCTGAGCTATATCTTAATCTGGTCGGATTTTTATGAAATTCTCCAGTAATATCGAGAGTCAAGAGAAAATCCTTCCTGTCGAATTTCGAGAGAATCGGTGAACAAATGACCATTTTATTTCATTGTCATTGAAAATCGGACGAACATATATATGGGAGCTATATCTTAATCTGAACCGATTTCTATGATATTCTCTGGTAATAGCGAGAGTCAAGATAAAATTCTTTCAATTTTCGAGAGAATCAGTGGACAATTGACCATTTAATTGTATTATTACTGAAAATCGGACGAACATATATATGGGATCCATACCCGAATCTGAACCGATTTTTTTCAATTTCATTAGGCTTCGTCTCTAGGCCGAAAAATATGCCCGTCCGATCGGATGAAAAATACACTATGTTATAATACTTAAACTTTATCGGACTGCACTCATTCACCCTGAGAAAAGTTGATACCAAACGTGCTCATTTCAATACCATACGGTACTGATGGTAAGCAACACCGTATGTTAATCAAGTAATGCCGAATGGTATGGATATAAAATTTGTAGTACCCTTTAGTACTAGCTTTAATACCGAACTGATATTGCTTTTAATACCAATCTGTCACCGGTTTTCGAACCAACCCGTTATTGGTTTTAGTAACAAACCGTTATTGGATATTCTACCCCCTAATGAACCAAAATAAAATACCATTGAAAAAAATTTGAATCTTATTATACACTTCACCATAGGATATACTAATTTCGTCATTCCTTTTGAAGCCCCTCGAAATATGTGTCTCAGACCCCATAAATAATATATATTCTTTATCGTCATGAGATTTTAAGTCGATATAGCCATGTTCGTCCGTCCGTCTGTCGAAAGCACGCTAACTTTCGAAGGAGTAGAAGGGGAGGTAGTCGCTTGAAATTTTTCACAAATACTTCTTAACTTAGGTCGGTTGGGATTGTAAATGGGCCAAATCGCGTCCATGTTTTGATATAGCTGCCACATAAACCGATCTTGGATCTTGACTTTTTAAGCTTCTAGAGAGCAATTCTTATCTGATTTGGCTGAAAATTTTCACGTGGTGTTTTGTTATCACATCCGACAACTGTGCCAGGTATGGTCAAAATCGGTTTATAACCTGATATAGCTGCCATGTAAACCGACCTTGGGTCTGGATTTGGCTGAAATTTTGCATAACGTGTTCTGGCTCCCAACAACAGTGCAAAGTATAGTCTATATCAGTCCATAGCCTACTATATAGCCACCATATAAACAGATCTCCCGAATAGATTTCTCGAGCCTCTAGAGGGTGCAATTCCTATCCGATTTGGCTGAAATTTTGCATGACGTGTTTCGTTATGACTTCTAACAACTGTGCTAAGTATAGTTCCAATCGGTCCATAACATAAGCCGATCTTGGGTCTTGATTTCTTGAGCTTCTAGAGGGCGCAATTCTTATCCGATTTGGCCGAAATTTTAACTGAAGTGTTTTATTAAGTATGGTCTGAATCAGTCTATATCCTGATATAGCCGGCATATCAACAAATGTCCCGATTAGACTTCTTGGGCTTCTAGAGGGCGAAATTCTTATCCAATATGGTTGAAATTTTGCATATGTCGTATGACTTCCAACAACTGTTATAAATATGGTCTAAATCGGTATATAACCTAATATAGCTGCCATATAAACCGATCCTCCAGTTTGACTTTTTGAACCTCTGGAGGGCGCAATTATTTCTCCAATTGGCTGAAATTTTGGAGGTAGTGTTTTTAAAACACTATGCGATCTATGGTGGAGGGTATATAAGATTCGGCCTGGCCGAGCTTAGCATTTTTTTACTTGTTTTTTGCTTCTATTGTTATTGCTAAGAATTACAATTCAATAATTTCAAACAATATTATTACACCGCACAGCTTCGTATACAACACAAGAGACTTTATCATGTTTTCGGTAGAGATACCGTCCGTATAGCTTGTACTTTTCCATTTTTATCGCTGTCGAGTTTTTCAACACATTTTTACGCACACAAATCGTATTAAAGTATTTTATTAAACTAAAACTAATATTTTTAATGGCGTCGATGTTTTAAGTAAAAAGCTAAACAACAGTTTTTCTGCGGTTGCAAGAATACAAATGTAACGCCGTCAATTCTTAATAGCCTACTCCGTTTGGTATTAAATTGATACCTAATGGTTTTAAAAATATTTACCAATAACGCGAATAAAATAATACCAGCCGGTATTGGTAAAACACCTTCCGTTTTCTATCCGTATTGATATGAGGGAAGTAAACGATGTTTCTAAATGGGCTATTCATGGTAAATTTAGTATTTAGTTAGTTAGTGCGCACGGCCGTTGACAAAATGGACACCTCATGTTGTGAATATTTTTTAAAATATTTGATTATTAATATTGATACCATTCCTGTATTATTTGGCAACATCCTTTTCTTTTACCCCAGACGATCAATGTTAAGGTCCTTTTCCATTTAGTTTTGAAGTAGAGAGCAATACAATTTTTTGTTAAGAGTTCTCCAGTAATAAATCGTTTTAGGTCCACAGATTTCAATCTGGCTGATATCAGCCTTTCTTTGACAAGAAAAATTATATTCAAAGCCAGCATTGCCTTTTTCGGAAAAAAATCTTATAACGAATATTCTAATATAACTTCCAATTGTTCTGCTTTGTTTTAGCTATCCAGACCATCGACCAACAACGATGAATGAATGTGAATGATGAATGTCATCAAAATATTTAATCGCATTTTCGGTTAGCCTAATTACTTGTTTTAATTTACTTCAATTTCCGCTTGATTTATTACTTTTTAAGTGCTTAAACAATTATAAGCGTCTGCCAAAACAGTTTCTAGACTCACTCCTTGTGGTTGATTGAACGCTACCAAGGAACAATTCCAACAACGAATGCTACGCCAACAAAAATATATGTCATTTAGGAATTTTTATTGCATACAACTCATTTTGTTTGCATTTGTCTTTGTTTTCGCGGATAACAATAAAAAAGCCACATATAGCGTTTAATGTTTAATTTATTAATAATAAATATAAAGAAAAAACTGTATATGGCAAAACAAAGCTAATTTGTTAATAAATGTCACTCCCAAAAGCCTAGGAAATGGTATTCGCATATAGAAAGTATCGAATTCGAAATGAAATACTTTGTCGTTATAAAAAGTAGTTTTAAAACATGTTTGACGGTTATCAAAGCAATATTTAAAACTAAAAGTGAAATATTCTATAGGAAATGTTATTGAAATATTAATTATATAGGACTATTTTTTATAGAATTTTTTGGCAACATTTTATTTTTTAAAAAACTTTAACAAAATTTAGTATTCTGGAAAAGTTTGTCAAAAATTTAAATATTTGTAAAAAATTGGCCAAAAATTTATTTTAATCTAAAGTTTTTTTGTTGTTTTTTATATGGTTAAAACAAATTTCATACAAAATATAAAAAAAAATTATTTCATACAAAATTTTTATAAATTTTATTTTTGTAGAAAACATGAGAAAGTTTTTATTTTTGTTAAAGTATTATTTTTATAGACATTTCCCAACATCTTATTTTTTCTAGAAATTTTGTCTAAATTTTATATCGTTAGAAAATTTTGTCAAAATTTAATTTTTATAGAAAATTTTGTCAAAATTTTATTTTTATAGAAAATTTTGTCAAAATTTTATTTTTAAAGAAAATTTTGTCAAAATTTTATTTTTAAAGAAAATTTTGTCAAAATTTTATTTTTAAAGAAAATTTTGGCCAAATTTTATTTTTATAGAAAATTTTGTCAAAATTTTATTTTTATAGAAAATTTTGTCAAAATTTTATTTTTATAGAAAATTTTGTCAAAATTTTATTTCTATAGAAAATTTTGTCAAAATTTTATTTTTATAGAAAATTTTGTCAAAATTTTATTTCTATAGAAAATTTTGTCAAAATTTTATTTTTATAGAAAATTTTGTTAATGTTTTATTTTTATGGAAAATTGTGCCAAAATTTTATTTTTATACAAAATTTTGTCAAAATTTTATTTTTATAGAAAAATTTGTCAAAATTTTATTTTTATAGAAAATTTTGTCAAAATTTTATTTGTATAGAAAATTTTGTCAATTTTTTTTTTTATAGAAAAATTTGTCAATATTTTATTCTTATAGAAAAATTTGTCAAAATTTGATTTTATAGAAAATTTTTTCAAAATTTTATTTTTATAGAAAATTTTGTCAAAATTTTATTTCTATAGAAAATTTTGTCAAATTTTATTTTTATAGAAAATTTTGTCAAAATTTTATTTTTATAGAAAATTTTGTCAAAATTTTATTTTTATAGAAAATTTTGTCAAAATTTTATTTTTATAGAAAATTTTGTCAAAATTTTATTTTTATAGAAAATTTTGTCAAAATTTTATTTTTATAGAAAA
Source organism: Stomoxys calcitrans (assembly GCF_963082655.1). Lineage (NCBI taxonomy): Eukaryota > Metazoa > Arthropoda > Insecta > Diptera > Muscidae > Stomoxys > Stomoxys calcitrans. The sequence continues at coordinate 24,293,794 of NC_081555.1, read as the reverse complement.
TTTTGTCAAAATTTTATTTTTATAGAAAATTTTGTCAAAATTTTATTTTTATAGCAAATTTTGTCAAAATTTTATTTTTATAGAAAATTTTGTAAAATTTTTATTTTTATAGAAAATTTTGTCAAAATTTTATTTTTATACCTTTTACTTGAACCTTAAACGCCTGGGTTCAAATCCTAGCGAGAACATTGCAAAAATGTTAAGTGGAGGTTATCCCCGCCTAATGTTGGCGATATGTGTAAGGTGCTATGCCATGCATTGAAGTCATGTGAAAACTTCTCCCCATAGAGGTATCGAACTGCGGCGCTTTAGCATTGAGCTTAATCATGAATCCGACAACACTCATTGATATGTGAGAAGTTTAATTTTTGCTTTACTCTCTAATGCCTTTATTTGGACTCTTTATTGAAGGGGGAAAAAATGTGTCCGGTTTGTTTGTATTTTGGGAGTGAGGTTTCCACCCAGACACTTGACCCTTATAGTAAATATAAGCTTGGTGCTGTACTCTCAAATACTTTTAAATCAGCCCCATATTACCATAGTCGGTAAAAAATCCTTTTTCATTTGAGCCCTATATTGTCGTGATTGGTCTATAGATATCCATTTGACGGGGAGTACATTTTGGAGGTGGGATGGTACCTCAGACATTCCGCCCAAATATGTATGTCAAATTCGTGCTCTACCCCCAAATACCTTTCATCTAAATCCAAAATTGCCATGGTCGATAAATATGTACGGATTAAAGGCCTTTTTGGGGCTGGGGCTTGGAATTGGCCACTTTGCCCTAAAAATTGGTATCAAATTCGTTATATCCACCAAAAACCTTTTTTTTAAGCCCCATATTGATATGTTCGGGATATAAGAGCTTTGGAGCTTACCCAAAAACTCTTGGCGCCAAAACTAGATTCCTTTTCTACTCTCAAATACCTTTCATTTGAGTCTCATATTGTCATGATGGGTAAAAGCGCCTCCTAAATACCATTAACAAAAATTGTAGTCATTTTCCTAAACTATTCCCAAATTCCTTTCATTTGAGTCCCGTAACGCCATGAACGGTTAATATGCCCATTTAGGGGATTTTTAGGGGTGGGGACACCTACCATTACATGGACTTCTTTTTTGGACATATCCGTAATATACTCCCAAAAACCTATAATTTCAGTCCCATATTGACATGAACACCCAATATGTATATTTGGGGTAGTTTTGGGGTTGGGGCGGTACGCTGGGTACTTAGACTCAAATTTTAATACCATATTCATATTCTAATCTCTAATATTTTTCATCTTATACCCATACTGTTCCGATCGTCACGCTTTTAGATGGTGTTTTTGGGGTATGGAAGAGAATGCGCCCGCCTTCCGATATCGAAAAATTATATAGCCTTTGTTTCCTTCCAGACCGATGTACACAATCTGTGAAAAGAATAAACAAAGAATTCGACCTTATTTTATATGCCAGATTCGTAATCTACTCCCCAATACCTTTCATTTGAGCCCCATATTGATAGAAACGTTTAATTTGTCTGCTTGGAGGATTTTTGGGGTTAGGAGACTTCCTGGGTACTTGGACCCAATTTTTTATTACAACATTCATATTCTACTCTTATTACATTTGATACCCATATTGTCCTTGTCGGTCCACTTTTGATTTTGTGTAGTGTTTTTGGAGTAACGGGGAATGTTCCCCCTAGTTACTTGGACTCCAATTTTCAATATGGAATTCGTACTCTACTCCAGAATACCTTTCATTTTAGTCCCATATTGTCCCGATTGGTCCACTTTTATTTCTGGGTAGGGCTTTTGAGGTAAGGGGTAGGGTCCGCCCCCTTTCCGATATCAAAAAATTACATAGCAATCTGCGAAAATTTCAAGGTAATCGGTTCAGCCGTTTTTGAGTCTACACGGAACAACCAAACAAACGACAAACAAACAAACACAAATTGATTTCTATATATAAGATTTTGTCAAAATTTATTAGTTTATTTTATTTATTATTTTGCCAAAATTTATTAGTAGCTGAAGCGGGTCGCACCGCTGTGCTTAATTTCTTATATATGGAGCAAAATTATTCTTGGAAAATGCATTTTTGACAATTAAAGAGCTTTTAGTGAAATACCACGCTACGCTACGAAAACGCTATATGTATGTCGCTTGACTAACAGTATAACAATAAAAATGCCTTTATTTAAATCCCATATGATCTTTATTGGTCTAAGAATTCGCTCGGAGGGTTTAGGATCATATAAGTATGGATGTTACAAGCACTCCATTCTTAAAAAAGTTTATTTGAGCTCGATATTCTCATAAGGATTTTGGGAATGGAAAGGTCTCCAGGGTGGTGGTTGGTGAGTTTAAGAGGTTGTGTGGACCCTCAGACAATTAGGTCCGGTCAAGAAATCGGACCGACATCGGTACGATATGGCGGTAAATATATCAGATTTCCCTCAGTCGTGTCATTTCGACAACATGACAAACACTCCTCTCGTTTTTAAATACGATGTCGGTAAGACATCGTATCCGATATCGGATGATTCATCAGATTGTTGGACAAATATCGGAAAATTTTGTGAACTGGGAAGAAGGAATGGGAGAGCGGACAGTCTGACAGAATGGGTTAGAAGGCAACACGATGCAAGTTAGGGACATAGACGTGAAAAGCGCATGTGGTCCATTCAGAGGTAGTTGCACCTCCTTAGATCTCATGGGGATCATCGCAGAACAATGTTTACATGCGCTAATTTACACAAGTTCTCGAATAAATGAGAACCTAAAATTAAAATCTCTCTGCCCAGATTATAGAACATCTGCTGTGTTTGTGTGTCCCACATAGCAGATGTTCTACAATCTGTTCTTTCCCGATGTCCGCACATTCTCTGCAGAAGTCATTACTGCAACCTTCAGTCTGTCATTATTCTTTCCGATCAGACACCAAATTGGTAGACCTCTTAAAGTATAGATTAGGCCACATTTTTTTTGGAATTTTTGCAACCCGTATTTTTTTCTAGCCACACTGTCCAGAGACATTGAACTCAGTTCACCATATGGTGTCGTCCTTAAAGCAGCTGGGGTGTATAAACAAACCATTCATTGAATCCAGCTGAGTTGTGAACAGTAAGGGTATTTGCGGAGCAGTGTCCACCAGACCAGACCTCAACACAATATAGCATTATAGGTCTAAAAATAGCAGTACACAGCCAATATGTGACGTGCGGTTTAATCCCCCCAACATGGGCCAATTCCCCAGATGTATAAAGAAAAAATTGCCTTTCTCGCCCTTTCGAAAATGATAAAGTTGAAGTTAAACTCAATTTCCTGTCCACCCAGGTATTTCGCCCGTCCAGCAAATGGAATGTTCTCTCACCCCAAGGAGACAGGTGCCACCAGCTACATTGTATGTCATGCTGAAAACAACAACTTCCATCGTGTATAGACTAATATCTAAATTCCCTACGGCCGTCTAATTTGTAGAGGTAGCAAACTATCGATAATCGCAACATTCGATATTTCTAATAACAATATCGATATCGATACTACCATTAATTTCCCATTTCCTATAGTTTAAACAAAAGTGAGAAGTAAATATCAGGAGATCGATTTTTATAGAAGCGATACCAATGCACAGACCGAATAAACCAAATACAATAAAGTCGGTTGGAAGTCATGAGAGAGATCACTGTGCAAAATTTTAGCACAATCAGATGAAAATTGCTCTCTCTATAAGCGCAATGTATTTTATATGATGTCGGATGGCTTATATTTGTTAAATTTTGTCCAAAAATGTTACTATGCCAATAGTATCGATTGGAAAAATTTCAATTGATATTCAGAAAAAAAAATTAAATATCGATAATGACATCGATATTTTGCTGGCTCTACTACTTCGACATCATACATAGAGCTTTCTTTAGTGCTGCTATTGGAGTGCCGAGAGTATCATAGAGTTTACATCATCTAATTGTATACCTACGAGTATATCACGATTAAGCCATCTTACCCTCGCGACCTTTCTCTGTTATCATAATTGAAGAGACTATTGGAAAGATGACGTTTTTGAATATGAATTGCTTCGATGACTGAAGCAACAACGCTGTCAAATTCGACTATTGAAACGGGAAGTGCACAGGTAATTCCAATATCAGTAGCTTGCCACTTCTACATGTAGGCAATTGCACATATGTATAAGCAATTTCACATTTAGCCTAAGGTAAGGCAAGATCAGATGAAATTGGCAGTACTTGCAGTCAATAGCGATACCGCATTATGTATAGAACAAAGCATTAAGTCGAGCACGATGCTAACTCAGCTACAAGACCGGGTTTTTTAAAATGAGGAAAATATATTTGGTACAACTTGGCATATATACAACAACAATTTTAGTTCTGTCAAAAAATTTTTAAAGTTTTTGAGACAATCTCTGTTGTGTGATATAAGTGTCAAGATTTTCGGAAAGAAGCATTATTTTTTTTAAATCATGGTACCATTCTCTCCTTGCTTGTAACACTCTCGTGGTCAGTAAGCCCACCCTTTTTGGGATAATAAGCGCCATTAAATCCTAATCAAAACAAGTTCTCCTAAACTAATTTTTCAGTTGCCTTATTCCCCACCAATAAGACAAAATTATTTTATCTCTTTCCGGCGTTATAGAGGTCTCAGTCCTCCCATTAAAGTAAACATCATGTAATAGGTTAGGTTGAAAAGAGAGTGCAGATATTAATCTGTCCCATCCCACTATAGACATACACTTAAGGCAGTAACCAGCTTGTTGTGCGCTTTTAAAACTAAAAAGTAACCTCGAAAAAGAACATTTAAGTTAGGACTACCGTGCTACGTACGAAATCCTTAATAGTTTTGCATACCACTCCCTTAGTTGGTTCATGTCTGGTATCGTGTCCCCACCTAAGTTCCGGTGTCTGTGAGCCGCGAAAGCCGGACAATGCTCCAACGTCTCATCATCTTCTCCACATGCCCTACACATGCTATCTATTGGCGCACCGATTTTGCATAAGTGAGCTCGTAGTCCTATATGTCCCGTTATGACACCAAAAACTTACCGACCTCCTACTTACTTCCTTTCAGTAATAGCCTCGTCCTCTCACAATCCGAATCACCCCATAGGATTTTCGCCATCCTAACGACTGTTTCGCGGTTACACATTATTTATCGCCCACGCCCATAAATCGGACTGCGTCGACTCGAAAGACTTCGGGTTAGCCAAGTTTGTCGATGGCAGTTCTCTGGCCTTCACTGCCAAATCGTGTTTCCTTTCTTTCCCTCTTACTCCGTTATGGCCCGGCACCCAAATGATGCGGATTGTGCCATCACCAGAGAAGGCGTTAATCTCCTTCTTAAACTCCAAACATCATGTATTAAGTTGTCTGCATTTCTTTTACAATATTCATAAATTTCTACACAAAAAATTTGTATGAATTTTATAGCATTAAAGTAATGTAGATATAATATCTACACATATTTTTCTAAATTACATTCATAAAAATTCTTGAGTATATCATATATCTTGCCATGCATTCTTCGGCATGAAAATGAGACCAGCAGCAAGAATATAAGAATGAAAATGCTTTGCCCAAAGCATTTGCTTTTAAAACATAAATCAAATCATCAACATCATTTTTCACCCAACCACTGTTGGGTTTTGTGCTGATGATGTTCTGCTTCTCTTTTTTTTATTAAATTAAACATTCACCTGTGCTGTTTTGCATGGTTAACCTAGATTTTTGGTGGTTTCTTTCCTTTTTATTATAATGTGCTGCTTGTAGTGTGTAGGTATGTACATTTTAGTACTTAATTTTTCTTTTTATTTCTTTTTACTTTCATATGTTGTCATTGTGTTTGCTCAAATGTAGATCACGACCTTTGACGTTGACATCTTGTAATGCAATAAAATTATGTAGGTGAGAAATAGAGTGTCATGGGAAGAGGGTAACTAAGTCATTTGTGTTCTTTTCTAATAGAACAAAAGGGGTGTTGCCACTTTGAGAGAGAGAGTGAGTAAAAGAAGATCTTAATGGAATGTAAAGATAATTAAATTAGTGAAGATTTTAAGTTTTTAATGGACAATTAATTGATGTCAATGTGTAATTTAATCGGGTAATGTGCGATTTAAAAAATCGTCAAGAACTAAATTATAGACGACGGTTTGTTCTATCATATGTGGATGATACCAATGTATACTACTTTCACAATGTCACAGATCTGAAGTCTTATATATTCAACAGTAGTTAAAGCAGCAAGAAATTTTAGAATGAGCTCAGAGCATCGAACATACTATGTTCGGCTAATGGGACAAATGTTCTGTCATAGCCAATTAAAGTAAAGTTAATGCAGTTTTTGCGATTTTAATGTATGAATGACCCATAATAATCTATGGTCAGCATATCAGCTGATGACTAGTGTTTGTGTTGATGTTGGTAATGCATAAAAGTATATTGTTACCAAAAAAGTTACCTATTATCAACTCAAATATTGCTTCTCTCAACCATTTCCGACTCTCAACTTCAAACAAATATGACTCTTGCCAGTTATACATTGCATCAGTATCCAGCTTTTCTTTAGCCTTCTGTATCCATCAGTAGGTAATTTAGTTTTTTTCCATGACATTTTGTTTTAAATATGAGAATGACCCATAATAATCTATGGTCAGCATATCAGCTGATAACTAGTGTTTGTATTGATGTTGGCAATGCATTAAAGCATAGTGTTTGGAGTTGCCAAACCCCCTTATAATCAAATCATATTCGTGTTTCTTTTCTTTTGCAATCAAACCAATCAAGTAAAAGTAACTTCCTTCCATTAAACATCCAAGTTTTGGTTAACTGTGAGTGTAAAAAAAATGCGTATGAGGAGTTATTTAAATTGTCGCTACAGGAAACCCAACCATACCCAACAGCTGTAGTGTTATCCACCACATGGAGGTAAACGCCAAATACCCGCAAAATAATTTTCAATTTTCCCCTAGCTGAAATAACAAAACAAAAGAGAAAGTTTAACGTTAACGTCTCTAGGAAATATACGAGTATATGTTTAGAATGAAAGTTTAATTGAATTGAAAGCTATGAAAAATAATGTTTACACACGACTATTAACTTTTGGAAAATTATTATTTGCCGCTATTTTTCATATTTTTTGCATGCAATGCTAGGGAAAATTTCTTCAGATAATCATTTATAAAAATAAATTATAATTTTTGTGGCGGTGATGGTGGTTTAATTTCAATTTTTGCATTCAACATTGAGATAAACAAACGAAATGAAATGAAAACACAATACACCATAATAATGGAAAAATGATTTCCCATAAACCAGAAAACAGAAAAAAGCTCAAGGAAAGCCTCAAACAACAAAGCATTAGAGACATAACATCTACTAGAGGAGCTGCTTTGCTTAAATGCTAAGCATACAGACAGACAAGTAGCCAGCCAGATAGACAACTTGCAAATCAACCATGCCATAATCATTGCCATCATTAGTTAGATGAATGAATGTAAGGGGGTTTACGAGCAGCTATCTTGAATCACATCTTCATATTAGAGGCTAGAAAAAAACGTGCCAAAGTTATTGTAAGTTTATCTAAACCAAAACAAAAACATTTTTCAGATGCTTTCGTAAGGCTGTGAAGCACTACACCTGCTTCAAGTCAAAAAGTAAAGAGTTGCCATATTGAAACAAAGCTGTAATAACTTCATGACGGTTAAAGGGAAATTTCCCATCATCCTTTGGGAAGCTACCGCGAAGAGAGCTGTAAAGCGGCAATCTTAAATTAGACTCAGAAAATTTTTGTCCATTGGAATACCACTGTTGCGACAGGCCAAAGACTACATTCGTAATCCGAGCTTGCACCCTTTTCAAAATCCTAGCTAGATAAATTCTACTTCCTTGAGGTTTTTGGCGTTTTCTTTTTTGTCAATAACTACAATATACCGATTGTAGAATGCACTTAGACTTGTATGAATGGACTTTCTGGTATATTCTAAAGACTTAGGACGAAGTTGTTACTAGTGTGTCCTTATATTTCTCAATACTTATTTTCAAAAGGTGGCCAACCTTGCAATAGTCTTAAATCTCGAATGTCACCTTGGTACAGGCACTTCGTAAATACAAGCCTGCAGTGTTCAGGTCTGCCACACAAATTAGTTCTGGTCAAGATTCTCTGACTCATAACATCATTAAAGGAGCCTTGTCCCCGTCAGAGACTAAGAGTAAAACCAAAGTCGAAAAGTTTTCGTATAAAAGTCGCATTGCGAGTGAATTGTAGTCAATATTTACGCACTAATGTAATTCGCTTTTTCACTCTCTGAAGAACAACCATAAGTCGAGTAGATTAAGCACGGGCTCACCAAAAAAAAATCCTGTAGTGCATCTGCAGACACAGTCCTACACACAGGAAAGCACACAAGCATAGCGACGGGAAAATTTTTTTTCTTTCTGAGTCAGTTGTGACTCTTCCATTATACACTGGTGATCCATAAAATGCACAAGCAACGAAAAAACCACCATACATACATACTGCGAACAAAACGACTACTAAGACCCCAATCAATTCACCGAATGCGCTTAACCATTTCGGTATCTCCGAATATTCCCTTCTTCATCCGACCTAGTAATATATGCTTGAGCAACATTGTCACGTACTATCCTTGCTAAATGATCTACCCTTTCTGAGCCGAAAGACACTACACACCATCCTGTCCCTTGACCCCGAATTTCGGAAAAAATTTTAATAATTTCGATTCGTTGTGGGCTCGTCTATCATTCCATCATGAAATGGCAAACCTTACTGAAGAGAAAATTCAAAGCAGCAGCAAAAATATGGCGTCGATTGCTGTCCCCATCGGTTCACTTTTGTAGCGTCCCTGAAAGAAACGTTATAGTTAGTGTCCTGTCGTCTCCTTTAAGTGATCTTCCTTAATTCTAATCAATAGTTGGTTATATGATGGTAGATAATTAATGACGCCTGACATTCCGCCGCATTGTTTTCACTCTTGAGCCCACAACCCACCTTACTTGTCTTAGTCTTTCGATGTCTTCCAAGGACCATATCGTTTACTGCACTTATTCCTTTGTTTATCTTAGCAACCTGACCATTTACTGTCAGTGCCCTAAAGCCTTCTAACGACAATGCTGACACAGATGCCCTAAAACTTTCCCCATAAAGGTCCCAGTTAAATTTGGATACCTTAAGACCAGGGATTGCCCTGTAAGTTATTATTATCTCAATCTCACACACCTACACCTAAATTGAGAACAATAAATGACACCATATTTGTTACCGTTACGTCAATATTACAATCGCCTACAGCCCCTACGAAGGAATACTTCTCACTCGAAATTTTCAACACACCGACGTCATTCTAAGTCAACTACTCGCTGAGAAAGTATCCCCTAGAAAACTAGTAAAAAATATGCCGTGTGAGAACGGGTTGAGATAACTCTTTGAAATTTGGAATGGTTAGAGCTGAGGTGTTAGCAAGATCGGGTGCAAAATTTCAAGGCACTAGATTATCTGGCGACTTCTGCAAGAACCCTAAAGTTGGTCACTTGGGTATTTCGAAAATTTATTTGGGGCTGCCAAATTTTCGTTTGTGGTTCGCTTTTCATTTTTTTGTGGATAGTGCTCTAAAATCCCTACAAAACAGTCCACTTGAGGTCTACAATATCTCCACTAGTTTAGGGGATATTTGAATATTAATTTTGCAATTTTGATCGAAACCTGCTTCGTATTTTGGCATTTACGAAGGCATTTTGCCACTTTGTGACAAAATTTAAAACGACTTTGCCTCAAAAAACTTGCATATCTGATGATTTATTTAAAAGTTATACAGTCTGGAAGTCAAAAAATGTGAAAAGTGTATATTTTACAATTTTTTGCCCTAAAAAGTATTTTCATTGGTAACTTGCTTAAGTTTTTTCTTTTTTGTTTGTGTGCTATATGTACTTCAAAATAGGCAATTTTTATTAACAAATTGGAAAAATCCCTCGAGTTGTCAAATTCCAAAGCCCAGATTCCCCATTCGGGCTTATGTTTTTTTAATTCATAAAAATTGTTTGCACCTAACTATATTTAATGCTTCCATAGCAATTTTACTAAAAAATTCCGATGTGGAAACTATCTTTGCACAAATTGGGCCTCTGGCGGCTGCAGCGAGGATGCCATAAAAAAGCATTAAAGGGCCGGTATAAAATGTATATCCCTTAGTCTACTACCAGCACCACATCAACTGGAATTTGTATTTAGACAAAGTTGTAAATTATGTTGTTGTAGCCACATTTGCATTGTGAGGAAGCTCGTTCCGGTCTATACGACCGATCGCCGCAGGAACATGGTGGCCATTGGTTATTTAAAGGCGCCAATAACTCGCCTTGTCGTATCGAGCATCATAGGTATTCAGTATTTAAGCAAGAGCCGGTGCCACCTGGCCTCTCGATGAGACTCTCCACTCGATACTGCTGATTGTCCCCGACTGCAGTTGCAGCTACTTCGTATAGAGCATTCCACTATCCGCAACTTGTGGATGCGCCCGATAGCTGCCAGCTAGGCTTCTGGTGATACCGAAGAACACCACACAGATTGAAGTTCAAAGTTCCAGCCTATGTGATGCTCATAGTTATCCCGTGCCGGGGCTGGCATGGATGTATTAGCATAATGTTGGCATAAATAATGGCATGGATGTTTTTCTAATTCAACTCAGTTTAGGTTTGTATATCCAAATACGTCATATTTGATATTTCCTTCAAAGTCTACTTCATCATTGTTAATAATATGTGAAAGTACATTCTATTCACATTAGAACTTTACAGTAATACAAAAAAAAAATTCTTGCATAAATTAAATTTTCCGCTTGAAAGCAAAACTTAATCCGCATTATTATGAAGCTACACCCCCATTCTTCCCACGATGTGTATAAAATTTCATTTTTTTTGTTATTCACTATTATCTAACTCTTATGTTGGTGGAACAATTCCTAACAACAATGCAATAGACAAATGAATGAAACTTTCATTTTATACTGCATATTTCGTTATGGAGTTTTAGATTTCTTTTACTCTTCATACTAAGTTTCATATACTGAAACTCATTTCCTTTTCCGGTTGATGTTTTTCTCTGTCGATAGTGTTGTTCTTTTTGTGATTGTTCAAGAATGTTAATGCATTATAATTTACATTTTGCAATACAAACCCATTACAAACACCCTTTCGTTTGGTTGGCCTCTTAGTCCATCTCTGCTTAGTCCATCACTATACCCCGCCTTTTTGTGATTTCATTTCAGTGATATGACTTGGTATTGCCAAGGTAGAACAAAAGCCAAACTCAGCCAACCCTAACCAAAAAATAAAGAAAAGACAACAAAAAAAGATCAGTTTTTTGTAATGAAAACAAATCTCTGCTCTGGCAAAAATTTCATCATCATCACCAACATTGCTAGTATGCTATCATTAGGCTAGGAAAACAAAGTCATTGGCGTTTTTGTGTTAAACTAACAAAAAATGTTTGTAATTTTTTTCCATCTACCTATGTTTATTTTTTTCTCTTCTGTTTTCCTATGAAGTTCCTTTGCTCTTTTGTGTTTTAAGTAAAGGTTATTCACCTATGACTAGATAGTTTTGCAACAAAATTGTTGCTGTAAAATAAAGCACAACACATAATGAAAGAATTTTCTTTCTTTTTTAGTGCAAAATCGGAAGCCAGTAATTGAAGTTGCTGTATGTGGCTTATTTAAAGATTCTTATCGTAAATAATATTCTAGTGATCCATAAGAAGCCATTAAAGCAATGAAATGGAAAGCAATGGATGGAAAATGAAAACATGTTACAAGAAGAGTACAATTTATAAGTAATCTGATAAAGAGTTAAGTTCAATACAAGAAATAACAATAATAAATAAAGACTATAACAAAATACGCTTCTTTCACTTTCACAACATCATCGCCTTATTTTAATTCTTCTCAACGCTTCCTATAATGAAACCTGACACCATTTGGTTAAACGATTTCTAAATTTGTATTCAATTCTCCATCATCTTTGTTACAGCACTTCAAAGTTGACATAACTAATTGAACTACATTACTTTCAATTGTCTGCAAAATGTTTACCCACTCTCCCCACAAGACTCAATACAACACAAGACTACTTCAATTTTCCATTTCCGTTTCCAATGTTGCCACATAACGCTTAACTCTACGATCTTTCATAATTTATTTGCATAAACTATTGTGTGTGGACGATTTTTTCTTCACACTCTATCATTTCAGTTCAACGAAATTTCACACATTACACATAGTTTAAGCAAGTCCCAGCCCCCCCAATGAAGACCACTACAACAGTTTTTACTTCATGTGTTGACTCTCTTTGGCTATATGGATCTATAATTATCTCAAGTCATTATATTCTCGGCTGTGTTAATTGAGCCAAGTTTATTTTGAGTTGATTTTTATCGTCACTGTTGGCGTTGTATCTCATGGTGGTTCTCTTGCCAATTTGTTTACCGGTTTGCCGGGTAATCAGTCTCGTTTTTTTGTTGGTGTTTCGTTTTCAACATTGGTCGTTTTTTTATTGTTTTGTTTTTGCTATTTAGTTTATCATGACAAAAGTTGAACTTTTTATAATGAGGGGGCTAAGTTTAGCGCAGAGCAGCAGCTTTAGCGCATAAAAATGGCTCCAAGTCTGTTCCGTTCTTTGCTACATGGAATATGAAGGTGTAATATAAACATGGGCAAATGACATGAAATGAAGTGTGAGAAAAGAATTTGTTAAATGTCTGATGGTAGCAGGGAAACATTAAAAGGCCAACAACATTAGGTTAAATACAAACAAAGCAAAAAAGAAGAAGAAACATTAAAGGTGAAAATAGAATTAAAATCAGGGTTGCCAGATTGTTTGTAATATATGCAACTGAATGACAAAACTTCACAAGGAGTAATGAAAAATAAGTTATGGATGCAATATTAGGACTACCAACACGCCTTATGCCAACTGTCCTTTAAAATTTTGCCATAATATCGAAGCCTATCTGAAAAACATTTTTGCTACACTTATTGTGTCTATTAATGATGCTTATGATCCTGTTCAGATGAACTTTCAAGTTTTTACCAACTATAAGCAGATCTCAGTTGATATTATTTTTTCATCAACCATCGCTCAGGGGATGTCCCCTATGATTGCATGTCCCCAATGAATGCTCTGGCGATTTCCCCTATGGATGTAGGGTTTATTGGGGTGGGAAAAATTTTAGCCGAAAGTCGATTTCATATACGATCGGTTCAGGCATATACGAACAGTTCGGGCGAAACAGAAAATTTGTCTGTAATGCATTGTCCGGTCCGCCGGCCAATCAACTACGAACGGGTGTAAATTCCTAGAAAATCAAGTATTTGTATCAAGTCATCCTTACATCAGGAATAGGAAGACGAATATTAGATGAACACACACCATGAAAGTACCGATAGAACTGCGACAGACAACCCACGTTACGATGATGTTCAAGGGAGGAAATAGAGTTGGAAACAATATGGTCCCCAATCAACGCCAATCCCCCTTCTCTGTACACGGTCCAATAGCTCCAAGGATGATTTTGAAACTCCAGCCCATACATGTAGGTTGTACTCCATTTTCGGCCTTATGAAAGTATTGGGTTGCCCAAAAAGTAATTGCGGATTTTTTAAAAGAAAGTAAATGCATTTTTAATAAAACTTGGAATGAACTTTAATCATATATACTTTTTTTACACTTTTTTCTAAAGCAAGCAAAGTAACAGCTGATAACTAAGAAGAAAGAATGCAATTACAGAATCACAAGCTGTGAAAAAATTTGTTAACGCCGACTGTATGAAAAATCCGCAATTACTTTTTGGTCAACCAATAGTATAGATGTTAAGAAGAGCAGGAGTGAATCAAGAGCTTCTGATTGCTCAACATCTATGCCGTTGATAGACAGAGGTGATCGTAATCGGTCAGCAAATCGTTTGTCTGACAACAAACAGCAATGAGTCTTTCGTGCATTAATTCTTCTCGATTCATTCGAACCCGCTCAGACTCCGTAATCCGCCTCTTGTCCTCAATCTCTCGAAGACTCGCTCTATGGTGGAATGACAGAGAGAAAGCACGATTACTTTCGTAGAAATAAGGCTAGTCGCTTGAAATTTTACATGAATACTTCTTATTAGTGTAGGTCGGTTGGGATTGTAAATGGGCTATATCGATCCATGTTTTGATATAATTGCCATATAAACCGTCCCTTGATCTTGAATTCTTGAGCCGCTCGAGGGCGCAATTATTATCCAATTTGGCTGAAATTTTGCACGAAGTGTTTTGTTTTAACATTCGAAAAATGCTCCATGTATGGTTCAAATGATTCTTTATCTGATATAGCTCTCATATAAACCGGTTTCGGATCTTGACTTTTTGAGTCGCTAGAGGGCACAATTATCATCCAATTTGGTTGAAATTTTCCATGAATTGTTTTGTTTTAACTTCCAATAACTGTTGGATCGGTTGGTTCAAATCGGTTCATCGGAACCGCTAGAGGGCGCAATTATTATCAGATTTGGCTGAAATTTTGCAGTAGTGTTTTGTTTTAACGTCTAACATTTGTTCCATGTATGGTTCAAATCGATTCTTTATCTGATATAGCTCCCATATAAACCGATCTCGGATATTGATTTTTTGAGCCGCTAGAGGCTGAAATTTTGTATGAATTGTTTTGTTTAAACTTCCAATAAATGCTCCGTGTATGGTTCACATCGATTCTTTATCTGATATAGCTCCCATACAAACAGATTCTCAATAGGGCGCGTTTCTTATCCGATCTGCCTAAAATTTTGTATAATGACTTCCGCTTTGGACTCCAACAGCCAAACCAAGTATGACCCCAATTCAGGCTAGGCGCTTGAAATTTTGCACAAATACTTCTTATTAGTGTAGGTCGGTTGGGATTGTAAATGGGCCAAATCGGTCCATGTTTTGATATAGCTGTCATATAAATCGACCTTGGGTCTTGACTTTTAGAGCTTCTAGAGGGTGGAATTATTATCCGATTTGACTGAAATTTTGCGCGAAGTGTTATGGTATGACTTCCAACATTTGTACCAAGTATAGTCTACATCAGTCCATAACCTGATATAGCCGCCATATAAACCGATCTCCCGAATAGACTTCTTGAGCCTCTAGAGGGTGCAATTCTTATCTAATTTAGCAGGAAGTGTTTTACTTTGACTTCCAACAACTGTGTTAAGTATGGTCTAAATCAGTCTATATCCTGATATAGCCGCCATATAAACCGATCGTCCGATTAGACTTCTTGCGCTTATAGAGGGCGAAATTCTTATCCAATATGGTTGAAGTTTTGCATATGTCGTTGTGGTAACCACTTCCAAAATCTGTTCTAAGTATGGTCTAAATCGGTTTATAACCTGATGACTTTTTGAGCCTCTGGAGGGCGCAATTATTACTCAATTTGCCTGAAATTTTGGAGGTGGTGTTTTTCTACGACTGGTGTTTTTCTATTCGAAAAAGTCATTTAAAGAACTTGTTTTAAATTAATTTCTTTACTTACAATCTGTCCACTTAAGGAAAATAAGCAAATTCAATAACAATTAACGAAATAACAGAGGTTGCTGCACACCAATGTATACAACAACAAAAATACAATTAGGGGTTTAAAAATGTATGCATCATTAAAAAATTACATTGCTTTCATGAAAATATTGGAATACATTTTAATTAATTACAATTCATTAAGTTATATATGGTAAGTCAAGAATATGATAGCGCTTCAGTCTTTTTGTTTCAAAAGTATCATCTAGTAATGATATCGCCAAAGGGTTGATGTGATCTTTGAAGATAGTTTTCAGTGAATCGTCTTACTTTTTCCTTCACAGTAAGCATATTCAAGTCATCACAGATGGTTCAGGGGGCATTGAGAATCATTCACAGAGTTTTTGACTGATATATCTGCAATATTTCCAGATTATAATTACTAGCTGTACTCCATAACTGAATTCCATACGTCCATGTAGGTTTTAATATGGTCTTATTTTATATAAGTTTATTTTCCATTTTTAATTGAGATTTAGAACCAAGCAACCAATAATTTAGTTTAGTTTTTTATATCGAGATGCTTTCGTTTATTACTATTAGTAGTAGTATATGTAGTCTCCTATCAATGTGAATTCCGAGGTATTTTACACAAGTGCTTTGAGGTATTATATTTCCATTTATTGATAGATTGGGACAATCCTCTCCAAGGTAAATGTGATATGCATTGATTTTAATGCGCTTATTTTTGTTTTCCACTTGTCTAACCATGTTACGATACAAAACATTATTAACTACTGGCATATCCGATGTAAATATTGTATACAGCTATATAAAGAACGCTACCTTGAGAAACACCCGCATTCATTTAATGAATGGTTGAGTACTCCGATATCCGGTCAAGGATTTTAAAACAAGATACATACAATTCGTACAATTCGTCTTAATTTGTACAGTAGGCCATCATGCCACACTCTGTCAAATCCTTGAGGAACGTCTAGAAACACTCCAGAGTAATATTTCTTATTCTCCAATGTATCTCTCATATGAATAGCAATTCTAATCCATTAGCCTTTATTTGCCACTAAAGAGATATAGGGTAAAGAACTTGACAGATGCGATCCATGGTGAAGAAATTAACGATATCGATTGTTGCGAATATCGATAGTTTGCCAGCTCTATTTGGGATACCTTTCTAACGGATATCGATTCTGCAATTTGCTCTTGTAAAGTAAGTACAGCTACCATTTGCTCTAAATGGCAAATGTCTCAGTTTATTACTCTTTCTAATTTTAGCTTCTTGTGGCACATATATTTCTTAAAAAAAGCCCACTTACCACATGTAAAGGAGGAAACATTTCTTTACATTGTAATCAAGTTTGTTAATTTGTTTACGAGCACACACATCTTTTAGGTCACCTTAGTAAGCAAGAGTGCAACACACATTGTAGAACTTAATTGGGTCAGTGTGACACAGCCTTCCATAGCTGTAGCTGTTGGCCAAATTAAAACCCCATGGGTGGCAATATAAACACAGGTGTTTTAACTAAAACAGGGCATAACATACCATACTGAATGAAAATGAGTGTTAGCCAATATCTAAGGTTTAGTTGAAACATGTGGATGAATTTTACAATTATTACGAACTAGGACTCTAGTTGTATATGACTCAGATGTTAGAAATCTTATCAGAACTTTGCATGCAAAATCTCAGTTATATTGAAATATAATTGCACCCTCTCGGTATTTTATTTAAACAATTTAAGCTTGAAATGATTAAAAGAACTATGCAATGTGACGCCTTGAAACTTTGAACATAAGTTTCCAGAAGGTTGCCATTTAATGAAGACGTATTTTTTTCATGCCCTACACCACTACTGTGGTACAGAGTATTATAACTTACTGAATTTGTTTGTAACACCCAGAAGGAAGAGAGATAGACCCATTGGTAAGTAAACCGATCGACTCATGATCACTTTCTGAGCTATGTCCGTCTGTCTGTTAATTTGTGTGCTAGGTACAGGTCGCAATTTTCATCCGATCATCTTCAAATTTTGCACAAACATTTTCTTGGGCGTAGAAACAAAGCCTATTGAAATTGATAAAAATCAGTTCAGATTTGGATATAGCTCCCATAAATATGTTTGTCCAACTTGGACTACAATTGCAATTATATCGTCATTTGTAAACCGATTCTCACGAAATTTCGAACGAGGGATTCTCTTATAAATCTTGACATTACAAGTGAATTTCATAGAAATCGGCATAGATTTAGATATCATGAAATTGTGCACGAAAGGTTCTCTTATAAGTCTTCCTATTGTTGATGAATTTCATAGAAATCGGCTCTGATTTAGATATAGCTCCCATATATATTTGTTCGTCCGATTTAGACTAAAATTGTAAATACATCGTCATTTGTTAACTGATTTTCACGAAATTTTGCGCCATTGAGTCTCTTATAAGCATCAACATTATTGGTGAATTTCATAGAAATCGGTTCAAATGTAGATATAGCTTCCATACATATATTCGTCCGATTTGGAGTAGTATTACAAAAATTTCGTCATTTGTTAACGGATTCATACGAAAATTGGCACAAGGGATTCCCTTATCATTCCCGCTATTGCTGTAGAATTTAATAGAAATCGGTTCAGATTTAGATATAGCTCCCATATATATATTTTCGTCCGATTATGAATAATACTCAATAATTTAATAATTTGTTAAACGATCTTCACAAAATCACAATCACAATCGGCTCTGTAGGAATTGAGGCGGCTGCCTTTGCCGAAACGTAATTGAACCAGAACTAATCTGGTTTGCCGGGGGAGGTCAATTTCTTCAGGTGCAACTGGAGGCGGTCGTTCTCCAAGGACAACATTCAGCCGGTAGCTATTTACCGCATCTGCTAACGTGTCTGCTTGAATGTTGTCTAGACCCGCATGATCTAGAGGTTCTCTCTTGTAGCGTTGAACCTCACGCTCTAGATCATGTAGATCTACCTTAAGGCTTCTGGGCGGTGAATATCTCTCCACAGGATGATTGAACGGTCTTTGCGTTAAAAGGATTTGCTAAGACAGTATGTAGTTATGTCTTCACGCTGGTAGGATCTTTGTCTCCTAATGGAGTTGGTCCACATGAGAACTGAGGAGACATCCCGTCGCAGTTCGGAGGGCGGCATTCTGAAAGACCTGAATATTATTCTACTGCGTGTCACAGAGCTGATGAGACCACACTGGTGCTGCAAATCTTACCGCAGATCGGCCAATTGCTTTGTACGTGGTTAACAAGGGTTCTTTGTCTGCACTCCAAGTGCTGCCGGCACGTGACTTGTGAATCTAGTTTCTACTATTGACTTTATCGCAAATTGCTGTGGCATGTAGGATATCAAAAGGTCGGCTTAGTCCGACGTTAGACCGTCCTTACATGTTAATATATAAAAACGTAATGCTTTACTTAGTTCTTTTTGTCATTTATATATCATACTGGTTAAATGCGAGTCCCCACTTATACATATTCCCCTGAGAATATTATCATTATGCACCACTCATTTACTGTTTTGAAAACCTTCATTGCAAAAATAGGTCGTGTCATAGATTAAGCACTTTTTTATTCAATAATTCCCCGCTCTTTATCTCTAATATCTTCATAGCAATTGCATTAAATTGCTGTTCTTAATTAAATGTTTCATAATGTACGTCTAACTTAAATCAATTAATTGGCAACTTGCATAAATTCATATTTAAAATTACAATTTTTTATTAACAGCAGACAAGATCTTTTGACGTTTAACTACAAGTCTTAGTCAGTTTTACTCAATTGTTAGTATGAAAATATATGCATATGTCCCCATATGATATGAATGTACGAACATAGTTGTACTGCATATTTGAAATTTATGCATCAATTAAGTAATGGTGGAAAATGCTATAAACGCCCAGCCCCTGCCTCTGTTAATCAACACCAATGACAAACCATATTACTACGACATATTGACGTCAGCCATGCTCTGCTAGTAGCTTAAGTGCGTCTTATGTATAGCTCCAACAACAGCTTGTTGCTGACACTTTAGTCATGGACATTTATTTGCTGAGGCATTTCTTGCTAAGCCATAAAGAAATTATCTTTAAATGACAAGCATAACACTAAGGAGTGTTTATATTGCAGGGAATTTTTGTCTTTTTCTACTTTTGTCACTTCTCATGGTGATTGTGTCTATGACCTGTTAATTTGAATGGGCTACTGGGCTAGAAAAATGTATATGCTGGTATAGTTAAAGAAAATTTCAAAACTTAAAATCCTGACAAGTTTCTTGAGAAACTTCTGGAAGATAGAGAAATAAATATTTACTTATTTTTAATTTATTTACCTTATCTTATTGTTATTTCTTTCCGCTTCTTCTACATCAATGTTATGCTACCTTTCGCCTGTCATTTTCCCAACAACTGATCTTTGATATTTTATTTTTCATTATTTGTATGTATTGACTTAAACTATTAGTGCCGATCTCACAGATGTCAATACAAACCCATTTCCATGCTTTATTGAAACATTTGGACAGATTGACACACAATTGGCATTAATTAATATTGACATATGATGTGAGAACATCTGTGTAGAAGAACAAAAACAATTACAGAAGACAAAGCATAACGTTGACAGATGAAGAAGTCAAACATATGCATAAGATGCATGGCTGGGAGAGGTCACAAATAAATGATATTGACATTGTATCCAAAAAAATGGAAATTAAACAAATGGAAGCTTTATCATTTCTTATAACAATTGTTAAAACAATTGGGCTAAAAACTAAATTTTTTGGGCTACTGTGTTACGTTAACCCTCTTCAGCTATGTCCAGTTTGGTTGAGAAGAGTGCTGTAATTTCAATTATTTGTTTTAAACACTCAAAACTTTGGTTAAACACTGGATAAAATACCTTGCCTACCCATTTTTATACCCGCCACCATAGGATGGGAGTATACTAATCTAGTCATTCTGTTTGCAGATTAGGTTAGGTTTAAGTGGCGGTCTGCAATCAGACTCACACAGACTTTTTCGTTCATTGTGATACCACAGGAACAGAAGAAGGAAGATGCCTTCTAGTTCCTACCGTTGAACCATCCAGATCGCTTTAAAAATAACTTACGAAAAATAACTTTAAAAATAACTTCACATCCGCAAAATCAGACAGGTTCTCAAAGAAATTAGAACCTAAACTGGAACTCCTTCTAAATGCTAGTGCGGTACACACCCACAGAAGGTGCTCTATAGTCTCATTTTCCTCGATGTCCCTACAGCTTCTGCAAAAGTCGTTGCTGGCAACCTTCAGTCTGTCAGCAGGTTTTCCGAATAAACAGTGACCTGTCATGACGGACACAATGACTGAGACGCCTGTTCTAGCTGTTCAATGACAGCAAAGCTGTAGACCTCTTCAAGTCTGGATTAGGCCACATAGTTTTGAAATGCTCACAGCCCCTCTTTGTGACAATCTATCATTCGTTGCCCTTCGGGTCTGGTCCTGAAAACATAGCTTGCATGTCCTAGCGACATACCCACAGATTCCAGTATCCCTGGAGTGTGTAAGGTAGTTCCTAGTCTCGCAAGCTCGTCCGCTTTAGAATTACCTGGGATATCACAATTACTGAATTTTGAACTGTTCAGCCATCTCGTTGATAGATCTGTTTCCAACACCTCGAAATATTCGTCTAAGACCGCATAAAGTATATACTTTCTTGATCGTCTCGTCATTCTGAATCGATCTAGCCATGTCCGTCCGTCCATCTGTCGAAATCACGATAGAGGTCGAACGCGTAAATCTAGCCGCTTGGAATTTTGCACAGATACCTAATTTCGATGTAGACCGTTGGGGATTGCAAATAAGTCATATCGGCTCAGATTTAGATTTAGCTCCCATATGGACCGATCTCCAGATTTGACTTCTTGAGCCCCTGGAAGACGCAATTTTCATCCGATTTAGCTGAAATTTTGCATGTAGCGTTCCGTTATAACTTCCAACAACTGTATCAACTACGGTCCAAATCGGTCTATAACATATAAACCGATCTCCAGATTTGACTTCTTGAGCCCCTGGAAGCCGTAACTTTCATCCGATTTAGGTGAAATTTTGCATGTAGTGTTCCGTTATAATTTCCAACAACTGTATCAATTACGGTCCAAATCGGTCTATAACCTAATATAGCTCCCATATAAACCGATCTCCCGATTTGACTTCTTGAGCCCCTGCAAGCCGAAATTTTTCTCCAATTTGGCTGAAATTTTGCACATAGACCAAAGCGGTCTATAACCTTATATAGCTCCCATATAAACCGATCTCCCGATATAAGCCCCTAGAAGCCGATATTTTTTCCGATTTGACTGAAATTTGAGACCCTGCAAGACGACATTTTTCCAATTTGGCTAACATTTTGCACGTACTGTTTTGTTATGACTTCCAACAACTGTCCAAATCGGTCTATAACCTGATATTGTTCCATATGAACCGATCGCCCAATTTGACTTCTTGAGCGCTTACAAGGTGCAATTTTTGTCTGATTTGGCTGAAATTTTGCATGTAGTGTTCCATTATAACTCTCAACAACTGTGTCAACTACGGTCCAAATCGGTCTATAATCTGATATAGCTCCCGTATAAACCGATCTAATGATTAGCCTTCTTGAGCCCCTGGAAGCCGCAATTGTTCTCCGATTTGGCTGAAATTTTCTCTCGATCATTCTTGTCCCCTTCCTAGAAGCTTTTATTTTTGCTTTGTATAATTTTTTATCAGAATTCATGGTGGTGGGTTCCCACGGCCGAAATTAGCACACTTTTATCTATTGTTTTTATTTTATTTAACAACAATTTGTATTCTCTCTAACAAACTCAAAATTATTCCCAATGCATAGAGAGCGGATATAAGTAAATTTTTTGGTTATGACCAAAATTAGTTTTTAGGCAAAATTTGGTGTAAGAAAACGAATTTTGAGTGCATATCTGAAATATTTATGCAAAAACCAGTAAAAGTCCAGCGGCGCCGATTTCATAATACCCTAAACCTACTCTATTAGTACAAATTGGGAGCTATATCTAATTCTGAACCAATTTTGATGGACCTCGGCCGATGTTTTCAGATGGGTTATTAGACAAGCCGAATCAAATTTCGAGCAAATATTCGCAAATTACCCGAAATCTGACGAACATATGTATGGGAGCTATATGTTAATCTGAACCGATTTTGAGCAAACCTCTTAGATATTGGATTGGCTAACAAACGACACAAACATTTTATTGCATTATTACTGCAAATCGGACGAACATATATGACAGCTTTATCCAAATCTGAACCGATTTTTTCCAATATCAATTAGTCTCCAGTCCGAAAAACATCCTTGTAAGACGATAAAGTATATATATTCTTCAAAGTCATGACATTTTAAGTCGATCTTAAAATGTCCGCCCGTCCGTCCGTCCGTCGAAAGCACGCTTCGAAGGAATAAAGCTAGCCTCTTGAAATTTTGCTCAAATACTTCATATTAGTGTAGGGCGATTGGGATTGTAAATGGGCCATAACGGTCCATGTTACGATGTAGCTACCATATAAACCGATCTGGGATCTTGACTTCTTGCGCCTATAGAGGACGTAATTCTTATCCGATTTGGCTAAAATTTAGCATGAGGTGTTTTTTATCATTTTCAAAAATTGTGCTGAGTAAGGTTTAAATCGGTCCATAACCTGAAATAACAATCATATAAACCGATCTGGGGTCTTGACTTTTTGACCCTCTAGAGGGCGCCATTATTATCCGATTTGGCTGAAATTTAGCATGAGGTGTTTTGTTATGATTTCCCACATATGTGCAGTATGGTTGAAATCGGTCCATAACCTGATATAGCTGTCATGTAAACCGATCTTGAATCTTGACTTTTTGAGCCACTAGTGGGCCCAGTTTTTATCCAATTTGGCACAACGTGTTTTATTATGACTTTCAACAACTGTGCTAAGTATCGTTCATATCGGTCTATATCTATATCAGGTTATAGCTGACATATGAACCGATCTGGGACTTTGACTTCTCGAGCCTCTAGAGGGCGCAATTATTATCCGATTTGACTGAAACTTAGCATGAGGTGTTTTCTTATGTGCTAAGTTTGGTGGAAATCGGTCCATAACTTGATTTAGCTGCCATATAAACCAGTTATTATTAACCAATTTGGCTGAAATTTGGCACAACGTATTTTAATATGACTTCCAATAACTATGCTAAGTATTGTTTAAATCGGTTATAACCTGATATTGCTGCCATATAAACCGATCTGGTATCTTGACTTCTTCAGTCTCTAGGGAGCGCAATTATTATCTGATTTGGAGGAAATTTCGTACAACGACTTCTCCTATGACCTTAAATATACGTGTCAAATATGGTATGAATGGGTCTTTAGCCTGATATATCTATCCTATAAGTAGATCTACCTATTTTACTTCTTGAGTCTCTTAAGGACGCAATTCTTATCCGAATTGGCTGGAATTTTACACAATGACTTCTACTATGGTCTCCAATATTCAATTTAATTATATATCATAACTTGATATAGGTCCAATCGCATTGCAATTATTTTCTTCTATCCTTTGTTTGCCTAGAAAGAGATACCGGGAAAAGAACTCGACATTTCGATCCATGGTGGAGGGTATGTAAGATTCGACCCGGCCGAACTTAGCCCGCTCTTATTTGTTATGGATGTAAATGTGCTCCTTAAACCAGTTTTCCCGTAGTTGTATCCTGAGGACTAGCAACGTTCAAAATTGTACCGATCTCCCGATTTAGAGTCTTAGGCCTATTAAAAGCCGCATTTATTACCTGATTTCGCTTGGAATTTGTGACAACCCTATGCATAAAGTTCCTTGATATCTGTGCCGAATATCGTTCAGATCGGTCTTTATCATAACATAACCTCCATATAGACTGATCTCCTGATTTCAGGTATAAGGCCAGTTAAAGCCGCAGTTTTTATCCGATATCCTTGGCACAATCCGTGGTATAAAGTTCCTTGATATATGTGCCGAATATGGCTCAGATCAATTTATATCTTAATATAGCCCCCATATTGATCGATCTTCCGATCAAGGGTCTTAAGACTACAAAAGTCGCATTTATTATCCGATATCGCTGATATGTGACACAACCCGATGTATAAAGTTCATTGATATATGTGTCGAAAATAGTTCAAATCGGTTTATATCTTAATATAGCCCCCATATAGACCGACCTTCCGATCTATGGTTTTAATCTCATAAAAGACGCATTTATTATTCGATATCGCTGAAATTTTGCAAAACCCGTGGTATTAAGTTCCTTCATATCTGTGCCGAATATGGTTCAATTCAGTATATATCTTAATATAGCCCCCATATAGAACGATCTCCTGATTTGAGGTTTAAGGTCAATAAAATCCACATTTTTCATTCCGTTGTATTAAGTCGCTTGATATCTATTCCAACTATGGTTCAGATCGGACTATATCTCAATATAGCCCCCATATAGACCGATCTTCCGATCAATGGTATTAAGCCCATAAAAGACGCATTTATTATTCGATATCGCTGAAATTTAGCACAACCCGTGGTAATAAGTTCCTAGATATATGTGACGACTATGGTTCAGATCGGACTATATCTTAACATAGCCCACATATAGACCGATCTTCCGGTTTGAGGTATAAGGCCAATAAAAGCCTAATCTTTTAACTCGATTTTATTTAAATGTGGTACAGTGAGTTGTACTAAGCTTTTCAATATATGTGCCGAATATGGTTCTTATCGGACAATATTTGGATACAGCTGTCATATATACCAATCTCCAGATTCAAATTCTTGGCCATTTAAACGGCGCATTTATTGGGTTGCCCAAAAAGTAATTGCAAATTTTTCATATAGTCGGCGTTGACAAATTTTTTCACAGCTTGTGACTCTGTAATTGCATTCTTTCTTCTGTCGGTTATCAGCTGTTACTTTTAGCTTGCTTTAGAAAAAAAGTGTAAAAAAAAGTATGTTTGATTAAAGTTCATTCTAAGTCTTATTAAAAATGCATTTACTTTCTTTTAAAAAATCCGCAATTACTTTTTGGGCAACCCAATAGTATCCGATTTCGCAGAAATTAGCACAATGAGTTGCATTGAGATCGTGGCGAATATGGTCCAAATCGGTCGATGTCTTAATACTACACCCATATGAAGCAATCTTCCGATTTAAGGTCTTAAGTCCATAAATAAAAGGTTTATTGATTGATTTCGCTTCAATTTGAAAGAAAGAGCTATACTAAAGGGTGATTTTTTTGAGGTTAGGATTTTCATGCATTAGTATTTGACAGATCACGTGGGATTTCAGACATGGTGTCAAAGAGAAAGATGCTCAGTATGCTTTGACATTTCATCATGAATAGACTTACTAACGAGCAACGCTTGCAAATCATTTTCAGTGAATGGGCCCTAGAAAAGTTGGCAGAAAATCCGCTTTTTTATCGACAAATTTTGTTCAGCGATGAGGCTCATTTCTGGTTGAATGGCTACGTAAATAAGCAAAATTGCCGCATTTGGAGTGAAGAGCAACCAGAAGCCGTTCAAGAACTGCCCATGCATCCCGAAAAATGCACTGTTTGGTGTGGTTTGTACGCTGGTGGAATCATTGGACCGTATTTTTTCAAAGATGCTGTTGGACGCAACGTTACGGTGAATGAACACATTTCGAACCGAACACTGATTTTGGTAATAAAATTCAATGATTTGCAAGCGTTGCTCGTTAGTAAGTCTATTCATGATGAAATGTCAAAGCATACTGAGCATCTTTCTCTTTGACACCATGTCTGAAATCCCACGTGATCTGTCAAATACTAATGCATGAAAATCCTAACCTCAAAAATAATCACCCTTTAGTTCCCTCGACATCTAAAACGAATATTATCCATATCGAACCATAATTAGATATTTTAGAGCTTTGAGCCCATAGAGTTGCATTTTTTCCGATTTCGCTGAAGTTTTGGAACAGCGAGTTGTATTAGTCCTCTCAACACCTAATGCTTAAAATTTCACACAAATCATGTAATAAATTAGCCTTTAAGGACCAAAATCTTTAAATCAGAGGATCGTTCTATAAAGCAGCTATATCTAAACTTGATCAGTTTAAGACCAAATTCAGCACAAATGTTGAGAGATCTGAAACCACTTTTACGTTTCAACGAAATCCTGAAATATATGCGCCTTTTGTGGATCCAGAAACTTAAATCGTCAGATCGGCCTATACATATGTCAGCTATATCCAAACATAGCCCGGTCTGTGTCAAAATTGAAACCGATATTGAGGGATGTATAGTTACTCACTGGTTTAAATTTCAACGAAATTGATAAAAAAAAGTGTCATTTATGGGCTCAAAACCTTTTATCTGGAGATCGGTCTATATGACCAAATTCATTTACCAGATTCGTGGTTTTGAGTTACTTTAACGGTGGAAACAAAAATTCGTTAAAATCAGTTCACCCATCTTCTATATCTGGCGTTTTGGGTGTAAAAAAATTCAAAATATGCCAAAAATTTGCAAAAGATATGCAAAAATTTCTAAGCGTTACATGCGATAAATCGAATTTCTGTGTTTTAAATTTTTTTTTGTTTGCCTATGTATCCGATGTCTACTAATTCAAATTTTGGTTGAAAATATTAAAAAAAAAATTACTCAAATATTTACATGGAATATTTTTGGAATAATTTTGTTTTTTGTCTTCCAATACACCCATCTTTAAGGCATACTTATATCCGTCTGCCATTTACTTGTGTATGTTAATATTTTTTTAAACAATGCATTTAATTGTTGTTGATGTTTAGGTTGTTGTTTATTTATTTGTTTTCACTCGAAATGTTGTTTAAACTTATATGCCATAAATTCAGTATGTGCGTTAATTCTTCATTTGAATACGGGTGGAGAGTTAATACCCTCAGACTGACAAATGGACATATGGAAGGATGGACGAATGGACGAATGGACTTCAATGTACTTCAACTCAACCAGCTTACTTAGCTTAACAAATGATCAGTCATTCATAAATTGTTGTTGATTGCTGGCTGGCTGAATGATTGTTCTGTGTGCAAGTGCGTGTTGAGCGCTTGTTACA
This sequence comes from Stomoxys calcitrans, assembly GCF_963082655.1. Lineage (NCBI taxonomy): Eukaryota > Metazoa > Arthropoda > Insecta > Diptera > Muscidae > Stomoxys > Stomoxys calcitrans. Next base: position 24,266,093 of record NC_081555.1, on the reverse strand, counting down.
GTATTTTCCACGTTTTTATGTTTTTTTTGTATTCCCCCAGTAACTTTGTTTTGTTAATTATGTTTGTTGTAATATTTGTTGAACAAAAAGTAATTATTTTTCATCTTCTCTTGCTTTGTTGTTGTTCTTGTTACTGCGATTGCATTGCTATCAAAATTGAATGATGATAATTCACCTTCAAAATGAGGTTTACATGGCATTCATTGCTACAAGCTTTGATGTTGCGTTTTTTTTTTCAAATTAGGACAATATTTAATGGGGGATTTGGAAGATAATATTCATCATTTATAAAATTATGAGAATTGTTGAGTTTAAACAAAATATTTAAGAATAATTAAATATAAACAGCTTTTTAGAACTTCGATATATGTATATACGCTAAACTTATTTTTCAATTGAAACTAATCGTAATTCTCATTTTTTTATTATTTACAGGTAAGCTTGAAACAATTTTCTTTGGACGAGTGACTGCAGGTATAGTACAATAAACTTAATGTTTTAGATTAAAAGAGCATATATACATAGTAAACAAGAGTTCAAGGGCAGGAAATTGTTTCTGATGACAAATGTGTTCCGAAAATGTTTATTCTCCGATTCAATACTTAGACAATTTTCTGAAAATCCAATTTTACGAAATTTATATAGACCTAGAGTTTTTGGTCAAATTTCGAGGAGCTTTTTAGAAATGTGAGCAAATTATAAAGAAATAAGTAAAAACATGTTAAGTTCGGTCGTGTCGAACTTTGTATACCCATCACCATGGAAAAATTAGCCATCCTCTTTTATAACAACTCCACTACCATATTCATTGTGATATGAGCTGTGTTATGTGTTATGGGCTCAAGGCCGTTAGTCGACAGATTCGTCTATATACCCAGAGAAAAGTTGATACCAAACGTGCTCATTTCAGTACCATACGGTATTGATAGTAAAACAACATCGCATGGTACAAAAAAAATACTGGATGGTATGGATGAAACATTAAATGATTAGTACCGTTTGGTTTTAGTCTTATAACCGAACTGGTATTGGTTTTAATACCAATTTGTGATTGGTTCTAGCAACAGACCGCTATTGGTTTTAGTACCAAACCGTTATTGATTATTTTTTTTTTTTTTTGTTGTTCATTAGGGGGTGAAATGAACAAAAAAAACCATCGAAAATAATTTTTAATTTTTCAAGTTTTTTGCCTGTTATGGCGAGATCATAAAATTTTACAATTTTTGTTTGTTTCTCTTTCGAGACGAACTCAATGATCGGAGATGCAAATGGAAAAGGAAAGCCAAAGATAGCAACACACAGCAACCACTATGGGACGCGTTTCGTCTTTGGTTAAAAGATTCTTCAACAATATTAGGTGTGATGGCTTCAAGGGCCGTGCGTTTGTATGTTGTATTTGAATCATATTAATGGCGAAAACGCATCTATGAACCAATTACCACATTAACCAAGCTCGACAACCCTGCTTATTAGCTATACTTTTTCCAATGCATGTATTTTTGTATAATGACAGACATTCTATCTGTAACAAATTACACTTCTTCCGTACTACACATGATTTTGTTCATCTGTTGGAAGTTGTATTGATGGCTTCGAACGCTGAGACAACAGCAATGGCTCTCGCTGTTGCTCCGTGTGCCCAGGTTCAAATGCTGGCCGGGCTCTTCCGAATTTTTGATTTTTCAAGTTTTTTGCCTGTTAGGGCGAGATCATTAAATTTTACAATTTTTGTTTGTTTCACTTTCGAGACGTGCTCAATGCTTAAATTAATTTTAATCTACGCCGTTAATTTTTAATAGCATCCTTTGTCTGGTATTGAATTGATACCAAATGGTATTAAAAATCTTTGCCAATGACGCAAACAAAATAATACCAGGCGGCATTGGAAAAGTACCGTAATTTTTCTGTCAGTGTATGGCAGCTATATCGTATATAGTATGATCCGGATGTCGGAAGGCTTAAAACAAATCACCATTTCAAATTACAGCGATTTCGGGTAATAATTGCGCCTTTTATTGGCTTAAGACCATAAATCGGCAGATCGGTCTATATGGCAGCTATATCTAAAAATACTTCAATCCGAACCATATTTGAGCAGGATTCAAAAAACCTTTCTTGCTGAATTTCTAGAAAATCGGTTAACAAAAGAACATTTTATTATATGGGAGCTATATCTAAATCTGAACCGACTTGAAGCAAATTTCTCAGCTAATGTGGTTGTCGTCGAAGAAAGCGTTGTGGAAAATTTTGGTCAATAAATGCGCTTGCAGTGGCTCTAGGAGTGGAAATCGGGCGACATATATATATGAGAGCTATATTTAAATCTAAACCGATTTCTATGAATTTCACCAGCAATCATAAGAAAACCCTTCCTACCGAATTTCGAGAGAATCGGTTAACAAATGACCATTTTATTGCATTATTACTGCAAATCGGACGAATATATATATGGAAGCCATATCTAAATCTGAACCGATTTTTTCCCAATTTTAATAGGTTTTGTCTCTAAGCCGAAAAACATGCGTGTACCAAATTTGGAGATGATCGGATGAAAACTGCGACCTGTAGTTTGTGCACAAATTTACATGGAAAGACGGACAGACAGACGGACATAGCTCAATTGAATCAGAAAGTGATTCTGAGTCGACTGGTATATATATATATCAATGGGTCTATTTCTCTTCCTTTTGGGTGTTACAAACAAACATAAAGGGTGATTTTTTTGAGGTTAGGATTTTCATGCATTAGTATTTGACAGATCACGTGGGATTTCAGACATGGTGTCAAAGAGAAAGATGCTCAGTATGCTTTGACATTTCATCATGAATAGACTTACTAACGAGCAACGCTTGCAAACCATTGAATTTTATTACCAAAATCAGTGTTCGGTTCGAAATGTGTTCATTCACCGTAACGTTGCGTCCAACAGCATCTTTGAAAAAATACGGTCCAATGATTCCACCAGCGTACAAACCACACCAAACAGTGCATTTTTCGGGATGCATGGGCAGTTCTTGAACGGCTTCTGGTTGCTCTTCACTCCAAATGCGGCAATTTTGCTTATTTACGTAGCCATTCAACCAGAAATGAGCCTCATCGCTGAACAAAATTTGTCAAAATTTGAACACATTTCGAACCGAACACTGATTTTGGTAATAAAATTCAATGATTTGCAAGCGTTGCTCGTTAGTAAGTCTATTCATGATGAAATTTCAAAGCATACTGAGCATCTTTCTCTTTGACACCATGTCTGAAATCCCACGTGATCTGTCAAATACTAATGCATGAAAATCCTAACCTCAAAAAAATCACCCTTTATATTACCCTGTACCACAGTAGTGGTGTATGGTATAAATATGCCGTGTAAGAACGGGTAGAGATATGTCTTTGAAATTTGGAATGTTTAGAGCTGCGGTCTAAGCAAGAACGTGTGCAAAATTTCATGCCCTAGATTGTCCGGGTGTCGTTTGGTAGGCCCCTAAAGTTGGTCCCCTCGGTATTTCCAATATGTTTTTGGGGCTGCCAAATCTTCATTTGTGGTCCTATATCAAAATTTTTGCTGGAGGTGTACAATATATACCTCTACTCGTTCGCACGCGGCATATTTTTCACTATTTTTTTTTCGATTTTCTCCCATTGTGCGTCAGTGGAAGGTGTTAGTTGTGTGTACGGGCAACGAATGGTGCTTAGAATAGATAGCGGGCGCTTTGTTTTCGGACGCTCCTTGTGTAAACTGAGCCATGGGCTGGCAGACCTCGCGATCATCGTCTTCGGTTCTAGGCTCCGGGCTGGCGGTTGCGGTGACGGCGTTTTCTAGTTCGGTGGTAGTGAAAGGCAGGTATGTTCGATACCTAAAGGGTGATTTTTAGCTATTATCTTTTTGGCGGGACTGGTGTTAAGCGCTCACATACGTTTCGTGTTTTGTTTCACTGTCAAACATCTTCAGTTTAGTCTATAATTTAAACACGAATCATCTTACAAAAGAACAACGCTTGCAATTTTTGAATTTTATTATCAAAATGGATGCTCTGTTAAAAAAAGTTCATCGCGCGCTTCTTCTATTTTACGACGAATCTCATTTTTGGCACAAATGCTACGTAAATAAGAAGACTTGTCGATGTTGAAGTGAAGAACAGCCAGAAGCATTGCAAGAGCTTACAATGCATCCAGAAAAAGTCACATTTAGGTGTGGTTTATGGGCTGGCGGCATCATTGGAACGTACTTCTTCAAAGATGATGCGATTCGTATCGTAATTGTGAATATTGAGCGCTACCGTGATATGATATTCAAGTTTTTTTGCCAAAAATAACAATGGAGTTATTGAGGGGTGAGTTCTATTTTTTTTGGGGCTATGTTAAAGCTTATATCTATACAGACAAGCCCGCTTCATTTTAGGCGCAGTCACGGTCAACTTGTGCATGAAATCATTTGGATTTTGTGCATTTTTCTGAATTGTATGTGTTTTCTTCTTTAAAATTTCCTGAAGCTCTAGAAAAATCACCCTTTAGTATGCTATTCATCGGCTATACCTTCTTTAGACATATTGTGCAGACGAGGTTATACAGATTATCGTCACCAGTATTAAATAGATGTATTGGTAAACCATCGGCCCCTGCTGTCTTGTTAGTTTCCAGCTGTGTTTCTGACTTTATTCGGAGTAGATTACATTCTATACTTTCATTGGCTCTGGGGTATCTCTGTGGCGAGCAGTATGGCATACCAACAGCTAAGACAAATGTTATTTACACATCCTTAGCACATTCTATCTTTTAAACATTTCCCACTTCAACTCTGCAGGAGAATATACCAAAGCCATAGGTAGTATGTTTAATTCTTTAGTGAAATACCGGACTTCATTTTGACTCTTGAAAATCTCGATACGCTCACACACGTCCCACTTTCATTTCTATCCGTTTCTCTGTATTACTCTTCTTCGCCTGGCGCTATGCGACTGACTGCAGGATAGCTATGTCGGCGCATTATTGGCTTCAGTAGCATTTTGATACTCTTGGGAGGCTTTTGGTACCCAAGTACGGATTTCGCGGCATTTTCCATTTCCAGCATGGGCCATGGTTTGTCATTGCGCCGTCATATCATCGGGATAAGGCGTCGTTCATCCTTCAAGCAATTGGGTCGGTCGGGAGGAGTATGTTGATGTCTTCTATGCGTATATATACAGTACAGGTTATTATGACTTAGTGCATTTGTTTGTAACACCCAGAAGGAAGCGAAATAGACCTATTGATAAGTCTCCCGATCGACTCAGAATCACTTCGGATCGGTTTAGCTATGTCCGCCTGTCCGTCTTTTCATGTTAATTTGTGTATAAATTACAGGTCGCAGTTTTCGTCAGATCGTCTTAAAATTTGGTACAAGCATGTTCATCAGCCTAGAGACGATGCCTATTGAAGTTGGAAAAAATCGGTAATAATGCTGTAAAATAGTCATTTGTCAACCGATTCTTTCGAAATTTGGCAGGAAGTATTTTCTCTTGACTCTCGACATTACTGGTGAATTTAATGAAAATAGGTTCAGATTTAGGTATGGCTCATATATATATATATATATATATATACAGGGTGGCTGATGAAAGCCGCTACCAAAAAAAAATGTAATAACTTTTTTTCTATTTAATAATAATAATTTAATAATTAATTTAATTAATTAATTAATTAATTTAATTAATAATAATTTAATAATTAATTTAATAATTTAATTTAACATGAATAAAAGAAAAATGTATTCCATACACCGAAAAAAAAATGTAGCAATATTCATCATTGTAGCAATATTCATCAGCCACCCTGTATATATATATATATATATATATATATATATCGCCTGATTTTGACTTCTAGAGTCACAGCAAGCGCATTTATTGACCAATCGTGCCAAAATGTTGCACAACGCTTTCCTCGACGACTTCCAATATATCTGAGAAGTTTGCTTGAAATCGGTTCAGATTTTGATATATTGCAATAAAGTGCGCATTTGCTATCCTATCTGAAATTTCGCAGGAAAGATTTTCTTATGACTCTTAATATTACTGGCGAATTTCATAGAAATCGGTTCAGATTGAATAAAGCTGTATGTCGAACGATTTTCAATCCAAGAGCCACTGCAAACGCATCTATAGTCCAATCTTTCCAAAACTTTGTACAACGCTTTCCTCGACAACTACCAAAATATCTGAAAAGTTTGTTCGAAATCGATTCAGATTTAGTTATAGCTCCTTTATATATATGTTCGTCCGATTTTGAGAAATATTGCCATTAAGTGCCCATTTGTTACACGATTCCCTTGAAATTTGGCAGGAAGAATATCCTTATGACTCTTAAAATGACTGGTGAATTTCATAGTCATCGGTTCAGATTTGGATATAACTGTCATATATGTGTATCGCCCGATTTTCACTCCAAGAGCCACTGCAAGCGCATTTATTGGCCAATCTTGCCAAAAATTTGAATTTAGTAATAGTCGAGAAGTTGCCAATGATCTCAAGATATGTTTTTTTTTTAAATTTTGCCAATATTTGATTTCCATATACAACTTGGTAAAATTAAATAAAATCTTACAATTTTATTAAATTGTCCCTGATTACGCAGTTCGATTCCCACCTGCACTTAACCTATTACTATTAGATTTCAGTTTGCTACTTTTAAGTGGCGCTTTCAACATCTGGTCTAGCCAATTTATTTATTTTATTTTCTTAACGAATATTGAATTTATTATTTATGTCAAACACGTTCCAAATTAACAGCTATTCTACGTTAATTACCAACTAAGTGTTATATACGCTTCAGCAAATTTGTGCGAACATTAAAAATGCTTTTTGATTGAAAGAATCCACTGAATATTTAACAGCACAAAACAAGTTTTTAATGCAAAACAGTGTCGAAGCGTTGAAAATAATAGCAGCAATAAATGCATGAAAATTATTGATGATTTTAATTAACAAAATGGGAAAATTTGAGGGATAAGTACAAGCACCTTAAGTGAAAGTGAGACTTTCATGATATATGGAGAAGTGAATTCAAGACAAAAACAGTGTACAATTTATTCTAATATGTACATTCACTTCATTGCGATGAATAGGCGTTCTCCATAGTAATTAACTTTAAATCTTAATTAATTAAAATTCTTCATATTATACTACTACAACTACTAAATTTCCCATGAACATTCCCTCAAGGAACAGGGGATACTTCTTTCATATGAATGAGTGCATTTTATGCTCATTTATAAGGGACCTACATTTTTATGCCGAGTGCGAACGGCTTGCCGCAAAGCGACACAACTTAGTAGAGAAGTTTTAACATTGCAGGATACCTCACAAATGTAGCCAGCATTAGAAAGGGGATAACAACTACTCATATTAATAATTAAATTGTAAAGCATCCATCCTGTGTTTAATAGTTAAACTGTTTTTCATATCACCCCTAAAGTATGCTAAGTTCTGTGAAACAACTCACTTTGTCCAGTTCAAGCTCTCCATCTATGTTGGTGACTCCTAAAATTATGCTTTGAAGTTTGTACTTCAGCATGCTATAGTAATGCAGCTAAATACTCTAGCGACAAATTTGATAACTAACTGGTAGCTGGTATAGTCAAGACACCTTAAGATTCCAAATTATCCAATACAAACTTCAATAAGGTAATGTCAGGCATTGCCATATTGGAGTTGAGATCACTTAGCGATTGGAAAATTGATCGCTAGGGGAATAGACATGCAGATATTTATTTACTGAAAGTGATAAGTTTAAAGTGAAAGTGATAGTTTAAGTTTAAAATTATATAATATAAAATTATATAACTATAATATATAAAATAAAATAAAAGTTTAAGCTCAATGATAAGGGGCCTCCTTTTTATAGCCAAGTCCGAACGGCGTGGCACAGTGCAACAGCTCTTTGTAGAGAAGTTTTCACATGGCTGCTATACCAAATGGCACAGTACCCCTAAATATGTCTCCAGCAGTAGCGAAAATATCTTTAAATTTTGGAAATAAAATCTACTGATTTGATAAAATTTTCTATAGAAATACAATTTTGACAAAATTTTCTATAGAAATAAAATTTTGACAAAATTTTCTATAGAAATAAAATTTTGACAAAATTTTCTATAGAAATAAAATTTTGACAAAATTTTCTATAGAAATAAAATTTTGACAAAATTTTCTATAGAAATAAAATTTTGACACAATTTTCTATAGAAATTAAATTTTGACACAATTTTCTATAGAAATAAAATTTTGACAAAATTTTCTATAGAAATAAAATTTTGACAAAATTTTCTATAGAAATAAAATTTTGACAAAATTTTCTATAGAAATAAAATTTTGACAAAATTTTCTATAGAAATAAAATTTTGACAAAATTTTCTATAGAAATAAAATTTTGACAAAATTTTCTATAGAAATAAAATTTTGACAAAATTTTCTATAGAAATAAAATTTTGACAAAATTTTCTATAGAAATAAAATTTTGACAAAATTTTCTATAGAAATAAAATTTTGACAAAATTTTCTATAGAAATAAAATTTTGACAAAATTTTCTATAGAAATAAAATTTTGACAAAATTTTCTATAGAAATAAAATTTTGACAAAATTTTCTATAGAAATAAAATTTTGACAAAATTTTCTATAGAAATAAAATTTTGACAAAATTTTCTATAGAAATAAAATTTTGACAAAATTTTCTATAGAAATAAAATTTTGACAAAATTTTCTATAGAAATAAAATTTTGACAAAATTTTCTATAGAAATAAAATTTTGACAAAATTTTCTATAGAAATAAAATTTTGACAAAATTTTCTATAGAAATAAAATTTTGACAACATTTTCTATAGAAATAAAATTTTGACAACATTTTCTATAGAAATAAAATTTTGACAAAATTTTCTATAGAAATAAAATTTTGACAAAATTTTCTATAGAAATAAAATTTTGACAAAATTTTCTATAGAAATAAAATTTTGACAAAATTTTCTATAGAAATAAAATTTTGACAAAATTTTCTATAGAAATAAAATTTTGACAAAATTTTCTATAGAAATAAAATTTTGACAAAATTTTCTATAGAAATAAAATTTTGACAAAATTTTCTATAGAAATAAAATTTTGACAAAATTTTCTATAGAAATAAAATTTTGACAAAATTTTCTATAGAAATAAAATTTTGACAAAATTTTCTATAGAAATAAAATTTTGACAAAATTTTCTATAGAAATAAAATTTTGACAAAATTTTCTATAGAAATAAAATTTTGACAAAATTTTCTATAGAAATAAAATTTTGACAAAATTTTCTATAGAAATAAAATTTTGACAAAATTTTCTATAGAAATAAAATTTTGACAAAATTTTCTATAGAAATAAAATTTTGACAAAATTTTGACAAAATTTTCTATAGAAATAAAATTTTGACAAAATTTTCTATAGAAATAAAATTTTGACAAAATTTTCTATAGAAATAAAATTTTGACAAAATTTACTATAAAAATAAAATTTTGACAAAATTTTCTATAGAAATAAAATTTTGACAAAATTTTCTAAAGAAATAAAATTTTGACAAAATTTTCTAAAGAAATAAAATTTTGACAAAATTTTCTAAAGAAATAAAATTTTGACAAAATTTTCTAAAGAAATAAAATTTTGACAAAATTTTCTATAGAAATAAAATTTTGACAAAATTTTCTATAGAAATAAAATTTTGACAAAATTTTCTATAGAAATAAAATTTTGACAAAATTTTCTATAGAAATAAAATTTTGACAAAATTTTCTATAGAAATAAAATTTTGACAAAATTTTCTATAGAAATAAAATTTTGACAAAATTTTCTATAGAAATAAAATTTTGACAAAATTTTTTATAGAAATAAAATTTTGACAACATTTTTTATAGAAATAAAATTTTGACAAAATTTTTTATAGAAATAAAATTTTGACAAAATTTTCTATAGAAATAAAATTTTGACAAAATTTTCTATAGAAATAAATTTTTGACAAAATTTTCTGTAGTTTATTTCTACAGAAAATTTTGTCAATTTTGACCAAATTTTCTTTAGAAATAAAATTTTGACAAAATTTTCTATAGAAATAAAATTTCGGTTCGAAGTCTGCCAAGCGTGCTCAATTTCTGACTCCGGCTTAATGATCCGAATCCGACTTCGACTCCGGCCTCAAAACTTCGACTCCGCAGCCCTAATCATGACAGTGTGGGGATCACGTGCGAGGTATTTTTAGGTATCAATATGGCGGACTATTTTCAGAAACGCCAAAACTCGATGATTGGTGAGACGTGCCGCAGTGCGACACCTCTTATTAAAGAAGTTTATGCATGGATGTCATGGCAAATGGTACAGTTCCTCAAAATGTCGCCAGCATTAGAAAGTGGTAACCACCGCCGAATATTTTTTCAGATTTTATCAGATTTATCAGATTAGTGCATAGGTCATCATATCCGCTTATGACGATGAACGCCTGGGCTCGAATCTTGGCGAGAACATCAGAAAAAATTTTCAGCGTTGGTTATCCCCTCCACATGCTGGCGACTTTTTTCGGGTATTTTGTCATGTAGAAATTTGTCTCGATGTCAAATGGCGATTTCAATTTTGACCATTTGACATCGTCCGCTGATGATAGTCGAAATTGAAATCACGATACGGATGGTCAGTCAAATGCTTCTAGCAACAAGACTTTTTTGCTGACTTTTAGAAATGTTTTGCTATACCAATCTTGAACAATGATCTAGAGCCGGACAATATCCTGCAATGGAATCTCAATAAGATTTTAAGACCGAAAAAAGAAAGCGCAAACAGACGAAATAAAATTTTAATTTTTTATAGTAAAAAAACTTTTGACAAAATTTTCTATAGAAATAAAATTTTCACTAAATTTTCTATAGAAATAAAAAGGCTGTAAAGATGGAGGTCAGTCAGACGGGCAGACATTATTCACAATGGTGATGAAGAGGATCTAACCACTCATGGAAATGTATCCACCAATGGTGGATTGTTTGTGTGCTGATTTGTCAACAAAACTGGCAATTTCTTGATTCATTACTCTTTCAATACAATCTCTCTTTTCTATATAACATTCTGTTTGCCATTAAAACTCGAATTTAAAAAAAAAATTCTATAGAATTATAATTTTAGCATAATTTTTTATAGAAATAAAATTTTCACAAAAATTTCTACAGAAATAAAATTTTGACAAAATTTTCTACAAAAATAAAATTTTGACAAAATTTTCATTAAAATAAATTTTGACAAAATTTTCATTAAAAATAAAATTTTGATAATATTTTCATTAGAAATTATATTTTTATATACTTTTTTATAAAAATAAACTTGGACAAAATTTTCTATAGAAAAGAATTTTTGACAAAATTTTTAATAAAAATAAAATTTTTCTTTGTTTCTCTTTCGAGACGAGCTCAATGATCGGAGATGCAAATGGAAAAGGAAAGCAAAAGATAGTAAATACACACACCAACCACTATGGGACGCGTTTCGTCTTTGGTTAGAAGACTTTTCAACCATATTAGGTGTGATGGCATCTTCGATCATTGAGCTCGTCTCGAAAGAGAAACAAACAAAAATTGTAAAATTTAATGATCTCGCCCTAACAGGCAAAAAACTTGAAAAATTAAAAATTTGGCAGAGCCCGGTCAGGATTCGAACCTGGGCACACGGAGCAACAGCGAGAGCTATTGCCGTTGTCTTAGCGTTCGAAGCCAACAAAACAACTTCCAACAGATGTATAAAAATCATGTGTAGTACGGAAGAAGTGTAATTTGTTACAGATAGAATGTCTGTCATTACACAAAAATACATGCATTGGGAAAAGTATAGCTAATAAGCAGGGCTGTCGAGCTTGGTTCATGTGGTAATTGTATCATAGATGCGTTTTCGCTCTTAATACGATTCAAATACAATAAACCAACGCACGGCCCTTGAAGCCATCACACCTAATATGGTTGAAAAGTCCTCTAATCAAAGCCGAAACGCGTCCCATAGTGGTTGGTATGTGTTGCTATCTTTGGCTTTCCTTTTCCATTTGCATCTCCGATCATTGAGCTCGTCTCGAAAGAGAAACAAACAAAATTGTAAAATTTAATGATCTCGGCCTAAAAGGCAAAAAATTGAAAAATTAATAATACAATTTTTAAAACCTTTTTCAAAATTTTCTTTAAAAAATTAAATTTTTACTAGTTTTTCTTTACAAATAAAATTTTGACAACATTTGTATAAAAATTTTCAACTTAAGAAAATTTTTGTCAACATTTTCTTTCAAAAAAGATTACAAAATTTTCTAAAAGAATTCAATTTGCAACATTTTCTATAAAAATAAAGTGTTTCCAAACTTTTGTATAAATTTAATTAATGGCATGATGTTACCAAACATTCTTAGTTCATCCTCTGAATTTCTTCTCAGGCCATAGCAAAGTTGATTTTTCATGCCATTTGAAACGCTTCTTATCAATCTACAAAACTTATCCTCAAAACAAAAGTCTTATCTTCATTGATCTTATCTTGATCCGTTTCTTTTTCGCCTTATGTTCTTTGTTAACAAAAAACCACCTCTCCAAAAATTAAATAGGAAACATGCCTGCTTTGCGATAAAAGAGAGCTCTTAGAGTACGCTTTCGTAAAGAACAATTGCTTCCATATCATTATAGAATATTTACAATCAATAATGAGAGGAAGAAGAAATTCCCTATGAGAGGCGTTTCAAAAAAGTACGCCCTTTATTACACTGTCTTATTCCCTCTCTCTCGCTCTCTCTCTCTCTCTCTGTCTCTCCAACAAGGTTTCTCTTTAAGTCTAAGAACTCGATGTGCATGTCATAGTCTTATTGATATGACATCTGTATGACATTTACGGTATATTTGCTCATATTTCTGACACTATAACATTTGGGAGTTTTCCATGATGGCTGCAACTTGGCCGACTGAAAAGAAGTTAGAAAGAAGAAGGTCGTTTGTCCATACCATGGCAAATGGCTTGGGCATTATCACTTCCAATTACATTTTTGCCTTTCTTCCTTTTGCTTGCCACAAACTTTAGTTTTGTTTATTTTTCTTCTTCTTCTTCTCTGCTTACAATAAGGAGACCATATGTTTCTTGGCCGTCCTTACTTGCATGCTCTTCATAAATATATTTTGTTTTCTTTTCTTATAAGTATCATGGATAATTTGTTATCTTTTTTTTTTGTCAGTTTTGTTTTCGGTTATTTTGGATTTTCAAAGACAGTTTTGTTTTGCCATGTGCAAAAATATTTGTCATTATTGTGGGGAAGTGCCAGTGTTATTGCTGTTGTTTCCGCCAATTTTGAACTTCTAGCACATGTCGATACACACATTCAAGCATTTTGTGGTTTTTCTTGGGAGAGATAATAAGTCATAGTCTCATTTTGGTTTTTTGTTTTTTTTTTTCTTTAATTTGGCTGATTAGCGAAAATGAAATTTTTCTCCATTTAATGAACAACCTTGAATGATTTCTTGCTAATGGCTTTTTAAGTACTATGTGATCAGTTTAAATTGGAATCAAATTACTTTGACATACTATTTCATAGAATCTTTAAGTGGTTTACAAAGTTTTTAGATAATCATTGCTTCGAAAATGAAAAAGAAGAATACTTTCATTTTTGCTCAAAAATTGGTATGCTGTGCAAAAAACTTTACAGAAATATAAATTTTATAAAAAAAAAATTGGCAGACAAAACGACATTGAATGGGAAGTTTTTAGTATGAGATACAAGGAATCCACGGTAGCAACTATTTTCTTGAGAAGAGGAAGCATGTTCTATTTATTGAAAACCCCAATAACTGGGCGTTTTTCTGAAAAGAAAATTGAACTTTGAATCCTCCTATTTCTAGATAAGAAATCTTGTCTTCTAAACTTAGCAAAGGGGCTATTGCCAATTTTAGGCAGTTTTAGTCGCATGTCATGCATAGGATGTGTACTGAAATTGTCTGACCTATAATGCTATATGGTATTGAGTTCTGGTGGACGGCACTTAGAAAAGCCAACCACTTTTTAACATTTTTGAAATGGCAAAATAGGAAAATTTTGCCCTATAACTTTACTTACTTACTTTAATTGGCTATGACGGAACATTTGTTTCACTAGCCGAACGTAGAATAGCGTTCCAAGTGCCTTGATCTTCGGCGCTCATTCAAAAATCTCTGACACCAAGTTTCGAGGTGTCTCCCACCACTTGATCTTTCCATCAGGCTTTTGGTCTTCCCGGTTTGCGTGTACCATCGTGTTTGCCTTCAAAAGACTTCTTTGCTGGAGCTTCTTCATCCATTCTGACAACATGATCTAGCCAACGCAGCCGTTGTATTCTGATGCATACAGCTCGTGGTTCATACGTCGCCTATATTCTCCATTTACGAATACTGGTCCATATATTTTACGAAGAATCTTTCTCTCAAATACTCCAAGCACAGCCTCATCTGTTTTCATAAGTAACCATGCTTCAAAACCAGCACGGTTAGTACAGTGTCTTGTATAGTGTAATCTTCGTCTGTCGAGAGGTGGCCTTGTTTCTAAACTTCTTACTTAGTCCAAAGTAGCATCTGTTTGCCAGTATTATGCTTCGCTTTGTCTCAAAACTGGTGTCATTCGTTTCGGTAACGTCGGTGCCGAGGTAGATGAAGTTACTGACTATCTCAAAGTTGTGGTTCCCAACTATCTCCATTTTCTTTATCTGCTCGGTTGTACAAGGTGTTTTGGGATTTGAAACCATCCATTTCGTCTTATCTCCATTTACTGCCAGACCATTTTTACTGACTCTCTTTCGATTCTTTCAAGGGCTGCAGGTTCTACTTCCGCTGACCGAACTATGATATCGATGTCGTCGGCATAGGTAGCATGTGTTCTCTTGTGATCAGTGTGTCATATCCATACACATCTGCATCTCGTATAATCTTCTCCAGCAGGATATTAAAGAGATCACACGATAGGCTATCTCCTTGTCTGAAACCTCGTTTGGTATTGAATGGTTCGAAGAGACTCTTTCCTATTCTTACTGAGGTACGCGTATCAGCAAGTGTCATCCTGCAGAGTCTTATGAATTTTGCTAGGATACTAAACTCAGACATGGCTTAAAATACCTTTGAACGTAAAGGAGTATCGAAACCGGCTTTGTAGTCAACAGAGAGATGGTATGTGTTGATTTGTACTTCTCGGGTCTTTTTCAGGATATTGCGCAGTGTGAATACTTGGTCCAGGATGGATTTATCAGGTCTAAAGCCGCATTGATAGGGCTCAATTATTGGGTTGCCCAAAAAGTAATTGCGGATTTTTCATATAGTCGGCGTTAAACAATTTTTTCACAGCTTGTGACTCTGTAATTGCATTCTTTCTTCTGTCAGTTATCAGCTGTTGCTTTTAGCTTGCTTTAGAAAAAAAGTGTAAAAAAGTATATTTGATTAAAGTTCATTCTAAGTTTTATTAAAAATGCATTTACTTTCTTTAAAAAAATCCGCAATTACTTTTTGGGCAACCCAATATCTCAGTGATTTTAGGTTTTAATCTTTCACACAGTACGCTCGAGAGTATCTTGTATGTGATGGGGAGGAGACATATTCCTATGTAGTTGGCCCATTCCGTCTTCTAATCATCGGGTATGCGTCCTTCTAGCCAGATTGCACAGATAAGCTTATAAGCATACGTCTTATCAGCGTGTCGTCTCCGGTCTGAAATAGTTCAGCGGGTAACCCGTTGGCTTCTGCTTGGCTTTTGATGTTCGTTAGTCGGGTCACTGCTACCTAGACCCCATTCTGACTAGGAGGTTAACATTCTATACCATTATCATTGATTGGTTCTGGGGTATCCTCTTCGCCGCCAACGTCGGACACTAGCAGTTGGGAAAATGTTCTTTCCATATCCTCAGCATGTTATCTGTGTCAGTTACCAGATTTCTTTCTTTGTCTCTGCAGGTGGATGTGCCTGCACCAAAGCCATCGGTTTGATGGTTAATTCTTTTGTAAAATTTCCTGACTTCATTCGCTTTGCCCTAAAACTGGAAAAGCATTATTGATAAAATTTGGGACCATAACCGCATGCCATGCATTGGCAGATTTCTGCAGTTATAAGACCTACAATGCTGTATGGTATTGTGGTCTGGTGGACCGCGACCCAAAAACCCACCAACCATTCAATAGGTTAAGTAAGAAGCCACGCGACTAGCATCCTTGGTTACTAGGCGCTTCATTTGGAGTCTTAAGGTCAATTTTCTCCACCAAAGAAGAAGGTAGAAGAGAAGAAGTGCAAGAAGCAGAAACGACAAAAAAATGAAGCTTCCGCACAAGACAAATAAGGTAGGGAAACAGGTGGCCGGAAAGAAATTCTCACCAGTCTCAGAAAACTCCAGAATTACAAAAGGAAAAAGTGTTTGGAGGGATGTAAGGCATGGAAGGAGGCGTTAACCCTTTACCCTGTGCCTTCTTATCGAAATTGGGGAGCGCTGACACGCAAGGTGCTCAAGGGTCTCCAACCTGCAGAAATCTGCCTCTCCTTTCGTCGAGCGTCACTTCAAAAACCTGACTTATCACTGCAACGCACAGTGGGAGAAAATCGGAAATAATTACTTAAAAATATGCCATGTGAGAACGGGAAGAGATATATCTTTGAAATTTGGACTGGTAAGAGCTGAGGTGTTGGCATCCCTGTATGCAAATAATCCCAGGAAGTGGCGGGGTACCCCAACCCAGGCAGTACCACAAGCCTTCTGCAAGGAACCCATGGTATGACCAGAAAAATAAAAATGCTAATGAAACCAAGCTTAAGGCATAGAAAACAAGCCAATTGTCGGTAACAATGCACCTCGCACCTCTCGTGATATCAGGGCGGTCTTCTTTGCCACACACTCAGCATACAGATTTCAAGGCCTTAGATACAGCATATTTCTCCAGGAACTCGCCCTTGCTTCAGATAGCTGGACTGCCGCCGTACCCTGTGTATCTCCTTTCGCCAGGGAAGAGAATAATACCCAAATTTGAAGAACGCAGATAGCTGACATCCTCTGCCTTAGGGCAATCTGCGTTGGCACACACCCAACATACAGATGCCAAGAACTAAGATTGACAGTGGTATGCAGCGACTCTCTGCAGGAACTCCTCCTTGTTTTAGAGGGCTAGACTGCCGATTTACCCGGTTCATCTTCATCCGCCAGCTGAACAGAAGAATGCCAAAGTTTGACTCCCTCAGTCTAAGGAGCGATCTTCGTTGCCATACACCCAACATACAGGTGCCAAGTCTTAAGATTGAGAGTGGTATTCAGCGCCTCTTTTGGGGAACTCCCCCTTGCTTCAGCTATCTGCACTGGCGCTTTACCCATTCCAACTCCTTCCGCCAGCTGGACAGAGTCAATGATCAAAGTTTCAATAACACAAGTAGTTGACACCCTCAATCTTAGGGGCGATATCCGTTGCCACACATCCAACATACAGATCCCAAGACTTAAGATTGAGATTGGTATTCAGCGCCTCTTTTGGGGAACTCCTCCTTGCTTCAGGTATCTGCACTGCTGCTTTACCTTGTACATTATCGATTATCCTGCAAGGGTACAGTTGTCCAGTCCCGATGTCACGACAGACATCCAAAGATGGGAAACGGCGGAAGAATCTTCGTAAACATCTAGTGCATCATCCTCCACCTAAACCTCAAATTTCTTTCAATCGAGTTGCAACAGGTGTTGATCGCATTATATACCCCTTTTGACTCTTTCCTCGATGTTCATCCGCTCTCTTAGTTCCTGGTCACGAATTATGCTCAAATATTTTCACTCCGGAAAATGCGGCAACTCTATCCCATCTCTGACACGCTGCCTGAATAAATCTTTCTTCTTCTGGTGCAAAGTACGAGCTCAGTAATTCTGGTGTTTATGGCAAGTCCGTCCTCAACGCCCTTGGACGAGGTCCGTAATATTAGAAAGGAAACGGCAATCCATATTGAGCTGAAATTTGGCATAGATACGTCTTTTTTATGGACGCTGGTTAAGTTCTTGAACGGGCCAAATCGGACCATATTTGGATATACCTGCTATATAGACCGATTTTCTGATAAAGGGTCTAATGCTCATAAAAACTTTATTTTTCATCCGATTTTGCTGAAATTTGAAACAGTGAGTAGTTTAAGTTTCCCGAAAACTGACCCAAATATGGTTCAGATCGGACTATATTTAGATATAGCTACCATATAGACGGATCTCCCGATAAAGGGTCTGAAGACCATAAAAACTTTATTTATTACCCGATTTCGCTAAAATTTGAAACAGTGGGTTATTTTTAGCCTCCTGATACCCGACCTAAATATGGTTCAGATCGGACTATATTTAGATATAGCTGCCATATAGACCGATCTCCCGATAAAGGGTCTGAAGGTCATAAAAGCTTTATTTATTACCCGATTTCCCTGAAATTTGCAACAGTGAGTTATTTTTAGCCTCCTGATACCCGACCTAAATATGGTTCAGATCGGACTATATTTAGATATAGCTACCATATAGACCGATCTCCCGATAAAGGGTCTGAAGTTCATAAAAGCTTTATTTTTTAACCGATTTCGCTAAAATTTGAAACAGTGGGTTATTTTTAGCCTCCCGATACGAGACCTAAATATGGTTCAGATCGGACTATATTTAGATATAGCTGCCATATAGACCGATCTGCCGATAAGGGGTTTGAAGCCAATAAAATCTTTATTTACTACCCGATTTCCCTGAAGTTTGAAACAGCGAGTAGGTTAAGACCTCTTACCATCCGACCTCAATATATTTCAGATCGGACTATATTTAGATATAGCTGCCATATAGACCGATCTGCCGATAAGGGGACTGAAGCCCATAAAAGCTTTATTTATTATCCGATTTCGCTGAAATTTGAAACAGTGAGTTTTTCTGAGCCTCACGATATCCGATCTTAATATGGTTCAGATCGGTTTATATTGGATATATCTGCCAAAAAGACCAATATTTTGTTCTACAAAATTAAAGAGTGACATATATATTAGACCAATGTCCGTGCCGATTTTTGTTGCTTAAGTTATCCAATTTTCACCGGATTGTGACGAAATGGGATTTTTATACCCGAGGTGGTGGGTATCCAAAGTTCTTCCCGGCCGTACCTAATGCCTTTTTACTTGTTAATATTTCTTTTATTATAAAATAAATAAATGAAAGGAAAAACATTTTTACGATTTCCGTGAAATTTGATCATTGTTTAAGGGTAATAATAAAACGAATAAGTGATGACTTCAAAAATAAGATTTAGATACCACGGAAGCATAACTTTTCGAAGAATTTAAAAAATGATATCCGTAAAGTGTTCAAGGCAATAAATACCAATAGGTATTTATTACCTTTGTGAATCCCTACTGTTTTATAGACACTTTCACAAGTCTTTTACATTTTATTCTCAAATGTCTAAGACATTCTTTGGGCTTAGTATCATCATCTTCTCAATTCCTCATATTGATTTTATTCAATTTCCTTATTTTATGACTTTTACCAAAAAAAAAAAACATCTTTGCACTTTCATGTAAATTAAATAATTTTATTATCGTCATTTTTTACGGCAATGTTATCAGACATCTCTTTGTCCCCTTTCCCATTCGAAATTCACAAAATGTGGGTATTGAATTTCTTATGCAATTTCTAGAGACGAGAATGCAGTCAGCACTGCAGATGCAGTTGTATAGCTCATATGACCCTTATCATGGCTAAAGAAAATGCAATAAAACTCTTGATGAGCACAAATCTGAGAATAAATGGCATAGAAACTTCAGGACGGACTTATGAGTTTCACACATATGCAAAGGTGGTAACATTTATGTTTTGCTTTTGTGAACAAATCCACACTTTTATGAGGCCAATGACAGACAGAACTTGCAGAATTCTTTTCCTGAATCTTTTGATTCAGAAAAATACTTCTGAATGCATCATAGTGACAATAAAAACACAATTAAAAGTGCATTCATAGTCAATTGCGTGTGTATGTGAGGCAAATGTGATGCAAAAAAAAACTGCATTGAATCCCAAGATTCTAAGCCTAGAGATAGTAAGAAGTTGAAAACATAACAAATCTTTATTCTCACAAAGTATACCCTACATTGCATGGCGTTGCAACAAAAAACCAGCAGCAATAAAATCTGATTTCATTGTCACACGACCTAAGCGCAGGCGCAGAGTCCCAAGGAAATGCATAAATCAACTTCACATAATGCTTGAATGTGATGCTCTTTATTTTGCACTTCTACCAACTAATCCCGTGTCTATTGTTAAATGCCCGCAGACATGGTGATGATGCCCCTAGGCTCTCGCCCTGGCTCATTTTGTTACGTTTCTACACAAATGTGCCCAAGAATCTTGCAGAAAAAGACAGCCTGCCAAGGACAGACTCTCTCTCTCTCTTATTAAAATACCATTAAATGACAGTTTTCTTGTTTGCTTCAACTGTATAAGGAAAATGGCAAAGGGCTCAAGGATATGCGTAGCGATTGTCTACGTTGTTTATTTTTCTAATGAAAATCTGACAGTTTTATGGGGATCTCTTGTGAAAATAGTTTTGAGGAGAGGGTTTCCTCATAAAGAGATATAAATCTGTCTTTAAGAACATTGCAAAAATACCGCAGGATCAAATGACTCTATAATGAAATAATGACAAAGCGAACATTCAATACTAGACTAGTTACACTTTTAGAGACAGTGGTTTAGGAAAACGAAAATAAACAAGTAAAAAGGCGTTAAGTTCGGCCGGGCCGAACTTTGGATACCCACCACCTCGGGTATATATGTAAACCACCTTTCGTCATAATCCAGTGAAAAATGCATAATTTATGGTCCCATAGCAGCTATATCGAAATATTGTCCGATTTGGACCAAATTCGACTCGGACATTGAGTGGTCTAATATTATTGGTCACTTTGGTAGCCATATCCAAATATAGACCGATCGGCACGGATGTCGCCTAACATAAGTCACTGTGTCAAATTACAGCGAAATTGGATTATAAATGTGCTTTTTATGGGGCCAAGACTTTAAATCGAGAGATCGATCTATATGGCAGCTATATCCAAATCTGAACCGATCTGGCCCAAATTAAAGAGGGTTGTCGAAGGGCCTAACACAACTCACTGGCCCATATTTCGTCGAAATCGTACAATAATTACGTCTTTTATGGGTCCAAAACCTTTAATCGAGAGATCGGTCTATATGGCAGCTATATCCAAATCTGAACCGATCTGTGCCATTTTGCAGAAAGATGTTGAAGGGCCTAACACAACACACTGTCCCAAATTTCGGCGAAATCGGGCAATAAATCCGCCTTTTATGGACCCAAGACCTCAAATCGAGAGATCGGTCTATATGGCAGATAAGATGCCGAGAGGCCTAATTTAACTCACTGTCCCAAATTTCGGGGAAATTGGACAAATAATGGGCCCAAGACTTTAAATCGAGAAATCGGTCTATATAACAGCTATATCCAAATCTAGACCGATCTGTGCCATTTTGCAGAAAGGTGTCAAGGGGCCTAACTTAACTCACTGTCCCAAATTTTGGCGACATCGGACGATAAATGGACCTTTTATGGCCCAAAACCTTAAATCGAGATATCGGTCTATATGGCAGCTATATCCAAATCTGGACCGATCTGGGCCAAATTGAAAAAGGATGTCGAAGGGCCTAACACAACTCACTGTCTCAAATTTTGGCGAAATCGAACAATAAATTTGGCTTTTATGGGCTTAGGACCTTAAATAGACGGATCGGTCTATATGGGGGCTATATCAAGATATAGTCCGATATAGCCCATCTTCGAACTTAACCTGCCAATGGACAAAAAAAATCTGGGCAAAGTTTCAGCTGAATATCTCTATTCAAAGGCTGTAGCGTGATTTCAACAGACAGGCGGACAGACAGACTAGACTTGACTAGATTGTCTTAGATTTTTACGCTGATCAAGAACATATATAATTTATATGGTCGGAAATGGATATTTCGAAGTGTTGCAAACGGAATGATAAAATGAATATACCCCCATTCTTCGGTAGTGGGTATAAAAATTATATTTAAAGGAAATTTTCACAGCATAGGGTAGGGTGTAATGAGACCAGTGGGTACTAAGATTCTAATTTTCGGTTACAAAGATTCTAAATTTCGGGTACTAAGATTCAGTTCTTGGTGAGAAACAGAGGTCATCATTAACTTTTTCCGTGTAATTGGTTGCAGCATGTGGTTTAGAAGGCAACACCACACTAAGTTTACTTCCTCCTTACGCCTTTGAATTTAAACTGCATAAATGTTTCAACAAAAAGTGTGATTCCTGCTGCGATCTGTTTTATGTACCCCAATGATCCAACCTTCTCAGAGGCTGGTCAGGAATTGCTGCCCCCCTTCCCCACGGAAGAATCGGAATAAACTACTCTTGCAACGTGTGTCCACTACAACAACAACCAAACATAGTTCTCACTAACAGTAAGACGGAAACCACTGTCTTATGAGCTTCTTAACTCCTGTGGTAACAGATAAAAGTATTGGGTTGCCCAAAAAGTAATTGCGGATTTTTTAAAAGAAAGTAAATGCATTTTTAATAAAAATTAGAATGAACTTTAATCAAATATACTTTTTTTACGCTTTTTTCCTAAAACAAGCTAAAAGTAACGGCTGATAACTGACAGAAGAAAGAATGCAATTACAGAGTCACAAGCTGTGAAAAAATTTGTCAACGCCGACTATATGAAAAATCCGCAATTACTTTTTGGGCAACCCAATACATGCTTCGACCTCTTAACCAAACCTTGTACCAGTTGAACCCTAAAAAGTTGTGTAATGGTGTTCTCTTTGGTGACAAATATTTTCCTTCAAATTAAGGATTTTTTAATGGTTAGGTAATAAATCCTTAACTTAGCGTTTTGTTATTAAAGACAAAATCCTAAAATGAAGGTCAAAATATCATTGAAATTAGGAAATTTACCTTAAGGAAATACAACAGTGAACCGTAGTTAAAGACGCAAAATAGTCTTACAAGTAGGAGCGTCTTTAAATGTTTAATTTTTAAGCTGTTAAGTTTAAAATAAGAATTTTTCCAAAAATAATTATTGGACAGTCATCTATGATGCTAAATAAGAATCAATCAGTGATGAAAATTTGGTCATTTTCGTTAGAAAAAAGGAAATTTAATTTAAAGATAGCATCTTTATTTTAAAGTATTGGTTCTTTGGCTCGTTTTCATTGCTTAAATCCTAGGAATAAGGAAAAATCTTAAATGTTGGACCAACTTTTTTTCAGTGTACGTTATGTTAGGTTGCAAAGAAGACATAAACCTAAGCCAGTAATTGGTACGTTCTAAATCCGAAAATTAATTCCAAAAAAAAAATCTGTCAACAATTTCGTGATGCTCACAAAAGTCTTAAACGTTTTTCATACTATACCCTAAGATGCCACAACCCTGGTATTGTATCCGCATCTTAGTGCCATAGTCTGTAAGCCATGAAAGCCGGACATTGACACAGGAAATGTTTTAACGCGTTGGAACATTTCTTTACATAGTCTCATCATTTTCAACATACAAGCGTTCTATGTGTCTATATGTCTTCTATTGGGTTGCCCAAAAAGTAATTGTCGGTAATATAGTAGTAATATAGTCGGCGTTGACAAATTTTGTCAACGGCTTGTGACTCTGTAATTGCATTCTTTCTTCTGTCAGTTATCAGCTGTTACTTTTAGCTTGCTTTAGAAAAAAAGTGCATTTGTTTGTTTGGCGTCAATTTTAATATGGGTACCACATGTATTGAAAGAAATTCATTTAACAAACCGAATCAACGCTTGTGATATGCACCTTAAACGCAATGAATTCGATCCGTTTTTAAAACGAATCATAACTGGAGATGAAAAATGGATTGTTTACAACAACGTTAGTCGAAAACGATCATGGTCCAAGCATGGTGAACCAGCTCAAACCACTTCAAAGGCTGATATCCACCAAAAGAAGTTTATGCTGTCTGTTTGGTGGGATTGGAAAGGTGTGGTATATTTTGAGCTGCTTCCAAGGAACCAAACGATTAATTCGGATGTTTACTGTCAACAATTGGACAAATTGAATAGAGCCATCAAGGAGAAGCGACCAGAATTGGTCAATCGTAAAGGTGTCATATTCCACCAGGACAACGCTAGACCGCACACATCTTTGATCACTCGCCAAAAACTGAGTGAGCTTGGCTGGAAACTTTTGATGCATCCACCATATAGCCCTGACTTTACACCATCAGACTACTATTTATTTCGATCTTTGCAGAACTCCTTAAATGGTAAAACTTTCGGCAATGATGAGGCTATAAAATCGCACTTGGTTCAGTTTTTTGCAGATAAAGGCCAGAAGTTCTATGAGCGTGGAATACTAAATTTGCCAGGAAGATGGAAAAAGGTTATCGAACAAAATGACAATTATATATTTGATTAAAGTTCATTCTAAGCTTTATTAAAAATGCATTTACTTTCTTTTAAAAAATCCGCAATTACTTTTTAGGCAACCCAATATATGTTCTATATGTCTTCTTGCTCACCACAGTATTGCCTGGTTTTGGCATGATCCGGATCTTTCCATAAAATGTTTTTCGTCTTTCCGACTGTTTTACTGTTTCATAGTGCTTTCTGATCGTTTTTGTCCCCGTCATTAAAAAGGATGCCACTGTCATCAATAGCTACGTATTCACCAAGTTTGTCGATGTATTTCCGCTGGCTCTACAGCCAAGGCGTCCGCCGATTAATTGCCTCTTAATATGCTCAAGCCCGCTCCGGATGCAGGTTGTGTCATGCACAGAGAAGGCGTTAATCCCCTTTATTCACTTCATGACCGTTCGCAACCTGTCCTTTTGCCAACTTACTATCCGTAAAGATTTTCACACTTGGCGTCCTCGACTCTTTTTTTCTAAGAGTATTTTTTTTTTGTGTAGCTTCATTATTAAAGCAATATAGATCTGGATGACCTTAATCATTGGTCCTTCGGCAAACTTCTTGAGAGCCGTCGATGGTCTCGTTGTCGGCTCGCTGTTCACTAGGTACCTGATGATTTCAGGTGAAGATCTTTGCCTATCCTAGTCTTCCCAGTCTTGGCCAACTACACCAACAGAAGAGTTGTTATTGGTACTATTCGATACTTTTTTACAGAAAAGGGTAGAGTTTTCCAATTTTGCTCACAGATACGACAGACCAACGCGTCTGGCGAATATTGAACCATGACCCTTGCACAGCTAAACTGAGCTCACTATAACTTAGCCAACGGCATGCTTCTATTAATGTTTAAGAGGTGGGAAGTTATAAAAGAGATTCTTTGAAGGGGATAGCGAAGTGCACCAGGAGTATTTCTTAAGCATCCACAGAACCCAATTCTTCGCCGAATACTTTAGTCCAGTTACTGCAAGTGACTCCAAGCGGATGTCAAAGTCTGGGTCAAACCCAAATAGAATCTTTGGTTGTTATCCACCATCTCCAATGTCACTCAATAAAATGATGCTTGATTTATTTTTTTGGTTTCTTTATTTCCTAATTTTACTTTCTTTTTTCTCTTTTTAGGTATGTTTCCAATTGGAAATACTGTATATTCTAAAGGAAATGGTTTTTTCTTCACGTATGTATATCTTAAATTTTCGAATCATAGTTGATGACCTTTACCCGAAATTAAAAAATATTTTGGTGTTGATTGCAACATTCTGGCCATTAAACCAAATTAAGAAATGTGATTATTTTCCCATTTTACACTCATATACAAAGTTGCAACAATTTACTTTCATTTTCGCTTTTTCTGTAGAAATTTACGTATAATACTTATCGTTTTTTAATGTAACATATTTATCATTTTTGTATAATGTTGAAAAGATCTGTCTTTTGAAGTAGACAAGTTATGAGTAATGATTAAAATACGTGTGACCCAAAGAAATGTCTTTTAAAGCAGATCATTATACAAATGATCTGAAGAGCAGCATCTTATATGTTGACAAACCCATGGTATAGTGTAAATTATCAGGTTACGTTGTCAACTATTTATATAATAACAAAGGGTTTCCGGTCATCCATAAAAAGGGGGTGATACTTAGTGTTGAAGGGTATTATTATCGAAGAAAGTTTGAGCATATAACCAGATGTTTCATATGATTCCCCAAATTAAAGCATCTTTTTCATTTTCTTATATTACATTAAGAAAATTTAGTTTTTTCCAACACGCAACTTTGAAACATTTAGTAAAATTTGTCAGCATTTCTTCCATTTTGTTTTGGTGAAATAAGTTCAAGCAAGCGTAAAATATTTCCAACAAATTGCAATTTTTCTCAGTTTAAACATATTTTTGAGATGACAAACCTAGGCAGGCTAGCGTTGATAATGATGACAATGAGCGAGCCTTTCATCTTTCTTTTCTGCACATTAGCTTAGGTCAAGCATGAAAATTTCTTGTTACTTTTTCGTTTCATTTCTTTTTTACCTCAAGTGAAAGTGAAAACAGTTTTCACAAATTAAGAAAAAAAAAGAAAAATAATAACCAAAGAGTGTCATACAAACCAAGAAGAAGACATAAAAAACACCATAGAAAACAACATATCAAAGGTCTTCTGGAAAATTTATTTTATGCTTTGTGTTTAAGGAAAATTATGAAAGGAAAATTTATGGTTTTCCTTTTAAAGCATTATAAAGGTTAACATTTGGATTCAGGTTAATGGAAAATTTCTTTCTATTTATTGTTTTCCTTCAATAAATCATCGAAATGGTTCTAATCTTTTTGATCATGGCTTGTAACAATAGGTTGGGGGGAAGAAGAGGAATTAACTGTGTGGCAGACAACCGGATACGTATATCCCCCAAAAATTATATTTTAATTTTAAAGCCTTAAGGGAAGGTGTTTTAATAAATACCGGGGTTATGGTTGTTATGTAAGGAAAATGGATTAAAACAGTAAAGAAAGACTAAAGTCGGGCGGATATGAAATACCCTACACCACCGAGTCTACCTAATAGTTCTAATAAATAGAACCTATTTTAAAATCTTGTCAGACTTAGGTGAACACGAACATTAACACAGCATGTGTTCAATATTCTCATCCTCATCGAGGCAACTCATACAAAAGTCATTGTGCGGTATTCCCATGCGCGCCGCCATGCGGCCTGTGGCGCAGTGCCTGGTTATGGCCCCTGTTAAGATACTCATCGACCACTTATCGAACGCCAGCAACTCCCTCGTCCTCCTTCGGTCGATATCAGAGCGCCTTTGCAGTCTGGCAACCATCCACAGAGTGCCATCTCGCCACTGACGCCAACCTAGCCATCACCTCTACTGTGTTCGGTAGCTAGACAAACGGTACGTGGGCAAGACCGGTGCAAACAAACCCCTCCTGGCGCACTCGTGCGCCCTCTCATTTCCTGGAATCCACTCATGGCCAGGAACTCATGTCAGCGTCACATGGTGGGTCCGGCGCCTATCCAGGGGCTCCAAACCATCAGTCACGCATCTCGACCTCACCATCCTCGACCCCAAGACCTTGTGTGGCATACACAGAAATTCTGAGTTTTGAGGGCAGTAAATCCCTTACCAGAATTTCCCTTGCGCCCACTGCTATGGCACAGACCTCTGTCTGAAAGACCGTACACTTGTCCGGCAGTGTCAGAGACATACCGATATTGAGTGCGTCAGAGTCCAATCCAGTCCCTGACTCCGTCTTGGAGCCATCAGTGTAGATCGAGGTCTCATCTTTCTCAAGTACAGCATTCTCCCTCCATACATTCCTCCCAGGAAAACAAATCGCGAATACCCTTACTTTAGTTGGCACTGGTGCAAGGTAGTCGGAGATCCTCCTCAGTCTACCGTCCGCACTCATATAACACCCAGAATCGAACTGTGGCCGCAACCATATTCCTTTAGCATGCCGAGCTCCCTCAGCCTTATCTCGCGCAGTTTCGAATATAGGACTCAATGGGCGGCATATCCAGTATCGCCTACAGGCCTGCCTTCGGTGCGGATCTCAGTGCCCCTGTGACTACTACGCAGGCCAGTTTCTGAACCTTCTCGAACTCCCTCGCACGTATCATCTTCTCTACTGCACCATACCAGTAGTCCATAGGTCAATACTGGTTTCACGATGGCCGTATGCATCCAATAAACCATCTTAGGGGTTACCCCCCACTTCCTAGCGAACATCCGCAAAAGTAAAAAGCGCACGTGCTTTACTGCTTCTTTCCTCGATGCTCTTGTTCCATGACAGTTTCGAATCGAGGACTATGCCTAAGTACTTCGCCCGCGTAAAGAGCACCGGCTCCGTCTTCCCTGGGTTGGTACTCAACCCATTTCTGGTAGCCCATCGCGACAACCTCCTCAGTGACCTTTCCATGGTCTTGCCGATCGTCGACAAAAACCTGCCGCGGACCTGCAGCACGACGTCGTTCGCATAAGCGATAATCCTCGTGCCTTCCCCACAGAGATCCATCAGGATTTCATTTATCACAAGGTTGCATAGAATCGGCGAGAACACCCCTCCATGGGGCGTTCCTCTGGTCACCCGCCTACTGACCACACTCTCTCCCAGGTTCGCATTAATAATCCTGCCATAAAGCATATTATTGGTCCACTGGAAGATTTTGGCATTAATCCCCGTGCGGTCTAGTGCGGCGACTATCGATCCTATATCCACATTATTGAAGACCCCCTCAATATCCAAAGCGTACTCCTTCTGTCGGAGAGACGTCTCGACCTCCTGTACCACCTCGTGAAGGGCCGTCTCCATCGACCTGCCTTTGAGGTATGCGTGTTGTACCCCACTGAAATTTTCCGGCGTCAGTCCCCTTTCACCTTCAGATCAATCAGTCTTTCCAGTGTTTTCAGCAAAAACAATGACAAACTAAAAGGCCTATAATCCTTCGTCGTACGGAGGTTTATTCTTCTTTTCTTGGGAATAAAGACCACCTTGACTTCCCTCCATACCCTTGGTATGTAGGACAATGCCAGGCTCGCTCGGAAAATCCACTGATGCCAGGGCAGGGCGACTCCAATGAACTCGTGTAGCAGTGCCGGGATAATTCCGTCAGCTCTGGCCGACTTAAATGGCCGGAAATTGCGGACTGCCCACACTATCTTCCCCTCGTCAACGATGTCCCTGATGAGATCATCCGTTAAGACCACATATGTAGGTATTGCGATATCTTGATCGCCGACTTCTTCCTTGCCACCTTGGATATGAGCCTCCATCAAAGGTTCCACCGTCTCTTGCCCACTCTTGGTGTAAGTCCCGTCCTCCCTCCTCAAAGAGGCTTGGCGTGATGGGATCCTTCGAGAGCACTTTGTGCAACCTAGATGCCTCACTAGTGCTTTTCAATTCCCCACGGAATTTCGCCCAGGAACTCCTCTTCGCCTTCCTGGTTTCCTTCTTGAACTTGCCAAGGGCGTCGCGATACTCGTACCAGCCCTCTGCCGTGTTCTCTCTCTTGGCCTTATTTAAAAGCCTTCTGCACTCCCTACTGAGCACCTTGTCAGACTTTAATTCTGTATACTTACTAAAATATCGAAAAAACAGCAAGATGTTTTTACAATAGGTCCCAAATTTAGGCTACCGCAGTTTTAAAGGCGAATATATATGGGAGCTACATAAAAATCTGGAACGATTTTGATGAAATGATGATGCAAGCATTTTGAGGCGTCAAATAGAACACCTTAAGCAAAATTTTGTAAAGATCGGACCAAAATTGTGGCTTCTACGGCCTTATAAGTTTTAATCGGGCGATACATATATATGAGAGCTATATCCAATTTTGAACCGATGTTGATACAATTTTGCACATATGTTAGATCGATGATAAAAAAAAATTCATTCCAGATTTTGTGCAGATGGGTTGAAAATTTTAGCTACTAGGTCCTTATAAGTGCAAATAGGGCGATAAATATATATGGGAGCTATATCCAAATCTGAACCGATTTGTACCAAAATTATTGGCGTTCGTCACTGGGCCACAAAAATGACGTGTGCATAATTTCGTGACGATTGAACTTCAAATACGACCTGTACCTTGATCACAAGAGTACATGGACTAACAGACGGGCATGGCTACATCGAATGGGAAAGTGATTCTGAGTCGATCGGTGTAGTTATCAATGGGTCTAGCTCTACTCCTTCGTAGCGTTGCAAACAAATGCAAAAAATTGTATTTAATACCCTGTACCACAGTGGTGGTGTAGGGTATAACAACCAAATACACAAAGTTATAATACCCTGTACCACAGTGGTTGTGTAGGGTAGAAATTGTATCTATTGTATTGTATTATCTGTACCAAATAACTGACACGTCTGTACTACTTAATTTGTAATCGCATCCTTAGAATGTGTATTCCAGCTGTGCTAAGTATAAAATTTTCCAAATCACTAAAAGAGAATCGTGATGATTCATTGACATTACAATTTTGAATTATGGTACTGTCTCCAAATAAAAAAACTTTTGTCTTTGGGCGAATAATGATTATGAATACCAACTTTACCTAGGGATTTTTTTTTTCGGTTAAGGTGTGAAAATGCATTACTTCATGCACATAGGTCGTCACTAATGTGTTATGTCGGGCTTACAATCCGCATTACTGACTAAAAACCCACCTTATCGCCGCTGAGAGTCATATCTCCGCTATCGCATTACTTCCATCATAGCACCTACACCTTCGTCCATCTTAGCTTGCATTCATGCTTCCATTGTCTAGACAACTTATGCCTCGCCGAGATCAGTTTCCTATCGTCTTGGGACGTCTTCGTAGTATTTTGTTGCTGCGGTCCAGTTGATAATACTTCTGATCATTTTGTCTACAACATGGTACAGTGGTAGAAAGTATGTTCAGCGTCATCCAGATGTTCTTCATCTTTGTATAGGCAAAAAGGAGTGCTGCACTTCCCCATATATATAAAATATCCGTGATCATTAACGTTATGTTATAGTTTATATCCCCATGTCTCCTATAAGAGTATAAACATTTTTTGATATTTGCGATCAGTTTAACTTTCCATCTGCCAATTTCTTGTAGTCTCTTCTCTTATTTAATTTCTGTAGTCCTGCGTAGGTTCACAATTGTTCACTCACGTCTTGAAAAGTGCAGAGCGTTCCTCAGCTTACAGGTCTAGCGGTGCCATTCCAACTATTATCTGCATCGCAGCAGCCGAATTCTGCTGGTTTTTTGAGCAGAACTCTAGTCCACGTTCGCGTAGCCTATTTCTCGTGTGGATCATGACCTGCGTTAGCTTACCCTGTTCCTCTTCGATCTCGTCAGGCAATTCAATCCTTAGGATGTCATCGTAGCTGGTGTTCCATAGGTACGGGCCCAGGATGGACCCTTGGGCTGCTCCTGATGTTATCTGCAATCTCTTTATTCCAGTACTCATGTCGTAGACCAAAGTTCTCTCTCTAAGGCAGTTTTTTACTATTCTTAAAAGGGACCCTGGTATTTTAAACTTCCTTTAAAGGCCGTCCATCACGACCTTCCGCCTAAGACCATTAAAAGCATTCTTCACATCTTCACAGTATGATTGGTCTGCTATGTTGGTTTTTTTTAGCACGTAGAACCTCGTCTACAATAACTTGTAGTGCGCCAGCAGTTGATTTTTCTGGGTCAAAACCATGCTGCCTTGAGAATAGCCCTTCCAGCCTGGGTATTCTTAGTCATTCGAGCAGTTTACCGGCTGTGTCAAGCATGGACAGAAGTCAGTAGGGCATGGTGCGTCTCCATTTCCCTTCCTTATCAACACCAACTTTTTTGCAACATTCTGGGAAAACAACTTGAGCAAGACACGTATTACACATTTTTATGAGTTTGTCCGGCCTTACCACCGCTATTTGCATCAACACCTCTGTTGGTATTCCATCAGGACCTGGTGATTTTTGTTTTTCAGCTTTGCAACTTCCGAATTAAGTTCCTTCACTGTAAAAGGGGCAAAGCCTCGTGAACCCTCATTAGCGTTTTTCCTGCATTTATGTCATGTCTGCGGACCTTGCTTGCTGGGCACTTTCCGCAGAGCTTTTTCATAACAACTTTGTAGCCCAAGGATCTCGGTTAATATCATTTCTCAGTGCTTCCCACTGTTCTTTCTTATAGTTGTTTGTAGATTTTTCTTTGCCTTTTTATAGTCTTGGTATTCCGATGCTGACTTTACTTAGTGTTAGGTCATAGTATTAGTCTAAAATCAGACCTAATTCGAAAATTTCTTTCAATAGTGATACAAGAGTATCAACAGACTAAAGCCCTTGGTGAAATCGAAGGCATATTGGGAATCGAACCCTCTGCTAGTTCGGATGCCACAATAGTGACACCCCAATGCCTCTGGTGGCAATCGAACTCATGGTGGAAATCAATGCCTGTACTGGTAAACTGAATTCAAGTGCCCCGATAGTACGGTACTTTCCCTTGCAAAATTGCTGAGTTTCAAGCCATGGTAGTTAATTCTCCCTATTTTACCTATGGAAAATATGTATTACCTTAATATTCCTTCCTTCAAAAGTGGAAACCAATTGTGTCCATCAGTAGTTTATTTACCTACTGTCAAACGTGCCACCATACAAATACCATAAATACTCATTGTCCTAAATAAATGCACATACCATGTCAACCCTCAGTTGTCATTCAATTAATTAATCATCATTTTAGGGTTCCACATATAGTTGAAAATCGCTTCAATTGCAAGAGCGTGGCATTGGTTAGGCCCCAGAGATTAATCTATACAAATGATTGATCAGCTGTCATAATGGCAGGAAGGCAGGCGGTCAGGATTGTGATTGTTTGCAGAGTATTTTCTGTTTTTTGTAAGATTAAAAGTCAGAAATAGATAAAGAAGAAAAAAATTAGTAGATGAATATGAAAATCAATTATACGCTAAAAATATTAAACTTTAATTTCTGCAACAAAATAGTATAGAATGGAAAATCAAATTCAATATTTTGGAGAGGGCGAACAATGCAACCCTTGCCATTTACACCTGCAAGTCAGTCATTGTTAAAGTTGGGGAGTTTAAACCGCGTGTCATACACCGTATACCACTGTGCATTGTACTAAGTGGACGTGATATCAAACCGCTCCGTGTGTGTACAAGTTTATGCATAAAAAGGACTTACCAAAGCCTCAGGAACTATTTCCAAAATAT
Organism: Stomoxys calcitrans; assembly: GCF_963082655.1. Lineage (NCBI taxonomy): Eukaryota > Metazoa > Arthropoda > Insecta > Diptera > Muscidae > Stomoxys > Stomoxys calcitrans. The sequence continues at coordinate 24,232,934 of NC_081555.1, read as the reverse complement.
TCGCCCGTTCGTGGTGGTGTGCATTCGGCATTCTGTGAACGTCCGGATTGTGCCCGGCGAGCTTAAAAGGCGATATTTTTGCCAAAAACTTTAAAAATAAAGTGTTATAATAGACAAATTTACACAAATTTATCTTAAAAACAACTCAAAATAAACTATATCTGTCCTTTGTGATCAGAAAACAAAACAAACAGCAGCTGATCTCGTCACACGTTGTGATGTGGAACGGTGTTGCCAGATTTATTGGGTACAGTAATTGTGGTGGTGTTCATTACTACTTGTTATTTACATCATCTTGTCACCCTGTTATTAACGGTCTTTATATTTGAAAATTTAAATGGATTTAAATAACCCGCCTCCAGGCGGGGGGACTCCTTTTAGAGGAAACCGAATCCAAATAATTCAAAATGAGAATATCATGCTAAAGCAGCAAATACATGAAATGCAGCACACTATTGATTGCATACTTGCTGAATTGCAAAATATAAAGCAAGAGAATATAGTTCTAAAAGAACAACTTTTAAATAAAAAAGATAGTCAATTCATGGACGCTAATGATATGGTAAATACTGTCCAATATACTGATAGACCACAAAACCAAGCCCAAGACGAATCTATAGTCGAACGTGGTTTAGTTCATCAGTATGTAACTGATGAAGAAGAATTGGAAAGAGAGACAAACTGGATTGTTCAAAGAAGTAAGAGGAACAAATCCAAAACTAAAAAAGATAACACCAGCGAATCACAGCAAACACAAATAGAAAAAGAAAATAATATCGAGAGATCCGAAACAAAAGATGGTAGGGCAGATAAACCGCCCCCTATAAATATTGTTGGCATTACAAGTTTTGAAGAGATTAAGAAATTAATTAAATCTGCTCAAGTACATGATTTCACAATCACAGCTTTGAACAATAATGTATGGAAGATTAACACGAATTCACCTACTGATTACAGAAACTTGTCACAAACATTGAACACAATGAAAACTGAATGGTTCACATACGAAAATAAAAACGAAAGGCCAAATAAGGTCATTATACGTGGTCTCCACCACACTTGTACAAAGGAAGATATAATGCAAGATCTTCAAGAAAAGGGCTTTAAACCTTTAGATGCCGTCAACCTTTTAAAGAAAGAACGAGTAGAAAATAGCAGTTCCTATCGATACAGAAATCTTCCTATTTTCCGAGTAACTTTCCATAAAGACGACAATATAGATGAAATCTTTAAAATAACAAATATCCTTAAAATAAAAGTTAAAATTGAAGCAGTAAGACCTCAAACAAAACTAATACCCCAGTGTAAACGCTGTCAAGGCTTCAATCACACCAAAAGCTATTGCCAGAGGGAAGCAAGATGTGTAAAATGTGCAGGAAAACATGACACAGAAAATTGCGAAATGCCAAAATCTATAGTTCCTAAATGCATTAACTGCAAAGGTAATCATCCTGCCAGTTATAGAGGTTGTGAAGTTGCAAAAGAGCTTCAAAAACTCAGAAATAAATCTCGATCCGTCAAAGATATCCATACAAATAAACATAATGTGGAACCTCTCGTCTCAAATAACGGAGCAAACCAGCAAGTACTCCAAAATCCGATACAATTACAAATTCAAACATCCAACCAACAAACATTGCAGCAGTCAGTGCAAGCTACAAGTCGCCAAATCTCTCAAACAAAGAGCTACTCTGGTGTATTAGACGCCAAAAATTTGAATGCTTCTTATGAAGAAACCCCAACAATACTGGGTGTAATATTGAAAAACATGGAAAAAATTAATCAACGCTTAGATTTCCAAGCTAAGCTGAGTGAAAAATTGATTGATAAATTAAACGCTATAGTCGTTAATTCAATTAATTCTAATCCACAATAATGGCTATGCTACGAATCGCTACATGGAATTGCAATGGTTTATTGCGCCGATTAAATGAAATTGAATGTTTTCTATATGATGAAAAAATTGATATACTACTCATATCAGAGAGCCATTTAATTAAAAACTCGTTTGCAACTATCAAAGGTTATAAGATCTATAACGCCTTTCATCCTTCCTTAAAACCCAGGGGAGGAGCTTCGGTCATAATAAAAGAAAATATCAAACATCAAGAGGAGCAAAAGATTGAGGACGTCATGTTTCAAATAGCGTGCGTATCGGTTCAACTTAAACACAACAACTATTTCAAAATTTGCGCACTATATTCTCCTCCAAGGCACAATATTAAAAGTGAACAGTATATAGAAATATTGAAAAAATGTAACAACCATTTCGTGATGGGTGGCGATTTTAATGCCAAAAATAAAGTCTGGGGTTCAAGACTCACTTCTCCAAAGGGATGTGAACTATACAAAGCATGTAGATCTCTTAAATGCGAGATATATTCGGGAAACAAACCAACGTATTGGCCTTCGAACGGAAATCTTATACCTGACTTGATTGATTTTTTCATCATAAAAAATATACCTAAAAATTATGTGTTTATTGAAAACTCAGAAGCGTTATCATCATCTGATCATTCTGCTGTAATACTGACTGTAAGTGACAGCGCCATTGAAATGGATCCTCCAAATTTTCTTATAAACAAAAAAACAAACTGGCACTTTTTCAAATATACTTTATCGGAGAAAATACATTTAAATACCAGTCTCAAGACAGAAGCCCAAATTGATGAAGAGCTAGCGAAATTTATTGAAGCCATTCAAATTTCTGCATGGGAAAGTACTCCTACCCAAAATTTGAATAAAATATATCATACGCCTACGTTTCCGAAAGAAATAAGAATTTTATTATCAAAGAAAAGAAAAGCACGAAAGAAGTGGCAAAGAGAAAGGACGGCAGAAAATAAAGCCGCCTTAAACCGTCTTGTTAATGATCTTAAGAAATTAACAAGTGAATCTAAAAATAAAACTATGTCGTCGCACCTAGAAAACTTGTCTTCAACCAAAGCAACCAACTACAGTTTGTGGAAAGCAACGAAGCAATTCAACCAAGCTTCACCAAAAATGCCTCCAATCAAAAACGTCGATGGAACATGGATTCGTAAAGCTGATGAAAAAGCTGAATTATTTGCAGATCATTTCTATAATATATTTAAACCACTGGAAGACAGATCTAATAACGAAGGTACCAGCAAAACCCAAAAATCGGACCATCTCACAATCAAACCAGCCACACTAAGGGAGTTGGAGAATGTAATAGCAAAAGATATAAGTGCTAAAAAAGCGCCTGGTTACGATTTAATAACAGGACAGATATTTAAAAAGCTTCCAGCTACAGCTCTAAAAAATCTATTATTTATTATAAACGCATGTTTCCGACTGCAGTATGTTCCACTAGAATGGAAAGTAGCCGAAATTATTATAATCCCGAAACCTGGCAAACCAGACCATCAAATAACCTCATATCGGCCTATATCTCTGCTACCTGTTATGTCGAAAATATTCGAAAAACTGCTCTTAAAGAGACTTGTACCACTAATAACAAATAGACGTCTCATCCCAAGCCATCAATTTGGATTTCGAACTGCACATTCAACCATTCAACAGGTTCACCGCATCGTAGATGTAGCAGAAAAAGCTATTGAAGATAAGCGCGTTTGTTCAACAGTATTTTTGGATGTTGGGCAAGCATTTGATAAGGTCTGGCATGAAGGGCTTTTGTGCAAACTACATAATGATCTACCACATGAGTATTATCAAATTCTGGCTTCCTACTTAACCCATCGCCACTTTCGAGTAAAAATTGAAACCCAATACTCAAATCTGAGGCCAATTCGAGCTGGTGTCCCACAAGGGAGTGTCTTAGGCCCAATACTATACCTCTTATATACGAGAGATATTCCAACATCTCCTGATGCAACCATTGCAACCTTTGCTGATGATACGGCGGTCCTCACCACTGCGGACACTGAAAAAGAAGCCACAAACAAGCTCCAAGTTATTCTTTCCAGTATTTTAAGCTGGATGAAAAAATGGAGAATGCATTTAAACGAAAGTAAATCAACGCACATTGTGTTTACAAATAAACAGATACTTCAAACTCCACTTTATCTAAATGGCACTGTGGTACCTTTCGTGAATAAGGCAAAATATCTTGGCATGACCCTAGATACAAAACTAAAATGGAAAGAACATGTGAAGATAAAGAACAAAGAAGTTAAAATGAAATTCAGTCAAGTATACTGGATATTAGTGGATAGTAGAATATCACTTAAAAATAAACTGCTGATTTACAATCAAACAATTAAACCTATATGGTGTTACGGCATACAGCTGTGGGGCTGTGCTGCAAAGAAGGAGGTGGATATTATACAGAAGACCCAAAATAAAATACTACGTACTATGGTAAACGCCCCTTGGTTCATACGCAACAATGACCTGCATCGGGACTTGGGAGTAAAAACCATCGCTGAAGAAATTCATATCAACGCACAAAAACATGTCCTCAAGCTACAAAGTCATATAAACAGTGACTTGAACAATATTGTCAGCAACTATTCCAGCACAAGGCGACTTCAAAGAACTTTACCCTTAGATTTAGCCACATAAACTCCCTTGATTGTACACAATTAGAGTATAGTTATTGAACTACTTCTCATTAAAATGTTATATACTAGGTTAACTATTCTAGTATTGAATATGTATTGTTAACATTAAATTACTAGATGAGTGCAAACTCAGTCGTAATAAAACTGCATTAAAAAAAAAAAAAAAAATACACCGTATGTCATGTACATACTGGCGGTATACAGCGATTATCTATAATCTTATATGGTTGTTGTATCTTCGTCCTAATTGGTTTACTAAATATCCAAATCCACTAAATCTGTAACTTGGTTGGGTTGCGTCTAGAGGGATCTGGTAGTAGGTTAGGTTAGGTTTAAGTGGCAGTCTGCAATCGGGCTCACTTAGATGTTTCGGGCCATTGTGATACCATAGGGGAAGAAATATGCCTTTTAATTTCTACTGTTGAACCAAACACATCGCTTAAAAAAGCCAAACAACTTGCAAATGTTCACATCCGCTAAATCAAACAAGTTCTCAAATAAATGAAAACCTAAAGTGGAACTCCTTCTGACTTCCAGTGCGGATGTTTTATAGGCTCTTCTTCCTTGACGTCTTCACAGTTCCTGACGCAGTCGTTACTTGCCACCTTTAGTCTGTCAGCATGTTTTCCGATCAGATAGTGACTTGTCATGATGGACACAATGAATGCAACATCTGTTCCAGCCAGCGACATCAGGGCGGTAGGTTTCTTCAAGTTTATATTAGGCCACATAATTTTGGAATGGTCACAACCCACCTTTTCTGACCATCTGTCATTCGTTGTCTGATCCTAAAGACTTAGCTTACATGTCGCTAGGGGTATACCTACAGATTTCCGAGGGAGTTTTGCAAGCTCGTCTGCTCTACAATTCCCAGGGTTATCTCTGTACCCCGGCATCCAGAACAGGTGAATTTTGAACTGTTCAGCCATCTCGTTGAGAAATCTGCCACTGTCGACAGCAGTTTTTGATATAAGAAATACGTTCTCCAGGGATTTGACTGCTGCCTGGCTGTCTGACAAGACATTTATGCCAGTCGTCGTTATGACATTATATCTTAGCTATACACTCAACCGAAATGTTTGCTAAACCTGCAGTTTTTGTCCGCTGAAAATGGAAAGGCAGGCATTACTACTGTTTCAGCAAACATAGGGCTGCTGTATAATCAAACATTTCGGTCAGCTAAATCAGCAAACAAAATCTGCTGTATTATGTACAAAAATCTGCTGAAAAAATGTATTCTGTTTTTATGTTTGCCTGTTACTTGTTTTGATTATTTTAGGCATGTTTTAAAATTTTTTTTTTACAAATTTTGTTGGAAGAGTTTATTTTAATTTGAAAATTATTACAGTAAAGAAGTTACCTGATACATCCATTACTATATATATCGAACTTCTTGGGACCTTAGAAGCCAAACTTCTTGGCTTCTTCTAGAAAACAAAGACTTGCGTTATTACTTCCAACATCCACGCCATGTATGATCCAAATCTATTTATGAAAAGATATAGCTACCATAGAAACCGATCCCCGGATTTGACTTCTTGAGCTCTTAGAAGCCTTAATGATCATTCGATTTGGCTAAAATTTGAAACAAAGACTTGAATTACGACTTCCAACATCCATGCCAAGTTTGATCCGAATCGGTCTATAAACAGATATAGCTCTCATATAAACCGATCCCCGGATTTGACTTCTTTAGCCCTTAGAAGCCTCAATTTTCACCTGAATTGGGTGAAATTTGGAACAAAGACTTGTGTTATAACTTCCAACATCCATGCCTAATAAGATCCGAATCTATCTATAAACAGATATAGCTCCCATATAAATCGATCCCCGGATTTGAGGTTTCCAGGTCTAATCTAAACTCATACAACTTATAATTTACCTACTTCCTCCGCATATAAATTTTTTTGAACACCACACTATGCTGTTATTGATCATTTGAAGCCACCCTGTAGATATCCCCGTCCTCAGACGTAATGAACTAACTGGAATTCCTAGATTTCTAACATTCTTTTGCCATTGTGGTTTCATAAGTATTTAGGTTTTGTTTCTTTAGTTCTGAGATTTCCTATAATGTCGCCACAGAATTGTAGAAGAAAGCAAAAAAGACCAAAGAAGAAATGTCACCATTGTTTTTTCAAGTTCCACGGGTATAGGAAACTTTAACTTAACCAATCATATGAAGAACATCATTTAGGTTTACGGTTTTTAGGTTTACTAGTTCTACCATTTAAAGTCTAATGTTCCAATAACTTGGTCTATAATGGAGAGAAAGAAAAAACAAGAGGAAGGAAAAGAAGTTAGGGGTCTGGTAATGGGACTCCCATTATTAATGATAGTAAAGGCGGGTGGCAATAGTGTTGTTGTTGCTGTCGTTTGTTGAATGGTGGTCACAAATGCTAGTCACGAGTTTCCGGTGTCATTGGTTGCCTCATTGAGTACTCCTATGGCTATGGTTTGTTTCGTTTCGTATTGTGGTTTATAAATATGGTTAAATATTCAATTTTATATACAATAATAAGCTAGGATAGAGTGGTATCGTCTCGTCTATTATGTTCACAAACTTGATGATGATGACGATCCTCACCATCATTATCATTGTCATATTAAAAGCTGCCGTTGAATCACTCAAAAGTGTTGTGGACCCAGCTCCCTTGGCTTATAGCACAAGCCACAAAATGGTTTATTATGCACTTTTTCCCTATTTTGTCTTTAAACTCGGCTCTTCCTTCCTCTTGATATTCATAGTGAAGGTATATAACCAAATCCGTCCATTTAGACACAGAAACAAAAGAAGATAATTGTGTCGTTGCTAGACAGACAACGGACGTTATCTATGAATCAGTAGGAGAAGTGGTTAACTACTTTTATGGTGATCTATAAATATTTGGCGAATTTGCAAAATTATGAATCATTAACTGCATTGAAATCAAGAGGAAGAGGTGGCAAAGTACCATATTCACATTACTAGGAATGCAATTTCTTATCTTGAATTTTAATTAAATAACTTTTGGAGAAAGATATTCGAGATGGCGGGAATGTTTTTTTTTTTCAATAAAGATAAGGCGTTGATGGATTGTTGGCCAGTGCCCCAGTTTACTTTTGGCAAGTAATAAAATATTTTAAAATGCAAATAAATACAATGTTGAATGCTTCTACTCCAGGTGCTCAAGAAGTCGGATCGGATGTTAACTTTTTATGGGGTGCTATGCTTGAATAATGAACGATTGTCGCGGAAATTGGCATTGATATTAGAATTTGTAGCTGAAGCCGAGTTGCGAAATTTCCTCCATCCCAAAACTATTTGTGATCATACAAAATAGTCAACGTGACTTTTTTCCTCTTTTTGCAAACATTAAAATTAAGGTTCTCTTCCTATTCATCAATTATCTTTTGTTTACCATTGATATCAGCTGTATACAGCTCCCTCATTGTCGAAACTTTGGGTGTTGCAATGTTGTCTGTTATTCACAATCACAAGATAATCGATAATCAACGTGTCCTAAACAAAGATAAAGTTTCAATTGTCAATACCACAATTAATGAATCTTTTGTGGTTTTTACAAAATGTCAAAAATTTGCACAAATTTTCGCAAACAGTGACAATAGTGACTATGGCTAGGCAGATTATTCTACATAAATGATTGATTTAATGTCACAATGGCGGATATTTGTAAAGGGGATTATTGTATTGAAATAAAAAAATAAAACAGTGAAACAATAAGAAAATAAAAATTAAAGGTAATTACGAGGCCAGTAATTGTAAGCAGATGTGCGCTTAGAGTCATGGACTAGAAATAAAAAATCTATAAAATAGTCAACTATATTGTAGACAAAATTTACTTTAATACTTTGGTGGCGAACAAAGTTTAGATTTGTTTGTATGTGAAGAATAGTTTCCAAAATAAATATTTTTTTGCATTAGTGTTTTAGCAGCTCAGCAGATGTAAAGAGTTTGAGTTCATTCGAAATCAGGGTCTACGCAAGGCAATCAAAATATCATTGACTGATTTTGTATACAATGCAAAAGCTTGAAGATGTGTTGCAGAAAAGGGCTACTTACCGACATTGGATTAGTTTTATATATTGGGTTGCCAAAAAATAATTGCGGATATTGACATTGATATATATATGGTTATTGATATATATATATATATATATATATATATATATATATATATATATATATATATATATATATATATATATATATATATATATATATATATATATATATATATTGATATATATATATAGTCTAGAAGCCGAAGCTCATCAGGCGAACGGTTTATACGAGAGCTACATCAGATAATAAAACGAGTTCCACGTGCTTGGCATAGTTGTTGGATGTCACATCAAACCACTACGTGCAAAGTTTCAGCTTTATCGAACAACAATTGCAGTTTCCAGGGTTTCATGATGTCAAACCACGTGTCGAGTATCGGAATTCGTAACAGGACACTACTTGCTAAATTTCAGCCAAATCGGATAGCAATTGTGGCCGCTAGAGTCGCAAGAAGTCAAGTCGAAGAACCAGTTTATATGGAGTTTTATTCAAATCTGAGCCGATAGGGCCCTTTTATAATCCCGACATGGCTAAACTTACAATGTCAAGGTGAGAGAAAGTAAAAAGCAATCGGATTTTGATTAAGAGGTAAAATGTAATATGCATACATATTTGAATAATAGGCGTCCTTGCGCCTGAAACAACTGCAATAAATAGAAAAAACTGGGTTTTGATCTTAAACCTAAAAAAATAGAACAAACAAATAACTAGAAAATCAATATTACAAAAAAAGCGAAACAATTGAACAAGCATTAAGTTCGTCCGGTAGAGCAGGCAAACTATCGATTTTCGCAACATTAGTCATAAATATCGATAGTATAAATACCCCCGATTATTTCCTATCACCTATATTCAAAATGGAAATGAGAATTAACAAGTAAAAGCGTGATAAGTTCGGCTGAGCCGAATCTTATATACCCTGCACCATGGATCGCATTTATCAAATAGAAAAATTGCGCCCTCTAAAGGCTCAAGAAGTCAAGATCCAAGTACGATTTATATGGCAATACAGATTGCAAATTTTGCCCATAAACATTCCACTAAGGAACTGGGGCAAACTTCTCACATATCAATGAGTGCAGTCCGATTTAAGTTTTAAGCTCAATGTTAAGAGACCTCCTTTTTATAGTCGAGTGCGAACAGCGTGCTGCAGTGCGACACCTCTTTGGAGAGAAGTTTTACATGGCATAGTACCTTACAAATGTTGCCAGCATTAGGAGGGGAAAACCACCGCTGAAAATTTTTTCTGATGGTCTCGCCAGGATTTGAACCCTGCCGTTCGGCGTCATAGGCGGGCATGCTAACCTCTGCGCTACGGTGGCCTCCGGATTTATATGGCAGCTATATCAAAATATGGATCGATATGGCCTATTTACAATCTCAGCCGAGCTACACTTATAAGAAAAATTTGTGTAAAATTTCAAGCTCCTTCGAAAGTTAGCGTGCTTTCGACAGACGGACGGACATGGCTAGATCGACTTAAAGTGTCATGACGATCAAGAATATATATACTTAATGGGGTCTTAGTTTCATATTTCGACGTATTACAAACGGAATAACGAAATTAGTATACCCCCCATCCAATGGTGGAGGGTATAAAAATCAGCATATCGGATATATAAAAGCAATATCAATGCATGACCGATTTAATCAAATCAATTTTAATAAAGTTAGTTGGAAATCATTAGAGAAATCATTGTACAAAATTTTACAATAGCTCAATCGGATGAAAATTGCTCCCTCTATAGGCTCAAGAAGTAGTAACGGTGGTTCAATAAGGAAGCTATATCAGGTTATCGCCCGATAAAGATACTTGAAGTACTCAAAAAGACGGACAATTGAAAATATGTATAATTGGGATACATTCATCATCGGATGGCTAATTTTTTGTTCAATTTTACTAATAGTGGAATCTGGTCGATAGTATCGATAGGAAATATATCAATCGATATTCATCCAAAAACTAAAATATCGATAGTGCCATCGATATTTTGCCAGCTCTATCGGCCGGGTCGAGTTTTGAATACCTACCACTTCGGATATGGATTATATATTATGTACTCGTTACAGTTTAAGTGCGATCCAAATAATAAAGTCCAATCCAAACTAGGCAAGAACATCGAGAAGTCTAAAAAATGCATTTTTCCAAACTTGAGCAAAACATGGTAATAAACGGGCCTTATATGGGTTAAAGACCAAATATAGGCCTATATGGGGGCTATTTTCAAACATGATCCCATCTGAAACATACTTGGCAAGGATATCAAGGGGCCTGGCATAACTCACTTTGCTAAATTTCATCGAAATCGAATAATAAATGTCCGTGCTGTAGAGCCAAGGCCTTAAATATATATCCAAATATGGTCCAATTTGGGCTATACTTGGCAGGGATGTCGAAAGGCATAACAAAACTAACTAAATCGGGTAATAAATGTGCACTTATGGGGCCAGGACTTTAAATCGGTCTATGTGGGACTGTATCCAAATATGATCTGATCTGTAACAGACTCGGCATGGATGTCGAGAGGCCTAACAAAAGTCTCTGTGGTCAATTTATGGGATAAAGACCTTCAATCGGTAGATCGGTCTATATGGCAGCTTTATACGGATATGGTCCCACAGAGACCATACTTGGCAAGAATAGCGAACGGCCTAAAAAAACTCACTGTGGCAAATTTAAACGAAATCAAGTGATATATACGCGTTTTATGGGGTCAAGGCCTTATTTTGGAAGATTGGTCTATATAACACCTATATCCAAATATGTTCCGATCTAGACTATACTTGACAAGAATCTCGAACTTTCTCTACTAAAGTTCATTGAAATCGGTTAAAAAATCGTATTTTATGGAAACAAGACTTTAAATCGGCAGATCGGTCTTTATAGGGGCTATATCAAATTATAGTCCGATAGAACATATCTTCGAAATCAGCCTTCCTAAGGAGAAAAAAAATCTATGGGTATCAGCTCAATATCTTAATTTTTAACATCCGAATTTACTGACATTGCTAGGTCTGTCTTAGAATTTTACGCGGATCAAGAATATATATACTTTTTAGGATCGGAAATGGATATTTCAATGTACTGCACACGGAATGACAAAATAAATATAAACTCGTTCTTCGGGTATAAAAACGGAAAGACGTAGGTTAACTTGTAGCTAGCTATCCACGGTGGGTGCCTGCTAATGCCTTCTCGTTAAAAGCGAAAGTACCCGATTTAGGATCGTTAATACATCCCGAGAGGGACAAATGCTGAGTATTAGACCTACCAAAGTTCGTCTGATTGTTTACAGTTTGCTATCATATTTGAATTCTTATGAAGCTCCTATCTTAAATTTAATTTTTTTAAAAGATCACAAACATCGGAATATATTCTGTTAAAATGCTTACAATTCTTCCCAATGCAAAGCCTCAAAACTTCCTCTCAAATATCACAAGCTTCTTCATAACAATGTGAGATATACTAAACCTAACTGGAAAACCATATAAAATTACAGGCTCGATACTTGTCTTTTGCAACAATAATTTTGTTTATTGGCAAAAATTTTTTGCCATGATTTTTTGGAACGATAAAAAAATTCCCTGAGCCTAATTTTGGGGATTCCTACCATGCACATTGAATTTAAACAGTATTTTATACGCATAAAATTTACCAGAGGAATGTTCTAAGATGTGGGAAAAATTACGTATAAAAATGTTATAATACAAATGTTAAAACAGATCTCTGAGGGATACCAAAATTTACATTTGAAAATTCTGACAACTGATTTTTGAACAGCACGATAAATTATCTATTCGTAAAACAGAAACTTTTGAAAAGTTGTATGATGTGAAGATTGAAGCTAACCGATTTAAGTCAAAATACCATAGTAAGGGGCATGGTCGAAAGCTTTCTCAAGATTTAAAAATACAGCAACACTTCATTCCTTTGGCCTTAAAATGAACACATTACCATTAGTGCTACTTGTGTTCATTGTGAAATGCCATTAAGAGGAGGAAGGCATAATGCCTGGAACATACATATTATGAGAAATCCTAAATTCAAGCTATATATGAGGCTATATATCAAGCTTTTACATTCTAGATATGCCGGTTAGGGGAAGAAAGGTGACAGCAGCATGGCTTTACAATATGCAATTATAAACAGCAATCCAATATGCGGGGAGACTTCTTAGCGTCTCGAGAAATAGATATCCTTTTTTTGTAGTATTGAAAAAAACTATATAAATTTTCAATATCCACAAGAATGAGAAGAATGATGAATACAGTATGATTGCTTACCAAATTTTCCTTAACCAGAATAATTTTATAAATTTCTCAACTCTTTTTTGTATAACTCCTTTTTTATGACTATATAGTTAAAAAGTATTGATAGCAAGGTATATTGTATGATTTCTTCTAATGCCTTACCTAATTGTTGCCTCAAATATTCTTTGTAATTGTTCCTATCGATTTGAACTACTTCTTTCTTACCCTTTCATTGAATGTTACAATCTCAAAAATTTTTCCCACAAATTACTCAACACTCAATAAAGTATTTAAGCCGGAAGACAAAGAAACGTCCCATTGACGGTTATTTTTTCTTCTGTATAACGAAATATAAGCAAAAACTAAATGTCATCCAAAAACAAAAGAATTGAATTCTATCCATAAAAAATAAGGCCACAATGCATTTGTTACCCATAGATACAGCAAAAGCTACAATATATGCATTTCCAATCACCAGAAAACAGAGTAACAACAACCAGAAAGAGTAGCACTACCTATACAATAAGAAATATATACCTCTAACAAAGAAGTCAGTCAATCTTTTAGGAAAACATATCCCATTTGTGTTAACAAGTTTTTCAAGAAACCCCCCTTCAGACAACAAACATATAAATTGTAAATGCCATTGTAATAATAACCCCTTCTTTTGCTTTAACTCTATAGCCGTAGCCTACCATCTTTCCTTTCATCAATCTGTCTGCATATCTGTCTGTCATCGTGAAGAAAATGCAAATTTGTTTTATCCTTTCGTTAGCATAAAGAAGGCATTAATTTAGATTTTGTTGCTTATTGCAGACGACAGCTTAGAGTTATATTGCAGAAACTGCGCATATTTCTTAAGACATTTACAAGATAAATATTTTTATATTAAAATATTAAGAAAGGGTTGTTGAAGGATTATAAAGGCAGCTGAAAATGGTTGAGATGGTTATTTGAATTGTAGTTTTCAAGAGATATTTTGCTAGAGATGGGATGTGCACTTTTTATTTAGACTGGATGAATGGTTGAATGGTTTGCCCACCATAGGTGAGGTCACTCGGAGACAAGTTTGGCTCATTATGATACCCAAAGAGAGAATGAGAAGAGAAAGAAGATTAAAGAACGAATAAAAGAAAAAGGAGCAAAGGAAAACAAGATTGGGTGTGAAACGCTCACGCAAGAACGTACAGGGTGGCTGATGAATATTGCTACAATGATGAATATTGCTACATTTTTTTTTCGGTGTATGGAATACATTTTTCTTTTATTCATGTTAAATTAAATTATTAAATTAATTATTAAATTATTATTAATTAAATTAATTAATTAATTAATTAAATTAATTATTAAATTATTATTATTAAATAGAAAAAAAGTTATTACATTTTTTTTTGGTAGCGGCTTTCATCAGCCACCCTGTATGTGCCTTCGCCGGAGCTTATGGTACCTCCCGTCGGAACCATCCCGTACCATCAACAAATCTCAGAAGACCTCCCAGAGGTATGTTCACAAGATCACCCAGATCGTAGAAGAACGGCCTCTCCAGAAACTTGATCCTGCGTCCCTGCTGACCCGGACATGAACAATACAAGTGCTCATCCAAAATGCAATTTGCCCATGAACATTCCATTTAGGAACTGGGGCAAACTTCTCACAAATCAATGAGTGCTGTCCGATTCAATTTTAAGCTCAATGATAAGGGACCTCCTTTTTATAGCTAAGTCCGAACGGTGTGCCGCAGAGTGACACCTCTTTGGGGAGAAGTTTTTACATGGCAAAGTACCTCACAAATGTCGCCAGCATTAGCAGGGGGATAACCAACGCTGAAAAATTTTTGATGTTCCCCCCAGGATTCGAACCCAGGCGTTCAGCGTCATAGGCGGAAATGCCCACCTCTGCGCTACGGTTATGACCCTTTTTATGTACTCATCGACCTCTTATCCAGTATCTCCCACGTGCTCCTCCGGTCAATGACAAGCCATAGCGCCCTAACAGTCCTGCAACCATCCGTCGAGTCCCATCTTGCAACCGAAGCCTCTCTGGCCATCTCTCCACCATACCAGTACTCCATAGGCCACATCCAATAAATCATCTTATAGGTTACCCCCCACTTCCTACCTAACATCCTCCGGCAGCAGCAAAAACCCACAATGCCTTACGCCCTCTTTCCTCGTAATTCCTCTTCCGGGACAGTTTTGAATCGACGACTATGCTCAATCACTTCGCCTCCTTCGACAGCTGCTGGATGATCCCGCCCAAGAACGGGAGTCTGAACTCCTGTATCTTGTATTTGCGAGTGAAGAGCACCAGCTCCGTCTTCCTTGGATTGGTGTTCAACCCAATTCTGGTAGCCCATTTCGACAATCTTCTCAGAAACCCTTCCATGATCTTGCTGATCCTCTACGAAAACCTTACTGGGACCAGCAACATGATGTTTTTGTTGTTGTTGTTGTAGCTACATTTTGGCGATCCTCCTGTGTGACCAAGCACGTTCCGGTCCAAATGACCGATCGCCATGAGGACGTCGTCCTCATAAGCGATTTTCTTCGTGCCATTTCCGCTGAGATACAACAGGATTTCATTTATCACGAAGTTCCACAGAATCGGCGAGAACAGCCTACCCTGGGACGTTCATCTTGCCACCCGCCTCCTGAACACACTTTCTCCCAGGTTCGCATTAATAATCCTGCTGTTAAGCATATTATTAGCCCACAGAGAGATTATTGGGGTGGATCCCCGTGCGATTCAGTTCGTCGATTATCGTTCCTAACTCTACGTTATTGAAAGCCCCCTCAATATCCAAGAAGGCCAGTATAGTGTACTCCTTCTGTCGGAGGGACATCTCGACCTCCCATACCACTATGAAGGGCTGCCTACCTTCAGATTTCGTGATCAGAGTCCACGAACCTTGTTACCTCATAACCACGATTCCTGAGCGAGGTCCATATCAGTGCCATCTCTTCCCATAGTTCTCAGCAGCTCATCTGTTGTTCATAGTTCTCAGCACCCATGCATCCTAGCTCCCTGGCTGCCGTTGTCATCTTCGCAGTGCAGTATCATTCATACCTTATTTAGGCCGAACTTGATCTCTCTCAGTGAGGACTTCAGGAGTGACAAGGATTCTGAACCAAGCTGACCACCCTTCCTGGCTCTGGCGACAGGATCAATGAAAGGCCTCGACTTAACAGTCATTCGCCCTTCTCTGGGCCTGGTCTTATTAGCGCCATGCTTCCATTTGCGGTTTAGGTTTTGTCTGCAGCGTTTGTACCAGCTCTCGCTAGAGTGTAAGTGTTGGTGTCTGTTTTGGCATCGTCCAATGTAGTCACATATGGGTCACATACGTTCCACGACAGTAGTGTTCATCAGTGACTCACACTTCCTGACGTGGAACCTATGTTTGCTCATTAAACGCTTGTCACGGATCGTCAAGGTGGATGGTTGTAGACCCTCCATCTTCCTCAGATACCGTAATGAGCGTTTATAGCTTTCTTCCCGTTTCTGATTGTCCGTCTTGTCCCTTTGCGAGGTACCCGCCAATAGTTGAGGTTCTCTCGTTAGCGATACCAATCAGGACAGTAAGGTCACGAACAGCCATGCAGTGTAATAAGGAGATAAACGCCGTCTCTGAGGATGGCAAAATCCGCATCGTTTGGTTGCCGGGCCGTAACGGAGTAAGTGAAGGTCAGAGGATTGCCGTCAATAAACTTGGTTAACCCGAAGCCTTTCGGGTCGACGCAGTCCGAGTTAGGGGAGTGGGCGACGAATGCGCATGCAACATTGTGGAACGGCGAAACGGTCGGTAGGACGGCGAAAATCTTATGGGGGGATCCAGATCATGAGAAGACGAGGTTATTACTGAAAGGAAACAAGAAGGAGGTCAGTATAGCTATTGGTATCATAACGGGACACATAGGACTACGAGCTCACTAATTTAAAAGTGATAGCATGTGTAGGGCATGCGGGGAAGATGATGAGACTTTGAGCATTTCCTTTGTCATTGCCCGGCTTTCGCGACTAACAGATACCGGTACTTAGCTGGAGACACAATACCAGATATGAACCAACTTAGGAGAGTGGTATTGAAATCAATTAAGTATTTTGTAAGTAGCACGGAATTCCTAACTTTATATTTTCTTTTTAGAGGTTACTTTATAGTTTTTAGAGCGCACAACAAGCCGATTACTGGCTTAGGTGTATGTCCATAGTGGCATGGGACGATTTAATATCTGCACCCTCTTTTCAACCTAACCTAACCTAAACCAAGGCGTCCCAGGGCAGTATGATTTCCTTAGTGAATACCTTGGAACAGCTGTAAGATATTCTTAAATATATTACGATTGAAGAATCCTGGCACTATAAAGTAGCAATATACACAGATAAAACAACTGAATACTTAACTTTTACTGAGCCAAGTTTTCAAGAACATGTGAGTCAACCAAAAAAGTCGTATAATATGAGAATTTTGGTTCAGAGCATATCGAAGAGTAAGATTTCTACACTAAAAGACGCCTTAACATCTTCTTTCACCTATTTTTCCATCTATAACAATGCAACATTTATAGGTAACACGAAAATTCTTCAAGTGGCCTGTTACTTAAAGAATTTAAACTAATTTCCTTCTTCTTCAAAATTGCAATGTTAGCTTCCACACACAACGATTATAACTAACAAAAATAATCCCCTTTAAAGGCTCTGCTCTTGTGAATAATTTTAGCAAATTAGTATAATTTCTTCAATAGGATTATGGCAATATTACATTAAAAATGGCACCCAACTTGGGTTTGGCTTACTTGACCTTTTCCTTCTTAATGCTATGCTACACAACAACAAATCGACTGCTTTGTATTGGCATCGCACACAATGCGGTCTGTATATGAGAAGTATTTAGGAAACATGTGGTCAATTGCTTGGAAAATATTTCATTGCATTTCTTTTGTTAAACAATAAAAATAAACTTGGATTTAATCCACAACAAGAAAAAAACCCGCTGCGTTGCATTTGGAGAGACACACAGAAACAGAGAAATGACACTTAATACTCAATTTTAAAGGATGGAAAAAGCAACAGCCGTCCTTTGTTGTCTGATAGGGAATCCATAGCTACAACATACAGTGTTTGTCAAGGGTTTTATTTCTTTACTACATCTATTTTTCTTCCATAGTTTCTTAGTAGATATCCTTCTTAGATAGCCAAACACTGTGTTTTAGTTTAAATGCAAGTCCACCACTAGCACCATTTAAAAGATTATGGTATTTTTCTGTGTGTTGGCATTGTCTGTAATGAAAGCGAAAGCCATAGGAGAGACACTTTGTGTCTGTCCTGTATGTTTGTCTGTCCTTCCTTCTAAAGGGTGATTTTTTTGAGGTTAGGATTTTCATGCATTAGTATTTGACAGATCACGTGGGATTTCAGACATGGTGTCAAAGAGAAACATGCTCAGTATGCTTTGACATTTCATCATGAATAGACTTACTAACGAGCAACGCTTGCAAATCATTGAATTTTATTACCAAAATCAGTGTTCGGTTCGAAATGTGTTCATTCACCGTAACGTTGCGTCCAACAGCATCTTTGAAAAAATACGGTCCAATGATTCCACCAGCGTACAAACCACACCAAACAGTGTATTTTTCGGGATGCATGGGCAGTTCTTGAACGGCTTCTGGTTGCTCTTCACTCCAAATGCGGCAATTTTGCTTATTTACGTAGCCATTCAACCAGAAATGAGCCTCATCGCTGAACACATGAATGAACACATTTCGAACCGAACACTGATTTTGGTAATAAAATTCAATGATTTGCAAGCGTTGCTCGTTAGTAAGTCTATTCATGATGAAATGTCAAAGCATACTGAGCATCTTTCTCTTTGACACCATGTCTGAAATCCCACGTGATCTGTCAAATACTAATGCATGAAAATCATAACCTCAAAAAAATCACCCTTTAGTTCTCTTTGTAATGCAACCCAATAAGGATGGATGGATAGATGGATGTCATGGTCAGTCAGTAATATAAAGTCTTTTTACTACCTAAACTATTGTTGCAGGCTGGCATGATTGCCTAGCTATATGCAGGCATGCTCTCTTCTCCTGTCTTGCCTTGAGGTTGAGGTCAGAGGTCAGTTGAGACAATAATGTTACGACAAGAATATATAACCGAAAAGATTTCTGTTGTTCTTTCTTTCTTTTCTTCAATGATTTGCCTTCTTATCTTTCTCGTTATGTATGTATACACATTTTAAAGGTTCCCGTTCTTTTCTTTTGCCTTTGGGGTAAATACATGGATGAACAGCCAAACATATGCCTTTATCACAGTTGACCATTCTTTGGCATACGATATGTACTATGTAACTTTGTATTACAAGTCATCAAAAGAAAAGATATGACATTTCTCGCCGATGTGGCTTGAAAGATAAGCAAAGGTGTTGTCTTTGGTGTTTTGGCGTCTTTGGCTCAACAGAAAACACGTTTTATGTTTTGATTTTCTTTGCAGCCAGTTCTAAGACTTCGACACACATTTTTCATTTCTTTTTCTAATACATGGGCAAAACTGTTACAATTGATGTAATATTTGTGGTATTGTATGTTTTTGAGCGTTAATAACTTGTTTACACTTCAATTTCTACTTAGATTTCTGTAAGAAGTTCTACATATTTTAAAGAAGGGTTGTGGTTTAGGTGATTGATGTGATTTATGATAGGAAAAATGGCAGTAGTCTTGAAAGCCGGAATTCAGTTTTCCCAATTCCTCCAATGCCTGAATGAAAAAGATCTTAGTATCTTATCTCTACTTTGACTAAAGGCCGTACATGATAGCCAACGGAAAAAAGGTTAACTATCTTCCTCGGTATTAATTTCATGGCATTATTGATAAACATCGATATATATACGCCCATGTGAGCTTATTTTTATACTCTACACCACACCAAGTACAGGTACCAGTTTTCGTCCGATCGTCTTAACATTTTGATACAGGCATGTTTTTCGGCCTAGAGACGAAGCTTATTGAAATTGGAAAAAATCGGTTCAGATTCGGATATAGTTCCCATGTATATGTTCGTCCGATTTGCAGTAATAATGCATTAAAATGGTAATTTGTTAACCGATTCTCTCGAAATTTGATAGGAAGGATTTTCACTTGACTCTCGACATTACTGGTGAATGTTTGTTTTGCGCTTTCTTTTTTCTGTCTTAAAATCTCATTGAGATTCCATTGCAGGGTATTGTCCGGCTTTAAACCATTGTTTAATGCTTTCTATTCAAAGAATAGCAAAAAACATTTAAAAGTCAGCAAAAGTTTGTTGAAGCATTTGACTAGTTTTCCGTATCGCGATTTCATTTTCGACCAAGAAAAATCTTCAGCGGGATATGTCAAATGGATCATGGTGCTTTACAACCATTCCAACTAGAGCAAGTTGTAAAGCACACGTCTGAATTTGTACAGGGCTCTTTAAGACGACTTGATTCATAAGCGCAATGGAAAACAAATCAAATCTTACTTGCCTTATTGAATAAGGGAAGAAAGATTTGATTTGTTTTCTATTGCCCTTTAGGAGCTCAAGATGTAAAATAGGAAGATCGGTTTATAAGGGATCTGTACCAGGCTATAGACCGATTCAGACCATATTTGACACGTATGTTGAAGGTCATGAGAGAAGCCGTTATACAAAATTTCAGCCCAATCCGATAATAATGATGCCTTCTAGAGGCTCAAGAAATCAAGATCTCAGATCGGTTTACAGCTATATCAGGTTATGGACCGATTTGAACCATACTAAATACAGTTCTTGGAAGTCATAACGAAACACACCATGCCAAATTTCCGCCAAATCGGATAGGAATTATGCCCTCTTGAGGCTCAAAAAGTAAAATAGGTTGATCGGTTTATATGAGAGCTGTATCAGGCTAATGACCGATCAGACCATATTTGGCACGTGTGTTGAAGGTCATGGGAGAAGCCGTTATATCATATTTCAGCCAAGTCGGATAAGAATTGCGCCCTCTGGAGGCTCAATAAGGCACTTATTGGAAGCATTTTTTGCAAAATTTTAAGTGGCTAGCTTTACTCCTTCGAAAGTTAGCGTTCTTTTGACAGACAGACGGACGGACATGGCTAGTTCGACCTAAAATGTCATATCGATCAAGAATATGTACTTTATGGCGTCTTAGACGAATATTTCGAGGAGTTACAAACAGAATGGCAAAATTAGTATACCCCCATTCTATGGTGGAGGGTATAAAAATGCTTGTAGCTTTTGTTGACTTTTTGTTGACCAACACATTATAGTACAGGAAAAAATGGCAACAAACAACACATATTGGAATTGAATAATACAAAAAGTTTTACAAAAAACGTATGGCAAAAACGTAAACTACATAAAATTCTAAGAAAATTCTCTGAAGAAACCACGTATCTAAAATAAATCTATAATCTGCTCCTCTCGACTTGAAAATGTATATGCCCGCCCGCCTTTGCCAAACAAAAGATAAATGCTAGAAATAATTTATTTTTCCAAGCTGAGAGTCGCGGAGAAGGGGTTTGATTTTTGGTTCATGGTTTCTTCGGAGAATTTTCAGGTATATTTATGTAGATAACGTTTTTGCTATACAATTTTTATTTTTTTTTTTATCCATCCTATTTAACCCTCCCTAATGTGATCTTCTCCAGTCTTGTCTATTATATGAAAGTCCAGAATTCACTCCAAGGCCTTCATGAAGAGGGAAGTGAGACCATTCGGTCTTAAGTTCTTCGTCTTCCACGCTTTCGGTATGAAGACTATCTTCGCTCTACTCCACGATAACGGCACATGGGAGCACCTCGAAAAGTGTGTTACATATTTCAACCAGATAACCAAAGCCCATATATAAATCTTGGGGTATATGCCATCTGGACCAGGAGACTTATAAGGCATAAAGTAGAGCTGGCAAACTAACGATTCAATATTTTCGATATTTTTAATAATAAATATCGATAGTATGGATACTATCGTTAGTTTCCAATCACATATATTTCAAACGAAAATTAGAAGTACTAATCGGAAGATCCATTTAAATAGTAGGAATATCAATGCAAATACCGAATAAAACTACATTTAATGGACGAAAACGTCTAAATGAATCTGATTACAGGCTGCCACTTAAAACTAATCTTATCTAGCCTTCCTAACAATAACCTCCAAGGTCTTTCACCCCCATAGGAGGTGGCAGCGTGCAATCCTCAAGTACTCAGTCATATCTTTTGTAATATTGGGTCCGTCACCAAAACCACATTGTTTGCATTTTAGGGGAGCTCCTGTTCTGAAATGAATCTTAGCCTGGCTCCATCCTGTAGGCTCATATTCCACACGCATTCGCTCAAACAACCAAACCTCTTACCTACTTTCCAAGAGATAAGATTATTAAAATTCTTCAGGGAGATAAAGATACGTACAGTTGTAGGTAAAGTTTATTACAATCTTCATGGAGTAGAAACTTATGACGAGCAGGCCCAATCCGAAGATGGATAATTCCTGCTATTCTAAGCTACAATGATCTCCTTTTGAAATATTGGTTCCGCCACAAAAACCCCTATTTTTGCATTTTAGGGGAGCTCCTATTCTGAAATGAATCTTAGACTGGCTTCATCCCGTAAGCTTCAAACCTCTTTCCTATTTTGCAAGAGGTAAGATTATTACAATTCTTCAGGGAGACAGAGATACATACAGTTGAAGGTAAAGTTTATTACAATCTTCAAGGAGTAGAAACTTATGATTAACAACTTTTGAACAAATAATGATCCTGTATTATTTGTTAAAATTTATGTTAGCCTTAAATAATTTCCACATTACAAGATCAAGACTTCTATATATTTTCAGTTACTCTAAGATCAATCAAACAATAACCTTATTCCAATAATTCTATCCTATTTTAGTACTAACCCTCTGTGTTAGCTACTGTTTGGCACTAAGTATCGAAATAAGGGGATTATTAACATCGTATATCCATTTTAACTATTCAGTTCCAACTAACTCTTTAATACTTCTGTTCTTTAAATCCCTCCCATGGTGATTCCCTATGATTTTTCTAACTTTACAATGATGCTTCATATGCTTATGTTGTCAAAACTTCATACTTAACCTTTTTGTATGGTCCCTTCTCGTTGCCTACTCACTCATGCTGCTTGGCGCACATAATCACAGCAGTTTTCTGTGTTAATCTCTAGTTAAACTGCGTATTCAATGAATTTCAAATCCTTGTACAGCTGTTCAAGGACCTTATCATTTTAATAGATTTATTTTTTATACCCAATAACTTTGAGTATTGTTCTACAAACTCATTATACACAATAATGTATTATACGTTAAGGAGCTGCAAAAATAAAAAAAACACCACATCGCCATCATCATTCATATAGAGAAACTGCGTAAATGAATTCAATGCATTGCAACAGGAATCTAGTAGTGAACGCAAAAAAGGATTAAAACATTGTCATTGTTTGGTGGCAAAACAGCAGAACGTATCCAACAACTAGCAGAGGGCAAAGTCTGCCATTTGTTGGAGTGAGTCAATAGTAAGGCCACAGTCATCAGCATGGAACATTGTGAACAGCTGCTGCTGTTCTGACCCGGGTTGACAAACTGTAATAACACATTCTGCCAACTGGGCGTCTTTCTACATTTCAGTTCATAGCTGTTTCTTTTCCTCGAAATGACTAACCTTATATTGAGACAATGTAGTTCTTTTTTTTAAACACATTGTTCAAAGGCCACTAAAAAAACACCAGGATTGCTATCAACTTATGTCATTTGTTCAATATATATATGGCAATATGTGTTATAACAATTATTTGCTTGTTGTATTAGTAGGGGGTATCAAACGTAATTATCCTTAAGAGATCATAGCCATATGTGTTATTGCATTGTGCTAATACTATTCAATGTTTGATGATTGATGTTGATTACTTGGATATCCTGGCAACTATATGTATTGACATAATTACATTATTGACTCATCGATTGGCATATAAAATTGTCAATATGAAAAGGACCATAAAAAATAGTAAGGACAACAATAATGATTTATGGGCGAAATGTTTTAGGCAAGCTGTCAAAGTTAATTTTTCCAAAGGTGAACATTTTATTTCCTATAATTTTGTGAAAATTACTAGTAATTAGGTGACCGTAAAAGGATTCGTAGGGTCCGAAATTTTTTTGTATTTTTTTTCAATATTGGATATGAAGTTTGGTCATGTCTTAATCAACTTCAACCTTTTTTCAGTCATTTTGATCTGTCTCATTTACTAAAAGAAGTCTAAAGATCCCTGACTGTAGAACACAACAAAAAATAAGAGGGAAAGCTGCACAGAATATGAAGGTTAGGTAAGGTTTATGTGGCAGTCTGTCAGCAGACTCACTTAGAAGTTTTTATTCATTGTGGTACCACAGGAACAGCAGAAAGAAAATGCCTTCTAGTTCCTACCGTTAAACCAACCAGATCGCTTTAAAAAGCGCAACAAGACGCGAATATTATCATTCGCTAATTCAGACAAGTTTTCAAAGAAATGAGAACCAAAAGTGTAACTCTTTCTGTCTGCCAGTGCGAGACACGTACGTAGCAGAGGTTCTATAGTCTCTTATTCCTCGACATCCTCACGTCTTCAGTCTTTCAGAATTTTTTTCGATCAGATAGTAACCTGTTCTAGCCAGCGACAGCAAAACGATAGACCTCTTCAAGTCTAAATTGGGCCACATAATTTTGGAGTATTCACAGTCAACACTTTGTGGCCATCTGTCATTCGTTTCCCTTCTGAAATAATCCTGAAGACTTAGCTTACATGTCGCCAGAAGCAATTCCTTTGCGCAACGGAGGCCAACGTTTCCTTTACTCATTATGGCAAACCTACGACTCCCGCTGCTTTATTATATATTAATCAGGTTTGAAGGATGGGTCATTCGGACTAGTCGGTGCTAGGATTTCCATTTCGTTTGATTCAAATATCCACACATAAATGGTCGTGAAATGAGGATCTTAGCGAAACTATCCTGCATATCGAAACAAAATCGCCTCCCCATGAACCAAAGCTTAAAAAGCTAAAATAGCTCTCCTTGCAACCCATCGGTTATTTTCTGTTCTTTTTAGCAGGATATACAAGTTGCCTACAGTGGCAACTGTCTCCTTGAGAGGGAAGAACGTTCCATTTACAGAAAGCGCAAAGTACCTGAGTGTTTAGCTAGACAGGAAACTGAACTTCAAATCCAAAATTTTGGAAAGGGCAAAAAAAGGCAACTCTTGCTCTATACACCTGCAAGAGAGCTATTAACAAAAGTTAGGGGTTTAGACCGCGTGCCATTCATTGGGTATATACTGCAGTTGTCAGACCTATAATGCTATATGGTGTTGTGGGCTGGTGGACGGCACTTCAAAGTCCACCTACTCCTCAATATTTGACCGTATTCAAAGAATGGCTTGTTTGTACATCACAGCCGCACTGAGGACGACATCTGATGCACTGAATTTAATGCTACATCTTATGCCTCTGGGCATTGTGGCAGCGACCACTGTACCCTGGTAACAGAAGTTACATAGACTATTATACAGATGGTTTCAAAATAGACGACCGGGTGGGCTTTGGGGTGTACTCTAAGGATCTAGAACTGGTCATATCGAAGAGGTTACCTACCCACTGCAGTGTGTATCAAGCGGAGATCCTAGCAATTAAGGAAGTGGTGGAATGGCTAACATATAAGGTCATAACAACGATTGACATAAATATCTTCTCTGACAGCCAGGCAGCCATTAAATCCCTGGAAAACGTATTTCTGAACAAAAACCCCCCTCGACTGTCGCAGATCTCTCAACGAGATGGCTGAACAGTTCAAAATTCACATGCTCTGGTTGCCGAGCCACAGAGATACAATTTTGCACAACGCATTCGTCATCGACTACCACAGTATCTAAGAAGTTTTCTCGAAATCGGTTCAGATCTAGATATAGCTCCAATACATATGTTCGTCCGATTTTGAGAAATATTGCAATAAAGTCCTCATTTGTGTTCCGATTCTCTCGAAATTGGGCATGAAGGATTTTCTTATGACTTTTAGTATTACTGGTGAATCGGTTCAGATTTAAATATAGCTCCCATGTATTTGTTCGTCCGATTTGGACTAATATTGCAATAAAGTAGCCATTTTTTTACCGTTTCTCTTGAAATTTGGCAGAAAGGATTTTCTTATGACTCTTAGTATTGCTAATGAATTTCATAGATATTGGTTCAGATTTAGATACAGCTGCCATATATGTATTTCGACCGATTTTAACTACTAGAGTCATAGCAAGCTCATTTATTGACCATTATTGCCAAAATTTTGCACAACTCTTTCTTCGACGACTACCGGAATATCTAGGAAGTTAAGTTAATATCGGTTCAGATTTAGATAAAGCTCCCTTATATATGTTCGTGGGATTTTGGGTAATTTACAATAATGTTGTCATTTGCCAATCATAGTTATTACAGCGTAATAATATTTGCTTGAAATGTGATACAGATTGTTTAATAACCCATCTGAAAACATCCGGTCCATCAAAATTGGTTCAGAATTGGATACAGATACCACTTTTGATTTATAGGGTGTTATACAGTCGGCACCGGCCGACTTTTGCTTTTCCTTACTGATTTTGTTGTTGCCTTTAGTCCAGAGAATCCTGGCAATCGAGCATTGTTCCTACCTTGCAGCCTTGCATATTCAATAGAAATGTAGTGTTAAAAGCTAATTTCGTTGGCACGCTGCCATTCTCAAAAAAATGGTAAATACTTTGTCTTTAGAGAATCTATTTCCGAAAATTTTGCCTTAACAGAAAATTTATTAGAATTTTTTTTTGAAAGAAAATTTAATACGATCTTTGTATACCCACCACCGAAGGTTGGAGGTATATTCATGTTGTCATTCTGTTTTCAACACATCGAAATATCCATTTCCGACCCTATAAAGTATATATGTTCTTGATCAGCGTAAGACGATCTAGCCGTCTGTTGAATCCAGCTACAGTCTTTATATTGAGCTGAAACTTTGCACAGATTCTTATTTTTTCCATAAGCAGACTAAGTTCGAAGATGGGCTATATCGGAATATAGCTTGATATAGCCCCCATATAGACCGATCCGCCTATTTAGGGTCTTAGGCCCATAAAAGCCACATTTATTATCCGATTTTGCTGAAATTTGGAGCAGTGAGTCCATCTTTGTTCAATTTGGCCCAAACACCTTCGACATCTTTCTTCAATTTGGCCCAGATTGGTCCAGATTTGGATACAGCTACCATATAGACCGATCTCTCGATTTAAGGTTTTGGGCCCATTAAAGGCGCATTTTTTGTCCGATGTCGCCGAAATTTGGGACAGTGAGTTAAATTAAACCCCTTCACATACTGCTTCAATTTGGCCCAGATCGGTCGAGATTTGGATATAGCTGTCATATAGACCGATCTCTCGATTTAAGGTCTTGGGCCCATAAAAGGCGCTTTTATTGTTCAATGTCGCTGGAATTTGGGACAGTGCTTTAAGTTAAGCCCCTCGACGTACTTTTGCAATATGGCATAGATCAGTCCAGAGTTGGATATCGCTGTCATATAGACCGATATCTCGATTTAAAGTCTTAGCCCCATAAAATGCGCATTGATTGCCCGATTTAGCCGAAATTTGGGACAGTGAGTTGTGTTAGACTCTTCGACATTTTTCTGCGACTTGGCCCAAATCGGTCCAGATTTGGATATAGCTGTCATATAGACCGATCTCTCGATTTAAAGACTTGGCCTCATAAAAGGCGCATTTATCGCCCGATTTAGCCGAAATTTGGTACAGTGAGTTAAGTTAAGCCCCTCCACATACTTTTGCAACATGGCATAGATCAGTCCAGAGTTGGATATAGCTGTCATATAGACCGATATCTCGATTTAAGGTTTGGGTCCTTAAAAGGTGCATTTATTGTCCGATTTCGCCGAAATTTGGGACATTTCGTTGTGTTAGGCTCTTCGACATTTTTCTGTAACTTGGCCCAAATCAGTCCAGATTAGGATATAGCTGCCATCTAGACCGATATCTCTATTTAAAGTCGTGGCCCCATAAAAAGCGCATTTATTACCCGATTTAGCCGAAATTTGGGACAGTGAGTTGTATTAGGCTCTTCGACATTTTTCTACAGCTTGACCCATATAGAGCGATATCTCGATTTAAAGTCTGGGCCACATAAAAGGCGCAGTTATAATCCGATTTCACTGAAATTTGACACATTGTCTTATGTTAGTTCCTATGGGGCATAAGGTATGCATTTTTCACCGGATTTTGACGAAAGGTGCTTTTCATATATACTCTAGGTGGTGGGTATCCAAAATTCGGCCCGGCCGAACTTAACGCCTTTTTACTTGTTATCTATAAGTTGGTTATATAAAAATATTGCAAATGCAAATTTGCCCATGATCACTCTATTGAGAAAGATTTAAAAAATTTCCTAGATCTTTTTTTTTTGAAAATTTTGTTGATGTTTCATAAAATTCTATTTTACCGATCAATTGAAATTACAGCAGAGGACTACCAACACAAGAGTCCATATTTCTATTACTTCGTGGTGTTTTTTTTTTTGTTTTACAAGGGTATGAAGGTACCCCTACGCCTTAATCTAGTACATAGGTGTTGTTTGTATCAAACAAGCTTACGAAAGTCATTCTTTCTGCTAACTTTCTTTTTGTGGTTGGCTTTTTTAGTTCCCTACCAATCGTTTTGGTTTAATATCCAGGTGCAACACTCTCTTTATGCCTCAGATGGCATATTAACCACACAAAAATATCAATAACTGCCTTGAGGCAAAATCCTGACTATTTATTTAAATCTCATTGAAGCAATGCCTCTGGCTATGGAAAATATGAAATAAATTAGCACTCACCAGGAAAGAATTGAAGTGGTCTCACGTGGAGTCCAAACAAAATCCCAAAAAAACGACAATTTGAATTAGAAATCATCAGCAAAACTGGTATAGATTTCAATTACAGCTGGGCAGGCTGATGATATTATCAGCGCATATTCACTCTTGAAAACAAAAAGAACACAAAACAAGAAGACCAAAACAGAGAAAAACCCTTCAGGACATGTCTGTCGTAAATAAATGAAGGCAAAAGACACGGGATGCAATGTCATAGGGAAAAAACAACTCCTGCCGAGCAACACAATTCAAGTGGAAATGCAATGGCTGGCAATAGGAAGGATAAAGGCAAAAAAACAAAACATCAAGTGCTATGCTAAATAAAACAACAAATATTTTATTTTTAATATTAGTAAAAGAAATAGTCATGCATACCTAATATTCTTAGGGCACACTATTTTAAAAACTACCTTCTAAACATTAGAAACGAATTAGTAGCGCTTATTAACCGAATTTGGGCTACCTAATTCTCCTTGAAGTTGAACGCTTACAATTATCAATGGAATTTCCTTTGAAATTTCTTTTTTATGTAAATTTTTTTTATATTTTATAGCTACCCTGCTCTTTAATCATTATGACTAAGTGTGGTGTGCAGAGGAATCCAAAACAAAAAGAAAGAAGACCTTTCTTTATTCCTCTCTGCAAGGCATTTTAAAGGCAGCTGTAAAGCATACGGGTGTTTTTGGCCTCTTTTTTTCACTCCACATACTTTGATATTTGTTAATGGGATGGACCCTTCTTCTGTTTCTTTATGGATGAATTGTGGTATAAAAGGCGATTGTGTGCTGCGTTTTATGATGATTGCATTTCATCTTCTCCAGGAACTGTCTGCCTTGCCACGCATAACCGTTGGCATGGTGGCACTGGCATACCCGGCAGTGGGTACTTGTGCGCAGTCGCGCCCTGGGCCAGCATTGCTTTACACCTTTTCTTGGCAATTAAACCAATGACGCATGTCATTTCAAATAGGGCACCATCTTCGAAAGGTTTGATTTTTTTTTGGCATAGTGTCCATGTTAAACAAAATAAGCGAAAGAAACTCTGTTTTGTCACCTCCCCCCTTTATTCAAAGACCACATGAATTATTCAAAAGCAAGGAAATGGGGTTGTTTTGGTTCAATAAGGACTTAGCTTTCGCAGATTTTTTTTGTGCTTTGGAAATTCCTTGTTTTTGTATACTTGGTATAAATTTCAAGTTTTTTTATTTCCTATTTAATTTTTTTTTTGGTTATTTGTGTCAATTCACATACTTTGCAAATTATCTGTCACTGGCATCGCTGATTTTAATTTAGAAAAGCAAAACTCTGCGATTTTGTAAAGGGATATTTTTCATCATCAGTCACCCCTTTTCATACCATTACAAGTAAACTCCCTTCATTTCTATTGAGGCATTTAAATTTAACATATACGCCCTAGAGTCCGTTTGTCTGTCCACCACCCATTACTCTGTTTATCTATTCCAGAAATCATTCAAGTCCGCAATTGTTCTCTTACCATAAATAGATTTTGACACGCAATTTGCTTGTATGCAATGTGGGGGTTTTTTCATGGTTTGCTGGTTAATTTACAAATGCCCAAGGATGAAAGTTCCCAGTTTAGCAAACTTTTTGCCGCAAACAAAAATTTTAAGGGTTGAAACTTTAAAGAAGGGTTTAAAAGCTAATTTAAGTTAAAAATAAATTGTTGATGAAAATTAATTGTTAACTAAAATAGATTATTAATAAATTCAAAAATTTAATTAAAAAAATTTTTCTATTAAAGTAAAACGTTGACAAAATTTCTAAAATTGTTAAGTAAAACTTTTGATCTAAATTTCTTGGTAAAAAAATAAAATTAAAAAAATTTAAACATGACAAATTATGACAAAATTTTTGTATAAAACTAACATGCTGAAAAAAGTTTTTATAAAAATAAAATTTAAAAAAACAGATTGGAGAAAAAAAATTTTTAATAAAATTAAACGCTGACAACATTTTTCTTAGAAAATTGACAACATTTTGTATGGAAAAAAATTTTGGGCCTGTAAAAATAAAATGTTGACTAAATTTTTATAAAAATAAAATTAAAACAAAATTTTGTATGAAAAAAAATATGGACTAAAAAAACAAAATGTCAACAAAATTTTCTGTAAATAAATCCAAAAAATTAGCTTGGTGCATTAGGCAAATGGAATTGTTTTAGTTTCTGCCCAATCAGTTAGTGGTATTCTTTTGGTTCGTATATTTCATATAGCCTTAATGCTAAAAATCTAAGCACAGATAATACAATTACCATGCTATAAAACTTTGGACCGGTCAGACGGACGGACATTATACACTGTTAAACGACTAACCATCCAAGAAATCGTCTACCAATGCTATGATATCTGTCCTCCGATTGTATGAAAAATGATAACTTCTCTTAAATTCATTAAACCCATTCCCTTCTTCCTAAACACATCATCATTGTTTATTCAGTGATTTATTCGAATGGCCGGCTCTAGTAGCCAAACTAATAAATAAAGATATATAGATTAAATTTTGGAAAAACTCAAATAAAATTATGACTAAATTTTCTATAGAAGAATAATTATGACAAAATATTAGAAATAAAATGTATACAAAGTATATAAAAAATTTGTATTACAAAAATTAAATATTGACAAACATTTCATCAAGGATCAGCTCAATGATAAGAAAACTTTTTATTGCCGAGTCCGAACGACATTCTTTGGAGCGACACCGCTTTATGTATAACTTTTGCACTGGCTGAAAACGTCATAAATGTCGCCAGCATAAGTGAGATCATAACCAATGCTGAGTGAGAGCATAACCAAGTTTTTTTCTGATGTTGTCTCCAGGATTCGAACCCATGCTAACCTCGTCACCGCCATAATCCAATAATCGATGCTAGGAATTTTTACTTCTTGTATATCCTCAAAACCTTCTCCATTCTAATATCCAATTGGTGCCACCTATATTTCATGAAACCACTACATTCGGAGTCTGTCTTTCAAAGTGTCATGAATGAAAGATAGATAGCCGCACCAGTCATTTAGTATAGCTCATGTATGATGCGGAATGTTATAACTATCTTCTTTTATTTTCCTTAATTATTGGTTTTATCTTTGTATACGGCCTGGAAATTCCATTAAAGTCCTGACATTTGGTGCCTTATACTCTTCTCTCGTACTTTACACCCAAATACCTTTCATTCATGTCTCATATTATCGATCGGTATTTATGCCCGTTTGGGGAATTTTCGGTGAAAGACGCAAACTTCACATGAGACCCTGATGACTTAAACTTTGTGTTGCTTCTTATCGCGTCCCTGACAACTTCTTATTGTCCATGTCAAGAATTATCTTATCATTTCATTGTCAAATCATATCTGAATATGATACATTTTTGCTTGTGGACTTTTATTAGGACCTCCAATTTTTAATAGTTGCCATTCTGAGAAGTTTATAAATGTTACTTTGCATGTAGCCGCTATTAATCTTCCTTTCTGCTGAATGCCCATCTTCAACCCTCCTTCCTGTGTGAGAAGCGTTTCAAATAGAAAATTTATTCAAAACAATTTGCATTTCGTTTTCTATTTCAATATTGTTTATAGGTATGTTAAGGAACTCCTTGATCCAATTTAATAATAGCCTTACCCAAATATTACACACTCTTCTTCACCTAACCCCTAGGGGGTCACTAAGACAATTTATGTTGGACAATCACAAAATATTCCTTAAATTAAATGAGGCCTTTTATATAAACAAAATTAATTTTTCTGTTTTTCTCCTTTCTCTTTCCAGGTATGTAAATAATGGTATATGGAAATGTAGACCTCAAGAAATAAATAAATTAAAAGTAAGTAACAGCTATAAGCATACATTTCTCCGAAAACCCCTAAGCCGACCGAAAAGAAACCCTCCTTTCTTTTTTTGAAATAATTCAAAACAGTGGCTTAATGAACCTTAAGTCATTGACAGCTGTCAGGTAGATGATACAGTAGCATATCTGCATAATGTGACGTTAGAAAGTCATAGTCAGTCAGCTGTTCTGTGTAAATCAAAGATGACTTTCGGTTAGATTGATAGGTATAAACAGTGATGGCTCCAGGGGAAAACCAATAATCATAAACAGGTTAGCAACAAAATTAATATGTGCCTATGTTAGCATATAAAGGCTTGAGTTTTGTAAAACCCTTTAAGGGTTTTATTAGTTTTGGTAGGGTATATTAACCAATATGGTAGCCATGGAATTATTTGTTTGTTTCAGTAAATACCTAGCATACAAATGTATTGGAATGTCCCATTTAACTTTGAATTTATATATTATACCCTCCACCATAAGATGGGGGGTATACTAATTTCGTCATTCTGATTGTAACTACTCGAAATATTCGTCTGAGACCCCATAAAGTATATATATTCTTGATCGTCGTGAAATTTTATGTCGATCTAGCCATGTCCGTCCGTCTGTCCGTCCGTCCGTCCGTCCGTCCGTCCGTCCGTCCGTCTGTCTGTCGAAAGCACGCTAACTTTCGAAGGAGTTAAGCTAGCCGCTTGAAATTTTGCACACATACTTCTTATTAGTGTAGGTCGGTTGGTATTGTAAATGGGCCATATCGGTCCATGTTTTGATATAGCTGCCATATAAACCGATCTTGGGTCTTGACTTCTTGAGCCTCTAGAGTGCGCAATTCTTATCCGATTGGGATGAAATTTTGCACAACGTGTTTTGTTATGATACCCAAGAACTGTGCCAAGTATGGTTCACATCGGTCCATAACCTGATATAGCTGCCATATAAACCGATCTTGGGTCTTGACTTCTTGAGCCTCTAGAGTGCGCAATTCTTATCCGATTGGAATGTAATTTTGCACAACGTGTTTTGTTATTATATCCAACAACTGTGCCAAATATGGTTCAAATCGGTTCATAACCTGATATAGCTGCCATATAAACCGGTCAGGGGTCTTGACTTCTTGAGCCTCTAGAGTGCGCAATTCTTATCCGATTGGAATGAAATTTTGCACGACGTGTTTTGTTACGATATCCAACAACTGTGCCAAGTATGGTTCAAATCGGTCCATAATCTTATATAGCTGTCATATAAACCGATCTTGGGTCTTGACTTCTTGAGCCTCTAGAGTGCGCAATTCTTATCCGATTGGAATGAATTTTGGCACGTAGTATTTTGTTATGATATCCAACAACTGTGCCAAATATGGTTCAAATCGGTTCATAACTGATATAGCTGTCATATAAACAGATCTGGGGACTTGACTTCTTGAGCTTCTAGAGTGCTCAATTTCTATCCGATTTGGCTGAAATTTCGCAAGACGTTTTTATACCCTCCACCATAAGATGGGGGGTATACTAATTTCGTCATTCTGTTTGTAACTACTCGAAATATTCGTCTGAGACCCCATAAAGTATATATATTCTTGATCGTCGTGACATTTTATGTCGATCTAGCCATGTCCGTCCGTCTGTCCGTCCGTCCGTCCGTCCGTCTGTCTGTCGAAAGCACGCTAACTTCCGAAGGAGTAAAGCTAGCCGCTTGAAATTTTGCACAAATACTTCTTATTAGTGTAGGTCGGTTGGTATTGTAAATGGGCCATATCGCTCCATGTTTTGATATAGCTGCCATATAAACCGATCTTGGGTCTTGACTTCTTGAGCCTCTAGAGTGCGCAATTCTTATCCGATTGGAATGAAATTTTGCACGACGTGTTTTGTTATTATATCCAACAACTGTGCCAAGTATGGCTCAAATCGGTCCATAACCTGATATAGCTGTCATATAAACCGATCTTGGGTCTTGACTTCTTGAGCCTCAAGGGGGCGCAATTCTTATCCGAATGGAATGGAATTTCGCACGACGTCTTTTGTTATGATATCCAACAACTATGCCAAGTATGGTTTAAATCGGTCCATAACCTGATATAGCTGCCATATAAACCGATCTTGGGTCTTGACTTCTTGAGCCTCTAGAGGGCACAATTCCTATCCGATTTGAATGAATTTTTGCACGAAGTATTTCGTTATGATATCCAACAACTGTGCCAAGTATGGTTGAAATCGGTCCTTAACCTGATATAGCTGTGATATAAACAGATCTGGGGATTTGATTTCTTGAGCTTCTAGAGGGCGCAATTCCTATCCGATTTGGCTGAAATTTTGCATGACGTATTTTATTTTTACTCTCAACAACTGTGTCAAATAAGGTTCATAACCTGATATAGCTGCCATATAAACCGATCTGGGATCTTGACTTCTTGACCCCTAGAAGTCGCAATTATTATCCGATATGCCTGAAATTTTGTACGACGGATCCTCTCATGACCATCAACAAACGTGTTTATTATGGTCTGAATCGGTCTATAGCCCGATACAGATCCCATATAAATCGTTCTCTCTATTTTACTTCGTGAGCCCCATTGGGCGCAATTCTTATACGAATTGGCTGAAATTTTACACAGGTCTCCAACATATAATTTAATTGTGGTCCGAACCGGACCAAATCTTGATATCGTTTTAATAGCAGAGCAACTCTTTTCTTATATCCTTTTTTGCCTAAGAAGAGATGCCGGGAAAAGAACTCGTCAAATGCGTTCGATGGTGGAGGGTATATAAGATTCGGCCCGGCCGAACTTAGCACGCTTTTACTTGTTTTTTACCTCAACAATCCATTCAAATCACCAACAATAACCAAAACTACAATTGCCTTTTATCTTTTCTATTTAAATTCATTGAATCTGAGGTCAAAAAATGACACTTATACAATGTATCTCGTAAATTCATAATTTTGCATACCAATTACATTTGTATCTTCTGTTTTTGTTCAATCCTCCCCCCTCCCCTATTTTCCAATTGATTGTCTGCTTGCTTCCGAATCAACTCTGTTGCCTGGCAATCTTTACAAAATCAAAAATAACAGTTTTTCATTGAGGAAGAGAAAGAGAGAGAGAGAGAGAGTTCAAGTTACTTTGAGTGCAATATTTTGTTTTGATATTTTCACTCAATACTCTCTCTCTCTCTCTCTCTAGAGTTTATATTGCCAGATCGCTTGATTGTATAAAGAGCAATAACTAGGTGAAATGAATCTCAGCTTATGGTGTTTACCGGCTCTTTTTGTTATTGTTGTTTGCCAATGCATGATTCATACGTACTCGGTAGAGTTTTTGGGAATTTAAAATATTTGCATATGGTTTTTGTTGTTATACAAAATCACATTTTTAATAAATTAGCTTATTCATTTCCAGTTTGGTTGGTGTCTTATGCAATCATTTTTGTTAGAATTGAATAATGAATGACATTTAATTTTCTTTTTATATCGTAGGTATATCGAAGCATTAAGAAAATCAGAATCTTCTTCTTATATAAAGGTCATAGTTTGTTTATTTGTATGTAATGGTTGGTACTCTGTTCGTCTTTTCATATGAAACAAAAATGGTAGTCGTCGAGGAAAGCGTTGTACATAATTTTGGCAAGATTGGTCAATAAATGCGCTTGCAGTGGCCATAGAAGTGAAAATCGGGCGATAAACTTATAATGCAGCTATATCTAAATCTGGGAATTAATGGTTTTTTTTTAGATGGGTGCACAATTTAAAAAAAAATATTGTTTGCAACCTTATGGTAACCCAGCAATTTTTGGTTCAAATAATGGAGGGGATCGCCCCGCCCCAAAACACACTCAAACGGACATGTTTACAATTTAAGCCAATATGGGTATTTGGGAATATGTATGTGGAATATGAATTTAGCTGGCAACCCCTCGGCTACTGGTGCCTTGTTCTTCAACCTGATTATGCTACGCCGACTTCATA
This sequence comes from Stomoxys calcitrans, assembly GCF_963082655.1. NCBI lineage: Eukaryota > Metazoa > Arthropoda > Insecta > Diptera > Muscidae > Stomoxys > Stomoxys calcitrans. The sequence goes on along the minus strand of NC_081555.1, from coordinate 24,196,315 downwards.
ATGACGGAGCTTAATACATTATAGAGTATTGGCTGCGGTATACTTTTCACCGCCATCCGCATGTCGCCTGAGGTTATAAAATCAGCTGGCCTGCCATCACCTTATTGTTCTTTACCTTATAATGACTGTGATATTGTCGCCGCCGACACTATCACATACCAAAAGTTGTGAAATTCCTTCTTTCGACAACCTAAACACTGTTACCAGATATCATTATTTACCTCCGAAGAAGGATGAGCTGCTTTCTAGCATTCAGTTTGATTTTTAGTTCCTTACTAGAATTTCCAGTATCCCAGACTTGTAAACTTCAGTCTGAAACCCCATAAATTCAAACGCTCACGTGTTTCCATTTCGCTCTTCTAACTGCAAAAAGCATCGTTTCTCTCTCTCTCTCTCTCCTTTTCAGCTGATAGCAATCCTTCGCCTTGCGCTTCTTTTGATTGCAGGTTTGCTATGTATGATGCATTCTTGGATTCAGTAGAGTTTTGACATTCTTGGTCGTTGTTGTAACCCCATATTTATATGTGGAGGTAGCAATCCAATTGGGTCAAGCATGCATAGGTGGGTAAGGTCATTCCGACCCCGGAGACTTTTAGTACTCAAGCATAGGATTCGCGGCATTTTCAATGTAGTATATAATGGTTGCGGCCTCCACCTTTGACACTGAATGCCTGAAGAATGTTTCAACGGTTGTTATCTCCACCCAGAGCTGACGACACCTGAGGTAGCTCTGCGGCAAGACGTTCGAACTGGCAAATAAAAAGGAGCTCCCTTATCAGGAGCTTAAACTTGTGGCTGACAGCACTCATTGATATGAGAGAAGTATCTCCGCTGTTTCTTATGAATGTTCATGGGTAAATTTGACATCACTTTCCGATCGGAAATCATGCTGACAGATTTAAGGTGGCAAATAACAACTGCCGAAGCTGTGAGGAGATCGAGAAAGAGGAGACAATAGAACATCTGCTGAGTGTATCGCGCACTGGTAGGCAAACCTTTGGTTCTCATTTCTTTGAGAAATTGTCTGAATTAGCGCAAGTTGTTTGGCTTTTTAAAGGGATCTGGATGAGTCAACGGCAGGCACCTTTCTTCTCCTGTTTCTGTGGTATCACAATGGATGAAAATGTCTAAATTTGTCTGATAGCAAACCTAGATATGCGACTCAGGCTCTGACATGGTAATGTCCCTAATAAATTTTCATTTCTCGGCTCGATCGTACTACAGATAAGCTTAACGAATGGCTTCTATCATAAACTACTGAATTTATCTGATTTCTCGTTGTTTGATTGGAGGACAACCACGTAGTACTGTGGATATCAGAAGATTGAAATCTGGTACTGTTTTTTTTTTTTGTCGTGGCGAAATCCATTATAAGACGGGCCTTCATGGAGGCACCGACTATTGAACCAAAAATATTCTTCTTTCCTATGTCGGCATGATAATCTTCTGGCACAATTTTAGTGTCATGTGGGGCCAGCTTTCATAAGTAGAGATAGGTTTCTGCCGGGTAAATACCCAACGCTTGGGTACTGTGCCAAATTTCATCGAATTCGGATGAAAAATTGCCAATTTATTGCCTTAAGTCTTTAAGTCTGGAGATCGATCTATATAGCGGTTAAATATAACTAAAATCCGATTTTATGAGATCAGAAGATCAGGTTTATATACAAAGAATACGAAATCATCAAAAATTGTTTGGAAAATATTTTTATAAGATATCTGCAAAATTTTAAATTCCCAGCTTTTGGGTATAAATGGGTAAATACCCAGGTATTTACCCAATTTACCGAGTAAATACGTTTTGGGTATTTACCCATCGTCCATCTCTATTAATGGAATTTTCATGGGCAAATTTGACATGACAGACCACTGTCTGATCGGAAACATGTTGACAGATTGACGTTTGCAAGTAACAATTTCTACAGAAGCTGTGAGGACACCGAGGAAAAGGAGACTATAGAACATTTGCTGGCAGGCAGACGTCCAATTTAGGTTCTTGGAAAATTGTCTAAATTGTCGCAAGTCGTTGGGATTTTTAAAGGGATCTGGACGATTCAACGTTAGGAACTAGAAGGCATCTTCCTTCACCTGTTCCTGTGGTATCGCACTGGACGAGAACATCTAATTAAGTTTGATTGTAGACTGCCACTTAAATCTAACCTTGCTTCGACGTGGTAATGTCGGAAATCTGGTACTGTTTTTTTTGTCGTGGCGAAATCCATTAGTCTCAATCCATTATAAGACTAGCCTTCGTGGAGGTATCAACTATTGAAAAAATATTCTTATTTTCTATGTCGGCATAATAATCTTCTGGCATAACTTTAAGGTCATGTGGGGCCAGCTTTCATATGTTCTCTCTAGGCTTTCCTAAAAAAATGTTTGTCCTTGTCTTAAGTTGGGGCATACGCTCATATGAGACTGATGTAGAAGAATTTGGCTTTTATGCTAGTCTGGAGACAAGTTTTTTTGTCTCCGACACCACAGCCAAAATTATGACTCGTATCTTGACAGCTATAATATAACGTGTCACCTTTCGGTTTTCATTGTGGTCGAGGCTGTCCTGTCGCCATTGTAATTTTCCAATACATCCGTCATTCGGAAATCATTGTCCCTTAAAACGTTTTTTGTGATCTATTTTCTATTATTCATTTGCCTCTTTAGAATATTTTGTTATTTTTTAAGGACGGGTTAGTGGCCCAACGCCTCTAACATGAATATTAAGAACTACAAAAGCATGTGGATCTCACGGCACCTTCTACAATAGCTTTCTATCTTTATCAAGAGGTCTTTTCCCATAGTTAAGTGGCCTGACTGCCGTTACTTGGTATCCATCATCACCTACGTCATAACTTCACTGTTGATATATGCGTTGGTATAGCCCCTTTATGACACTCATTCATTTTTCTGTTCATATTTTAACACAATTAATCTGGTAACTCTTTGTTTGCATAACTTACAATGCTCTCCACTCAAAAGATCTTCTTGAGCGAAACTGCTAAACTCTCTTTAAGTCAACAACTCACAGTCTCTCCCGGTCAGATTGTTGCAGCATTCTTTGGATTGCATGGAGAATTGTGTGTGCGTGTGTGTTGGTCAGGGTTTGAGTGAAGTGTTAGCGCAATGGAATTGCGCTACAGTTTAGTTTGAGTGCGACGGTTGATAGAAAGAGTAGTATAGAAAACGGAAACGGGAAAAACACACTAAATAATAATACACCATAGAAAACAATGAAATTGAAATTGTATTGTTTTTAATTTAAAAAGAAAGGAAATTGTTAAGTATTTGTAAAAAAAATAAATTAATTTAAAGAAACGTTAAGTGTATATGTGTTAAAAATGCTTAGAAAAGAATATTTAATTGTTTTTCCTTCCTAAATCAAAATATCTTTTAACAACTTGTTTGCCCAAAATAGTGGCTAGTGATGATGGTGGTGGCATAAAAAAATAACCAGAAAATATGCACATTGACAACTGACGTTTGCTGCGGCTGTTTTTATGAAGTTGCAGGGCAAGTTTTTGTGGTGCCTGTTTCTTGTGTTCGTTCATACATATGTGGAGTAACGAGGAGTGTGCAGCATGAAGCTGTAAATGAAATTCTTTAAAGTTAAAAAAAAAAATAAATAAAGGAAGTAGTGAAAAGTGTGGTAAATTTAAAAAAAGGAAATATGTAAAAATAAACAACAACTTTAAAAGTCAAGAGAAATTGTTGCCATATTTATACAGAAAGTTAATTATCTATAACCAAAAAAAAGTGAACAAGTACCTACCTATTTTTCATAAATAGTAAAAAAAACGTATAAAGAAAAGTACTACTCAGTCATATTATTAAAAAAAGTGGCCATTTATTAAAAAAGGTCTTAGTGACTTTGCAAAAATGCCCTACATTTTGAAAGATTTTAAGAAATCTTTCTTTTAAAATCTATGTAAAACTTTTCTGCCGCTTTATTCCTTGAGAGGATTTCCTTGGTCAATACAATGTTGCAGTCCTTGGATAATAGCACAACTCTTAATCGCTCCAATACTTCTCTAGCTTCTGTAAACCCTACCACTTCATCTAACTCACCTTTGGACAAAGAGGAGAAAACTCAACGAAGGCGCTCTACATTTTATGTGCCTTTGGTCATAGAGGACGACGAATCTTTGGCAGCCGATAGCTGCAGCTCTAATAAGGACGAGGTGGATAAGAACTCCACTTCGGGCAGTCTCTCCAGTTTGACTAGTCATTCGACCAGCAGCAAGGATTTCAAAAATTCCAGCAACACTAACTTGAAGAAATCCTCTACAGGACTTTTTGGCAAATCCTCTAGCAGCCAGAACAAATCTAGCGCCTTGGGAGGAGGTTCTCCCAGAAGCAGCACCACCTCGGTCAAGGTTACCACTCTTTTGTTTGAAAGAGCCAATAGTACTTTGGGTTTTAGCACCACCTCCTCCAATTCTTCCTCGGCTTCTTCGGGCTATCGCAGTGGTGGGGGTTCAAAGAGCTCAACCTCCTCCAAGAAAATGGCTCCTCCATGTGGCTTCAATTGGAGTTTGACCGGGGTCTCGGATGATTTATCTGGGGATTTGGATGATGACAGCGATGCTGCAGAATTCATTATAGCCATGAATAAAAGTAAAATGGTTAAGCAACAACCACCCATTACCACCACGCCAGAGAAAACTAGCAACTCTTCTCTGGCGTCGGCGGTAAAACGCAATAGCAAGACTTCCTCGCTGGCTTCATCTAAGTCATCGGCAACCACCACCAATACCGCCACTACCAATAGATTAAGCTCTACCAGCTCCAACAAGTCCACGCTGTCCTCAAATCATTCCACTCCTTTGCCCAAGACTAGGCCACAAAATCCCAGCTCGGCTCGCACCAAACGTTATGGAGTCATACTGAATACCCATGAAGATGGGGGCTCGCCTCGTAACTCCTTGACCTGTTCCATAAGTGAACATTTGGGTGATGCTCGAAAATCATCGAGTTCCTATAAGAGCTCCACTTCTACATCCACCACAGCAGGCAATTCCAGCAAATGGCCCCTGCTAACACCACGCTCGCGTTACAGTGATGGCGCCAATGGGGAAGCCCTATTGAACACCCCTGCTAAAACGCAAACGTCATCGATAAAGCAAAACTCTCCCGCTCCCTCCGCAGTGGCTACAAAAACAACAAACAAACAATTAGCCACCAAAGTGTCGTTGTCTTCGCAGCTTGATAACACTTCAGTGTCGGCAAATTCCTCTCTAATAACAAACAGCAGCACTTCGGCTGCTACTCCTCAGAAATGCAGTGAGTACGATGACGATGACGACTCAGAGATAAGTCGCATGCAGACCAATACCTCGACACCCATCAAAATGATGAAATCGCGCTCTCGCACCAACATCTTATCGGTGCCGGCGTCGACGGCCTCACAACAAAGCTCTGAGCAAAATCTAATCAATGTCGCCAAAATAAAAGCTTCGTCAACGGCAGCGGCAACGGCGGCGGCGGTGTCAAATTCAACGCAAGTAAACAAAGTCTGTAGCCAAACAACACCCACGAAACAGACATCGACTTCGGCGTCTTCGTCGTCATCAATGACACCCTCTCCTAATATTTTGCGAGTTAAGGCAAAAACTTTACCTCAAAACCTATCACCTTCAGTCGTTTTGCAGCAAGGTGAGGCATTGGATAACGCCGCCACTTCGAACCTCAACTCAAGCAGTGTGAAAACTAAAAAATCGGCCTCCGACACAAATAACTCGTGCGCGGTAACTTCGTTAAGTCGCAAATTCGGTGGCTCGCAGGCTTGTAATTTACATCGCGAGGGAAAGAATGCCAAAACTGTCAACACCATCATAACCTCAGCATTTCCACCCAAAAATCTCTTTTTGCTAAAGTCAACGCCGAAATTAACCAATACCACCACATCTATGTCATCCTCATCGGATAATTCGCTGACCTCACCACCCAACAGCAATAATAGTGGCAAAAACTATCCCCCACATCCCCACCAGATAACATCACCGGCCAAAAAGTCTTTGTCTTTTATACGTAGGGCCCATTCCACCAAGCTGTCACGCAGCAACTCTCTGTTGAAATCCATTGCCTCGCAACATCAAAACCAAATGCAAAATACTCCCGCCTCCTCCTCCTCGGCGAACGGGGGAAATGCCAATACATTTTTTTGTACTGGCAGCTGGGGTAAAGATTTCTATTTGCAATACGATGTTTGCCCCTTGGCTTTGGATGAATTGGATTCCTATTTCCGTGCAGAGAAATGTGCTGAATTGATAAGGGAACGTTTTAAGATATTAGATGCTGACATAGCCCCAATGGCTGGTGAACAAAATTGTTCAGGCACCGAGACTTTGATCCAGGAGCATTCGACGCTCTCTTCGACGGCAGAGGGCACTATACGAAATATCGATAGCAGTTGCAGTAGCCCCTCGGATAAGGAGCAACATCATCGCCATCATGGAGCTGATGGAGATGATGAGGACGATGATGATGATGCGGGACATCACTCAGGTATGTGACAAAGAGATAAAGAACATTTAGAGAAAATATCGGGTCATCGGATCGTATTATTGGAGACAATGAGAGAGAGTGTGCGTATGAATCATAAGTCCAAAGGGGGAATTTATCTCTTATCAGAAAATGGAATAGTCTTCTTAACTGAAATGTAGTGAAGTGTTATGACAACAATTTGATAAGGGGAAAACAGCAGTAGGGACATGGTTATGCGAATCGAGGGGGTATCGCTTTATTCATAAAGGGGCTTGTTTTCCTACATTTCCTAATATTCAGACGGAGGCTTGATGTCTGATTAATCTTATTCTGAGTTAACAAAACTTTGACCACTATCTCGTTTTTTTCTAAATAAGATTAGCCAGATTTGGTCAAGAGAGGTAATGCATTGAGTATGCCCATATCCTCCCTATGGCACACTCATGGTTAAAAGAAAATGCTTCTTCAGGCCGATGATGACCGTTTAAAGCATGGCAAACGATAATGGTTACCTACTTGGTAATTTGTGGAGTGTGATAGTAAAAGGACTACCATTTGCCACTCCATTTTTCTTACAGCTAAGCTTAGATTAATGCTTTTCCTTCCGGGAAAAGCATTAAGTAACCCTATATTGCTAATTGTTATTAAGGTTGAAGAGATCTCGCTGAGAATGCCCCAGGATGTTTTCGCCAATCCGCAGGTACAGGTGGCTATAGAAATTCCATTCAGGGACAGCAAGCCGATACAAGTTTAAGATCAATAATAAGGGATTAATTTTTCCTTGCCAAGTCCCAACGAACAGGAGCAAACTACCTACTTTTTATAGCCGAGTCCGAACGGCTAGCCGCAGTGTGACACCTCTTGGGAGAGAAGTTTTTACATGGCATAGTACCTCACAAATGCTGCCAGCCTTAGGGGGAAAACAACCGCTGAATATTTGTTTTCTGATGGTCCCATCAGGATTTGGACCCAGGCTTTCAGCGTCGTAGGAGGACATGCTAACCTCTGCGCCACGGAGGCCTCCGAGGAAGCCAGTACTAGGGGGGGGGGAAAAACATCGTTTAATTTTTTTTATATTGTCGATGGGACTTTTCAGAGTCACAGGCGCACATACTATCTTCTGTGCACGTTGGCTGCTATACATGAATATTTTTCTCGTAAAGCTAATGGACCCATTGCATTTGGAGTATAGGTCGGATGAGCAGAGACAGTTTTCTGGCATTTGAGTCCCTACAGTTGTCTCAGTCTATACGTGCAGTTATCTTCCTCTGCCTTTTCAATCCTCTGGCAGGTGTGATAAAAACACAACATGCTTGATTTCGTTTTGAGGAAAGGAAGTACTAGCGGGCGCTGATCGCTGGCATTTGAGCAACGACGAATCGGGTCTGCAGAGTCTGACTCTCGACTATTGAGCTGGAGTCTAGGTGCGGTTAGAAGACATGGCAAGTTTGCACAAAAGAACACAATCTTTACTTTACTTTAATAGGCTATGACAGAACATTTGTCCCATTAACCGAACGTAGAACTGCGTTCGAAGAGCCTCAGAACACAATCAGCTTCGGTTGGGATTCTGAAGTTGAATTGAATTGAGACTAAGGATATTCAATCCAAAGCTTTCAGTCATCGATTGATAGAGTTGAGATTCTTAAGATTAAGACTCTGGCGACGCTTAAACGGTAGAGTAATATATGTTTCAAAGATAAGAAAGAGAAGGAAGCCATCGCTACCGCTCTAAAAATAATTGATACTCCTTCTCTTTGTGGGATCTTGGTGTTCAAAAACCCCAAGACCAGGTCCAGTTTCTGCAGATTAAGACGCTCTGCAATGAATACTGCGCTGATTAATCAATTGGTCAATCAGGATAGTAGAGATTTTCTTTTTGCCTGTGTGGGACAGAAATCCAGTTTCAGGCGGGAATTCGTTGGGCTTTCTGAAAACCCTTATGTTATTTCCTCCTAACTGGATGTAGAAGTCTCAGATGCTCTAAACTTGATTGATACTCCTTCCCTTTGTAGGATCTTGGTGTTCAAAAGCCCCAAGACTAGGTCCAGTTTCTGCAGATTAAGACGGTCTGCAATAAATATTGCGCTGATTAATCAATTGGTCAATCATTACGGTAGAATACAAAGGAGATTTTCTTTTTGCCTGTGTGGGACAGATATCCAGTTTCAGGCAGAAATTCGTTAGGCTTTCTGAACATCCTTATGTTATTTCCTCCTGACTGGGTGTAGAAGTCTCAGGTGCTTTCTGATTCACCTTTTCTTCATATTTTTTCTTTGGGATAGAAACCTCAGGGGTTTCATAACTTGCCTTTTCTTCTTCTAATCTTGGCTTGAGATAGAAATCCAATAGGCTTTCTGAGCTTATCCTTATATTCCTATTGGCTGGAGGTAGAAATGCCAGAGGATTCCTGAATCATCTTCTGTTCTCTTCCTTCTGACAGAAACCACAGATGCTTTCTGATCCCCTTCTCTTCTTTTCGTCCTGGCTGGAGATAGAAATCCTTGGGAATTCCTGAACATATTTCTCTTCCTCCTGGTTGGACGACTGCCCTCCAAGAAGATCAAACAGGTGGAGAAATAACCCAAAGCAAGACCCATCGAACTTTTTGATTCGCGAGTTGAAATTTTAACATAGCGAAAACCGCCGCTCTTTGGTTCACGACACAGTGCTTGCTATCTGCAACCTACTGACTTCCAAAGACTTCCCAACTCCACTTTTCATTCTACTGGTTTGAAATAGAAATCCCAAAGGCTGACAGACTCCCATCCAAGGAGACAAGACAGGTGGAGAAAGAACCCAAAGCAAGACTCAACGAACTTTTTGATTCGCGAGTTGAAAATCTTTGGTTCACGACACTGTGCTTGCTCTCTGTAACCAACGGACTTCTAAAGACTTCCCAACTCCACTTTTCATTCTACTGGTTTGAAATAGAAATCCCAAAGGCTGCCAGACTCCCATCCAAAGAGACAAGACAGGTGGATAAATAACCCAAAGCAAGACCCAACGAACTTTTTGATTCGTGAGTCGAAATTGGAATATAGCAAAACGGCCGCTCTTTGGGTCCCAACACTGTGCTTGCTCTGTGCAAACAGCGGACTTCCAAATACTTCCCAACTCCACTTTTCATTCTTCGAGTTGGAAATAGAAACTCCAAAGGCTACCAGACTCCCCTTCAAGGAGATCAAATAAGTGAAGAGATAACCCAAGGCAAGACCCAACGACTTTTTGATTCTTGAGATGTAATTCGAACATAGCAAAAACCCTCGATCAAGACACTGCGTTTGCTCTCTGCAACCAACGGACTTCTAAAGACTTCCCAACTTCTACTGGTTTGAAATAGAAATCCCAAAGGCTTCCCGGCTCTGCTTTTATTCTCTTCCTCGCACCTGGAGATAGAAATTCCAGAATTATCTAGACTCCACATTTCTTCTTCGCTGCTGGAGTAGATATCCCATACGATTCCTGACTCCGTTTCTTTTCTTTACCTCCAAAGAGTTCGAACAGGTAGAGAAATGGCCCAGGAAAGGGTCCAACGATCCCTTTGATACTTTCTAAGAGAAAAATTAAAAATTTGCGCCAATGTAAATTCAGAGAATGATGAGGTCCTTATATAAAAGTATAGTCCTAAGCTTAGTAATATAACACCATATAAAACAAAGATTTCGTAGCGAATCGGAGAAAAGCGGGAGTGTGCGGTTTTCAAACACCTAATCCTTCTACAAAACTCCTGAGAATGAAACTCTACATTGTGTTTCCACTTTTCCAGTGAATTGAATTAAAATCATGAAGCCTGCTAATCGCATGGTAATGGTTTAAAATGTTCCGAATCGACTTTATAATCGAGACTAGTATTGGCCGGACCCTAAATAATACGAGGCTGGTGGTCTCCACGTTTGGGGATCAGTAACACACTTCTCAAAGGCGTTTTTTAATAATCCTTACAGATCCAGGTGATATATGGATCCCATGGTTATGTTGTAAACGGAGTATTTAAGAGAAAAGTTTGGGAAAATGTCTATAATTATTTGAATGCGGATATTTTCATTTCTAAAATATTTTATCTGGGCCTTTTTTTGGGGACATACAGTTCCTTTTAAATTTTTTCTGTTCTTCCCACCCAAAAATACCCTCCAATCTCTTATTAGAGAGATTTGAAGTTTGATTGTTTGTCAAATGTCTTCAAGATTCTAATCATTAATCAACATCTAAGCAACGATTATGGCCAATCTGTCAAAAAATTGACAGTAGATAATTTGACCCACGGTCACAATACTGGAACGTTAAAGAATTTGACACTTAAAAAGAAAATAAACAAAAATTGTGATGTGAAGGTTTTCTATGGCCAAGAGGGATCTATGACAATGACAACTCCATCTACGAAAAGAAAAAAAATAATATCATTCCATTTTGAAAGGTCTGTTTATTTAGGAATTTTTTTTGATTTTCCCCCTTGGCATTTGATATCAAATTATAGATACATATGAACCTCTCCAAAGAAAACGTTATCTTGCTCTTCCTACAAATTCCCTTCAAATATTCGTTAATTACACACCCATGCAGTAAACGTCAAATAGAGAAATTTATATGAAAGGTTTTTATTTTTCCCTGGCTTCTCTTTTCCACCAAGTGTTTGCTGATTTCCCCTATACTAACACACATTGAATAAATGGTGAGGCTTTGTTTCACCATCGATAAATTCTTTTAAGTTTTATGTTGTTGTTGTCGACTTTATGGCCCCCAAGATACATTCCTCATTTCCCTCTCTCCACCGTCGTTCTTCAAATGTAATCATTCAAGTTTGAATCAAGAGTAAAGAAGAAGAATAAGCAAATGATTGATTACCGAAAATGTAACAAAATATAAAGAACAAGAATATCATGCTCAACGGCACATACAAAAACAAAAACAAAACAAATGTTGTTGTGCTGTCATATCTGCTCCGCTTTGCTCTGCTTGCTTTATTTACGTTTTCTCCAGTTCCATTTTTGTGTGATCTGCTCTGTTGTTTGTCTTCTTTTGTGTTTTTGTTTTCTGCTTTGTTAGGCATGATAAAACAAAAAGTGCCTACCTAACACAGATCTTTTATAAAAGAATGAGAACCCTGCAGGTTCGCTGCTTTGGAGAGAGTGTGAGAGAGAGAGAGAGGACAGAGAGTAAACAAAGAGTAACGTACTTTGGCATTTACTTGCTGATCGAGTGTTTGATACAGCGGTTCAAACACTCAACAGCGATAGCAGTTCTTTAGGCGAGGGAGAGCGATTCATTCCAGCAATATGAAAAACAACTGCCGCGCGCCATCAAGGTGAAGATAAGAGATTACGACGACGTGTTTCAAAACGTGAAAACAAAACATTAGGGAATTGTTAGAGTGACCAGAGGTAGGTAATGTGAAAAGTAATAAAATAAATAAAATTTAGTTTTTCTCGATAACTATCGATTGGACATGACTGGGAATGATCTTTAAAATTTAAATGAAAAAAAGTTTGAAAAGGGTTGCAAAACTTAATTAATATTAAATTGTGACAGATTAAAAGAATGAATGAAACGTTCTGATTGCAAATAGGTGTAATAGAACTCAGATAGACCAGTACTGATGGCATCCAGGATTTAAGTAACCTTTCCTCATCTTCTAGTAGATTTATAGAGAGAAACTTTCTTCATCCATTCTTTTTTTTATAAAATTTTCGTCAGAAATTTTATTTGTATAACATTTTACTAACGCTTATTCAAGTTTTAACTAAATAAACTTAAAAATTTGCGCTAAGGCCTAATAAGTTTAGCCGAAATGTTGTGCGCCACTATTTTAATTTAAAATATATACAAAGGTTTTAAGCAAACAAATCAATTTTAATTTCATAAGAACATTTCTCATAGATATGGCCAAGAACTTTTTTGGAAGTCGCTTTCTAATTTCATTTTCAAAAACTCAATGACGTTAGGCATCTGACTCCTTCGTTGGGCGCCAGTTTCCATTTTACATCCATGACTTAAGGGGAATATCAAATATTTCCCATAAGGCAAATTCAAAAACTTTTTTTGCGAGTCAGGAAGGAAGAATGCTTAAGACATCAGATGATGCGGCTCTATAAACTGTACTGGCTAAAAACCTGCCGTTTTCTGTACCGAGGTCAATGTCTGGCTTCATATTTCGCTCACGACTGAGTTGCGCTGTCGACTTTCCATCCTTTGGCTGCCATATGCTGAATTTGTTGCGCATAAGAGAGATCCCTGTTTGCAGTATCCCATTATAACTGACATTCCATATATCCAGTTCCGGCATGAAGCCCTGTGCCGTTCCTGATGTGACCCTATGTTTACTCTTTCTTTTTTAAATGTTATAAGTCAGTACCAATATGCAAGCAACTCTTCATTATTTTGGACAAATACGCCATTACATTAAAATCCTGTCTAATTACACGAAGGATATCAAACCATCGACGGCTATTGTGAACGTTTCATACCTCCACTGTGACCAAAAGGACTATTGACTAGGAATAGTGAATTTTCTGCTTTACACCTTCTAAGGAATCTGATATTATGGGAATATTTTCAAATGTGGTCTTAAAAGGTAAGGAAACTTATTGCCCTTCATTGAACGCCAATTTGAAATTTGCCATTAAAAGCCATAAGTGCCAGCTGTTAAATTACACAGAATTTGGAACAGGTAATTTTTTGCCCTTCGTTGTGCGCCAATTTGAAATCCAGTTCAAAGCAGTTTAAAATCTCTGAATTCGAAACAAGTCCTATTCAAATGCAGATTAACATGTATAAATTTAGACCCCACAGTTTGTATCAAAGACTTAATGCGTTGGCCGCCAACTTTTATGATTTTGTTTTTCAAAGTTGGTTAGCATTAACAGCCTTTAAAATAATTTCTTATTTTTATATATTGTCATGGAAATTATTCTAGAGAATGTCTAAACGGTAAACAATAGAAATGGCTTTGCCCTTGGTTGGGCGCCAGTTTCTATTAATTTGTTTTTCAAAGTTGGTTAGTACCGACATTGTTAAGAGAATTTTGTATTTTTATATATATTTCCATGGAAATATTTCGTGAATATCCGAATAGAAACAGTTTTGTCCTTGATTGGGCGCCGGATTTGAGTTTCCCAATAAAAAAAAAACAAGCTTCAGCAGGTCAAATGAGATTAAACTCTCTAAATTTCATCTGAAAGAGGTCATATTCAAATGCAGTAAAAAATATGTATATAGAGACAACAAAGTTTCTTTCAAATACTTAGTTCGTTGGGCGCCAGTTCTGGTAATTTTTTTTTTTTCAAAGTTGGCTAGCACCAACAGTCTTTGGGCTTGATTTTTTATTTATATTCATTGCCGTGCAAATATTTCTAGAAAATGTCTAAACAGTAAACAAAAGAAACTCTTTTGTAATTCATTGGGCGCCAGTTTTTGTTTTTCCTACATAATCAATAAGTTATATTCAAATCAGCGATGACGAGCCCTTTACGAAAGCGTTGAGGGCAAGTCACGCGTATTATTATTCTCTTTGTTTCAGCATTTGTTGAGACAGAAAGACAGACTTATGTATATTAAGGGGCCAAAGTTACTTCTCTAATTTCTCCCAACCAAAGGTTGGTCGCCAGTTCTAATAACCTATAAGAATTTCTTTAACAGATTTGTTTTATATAATATTAAACGACGGAAGCTGTTTTAACTTTCGTTGGATGCCAGTTTTGAGGATGTCATTTCTAATGACCTAGAAGAGCTAAGAATACAGACTAAGTTGTTTAGATATCCCTTGACATTAAATTATAACAAAATTGATGAAAAAAATATATTTAAAGGCTTAATAAAACAAATTTTATTTCTAAAGTTGGGCGCCAGTTTTAAATAGAAAATAAATTTGCATTAGAAGTTAAGTTTAAATACGTTTTTATTACGCCTGTTTTTTGTTGCTACAACGTTAACAGTTCACGCTTTTTCTTTAAGAAAGGAAATCTGAAATTATTCTTAGTCATAATATTAGCCTGATATTTACATACATTGCCATTTTTGTCTATACATAACGTTTTTTCTTGCAATTTTATCTCATATATATTCGTGAATTAAAAACTTATTAATACCGTTTTGTCTACAAACAGCATTAAATTTTTGCAATCGATTTTTATTATTTCGAGATTAGATAAGAAAGCCAAAAGTAGTTCAGGCCAACAAATTGAATGAAATATTTATTATTGAAAAACAAACAAAAGAAGCTTACTAAGCAAGCCCAATAACAATGATAATGTTGTTGAGAAATTTTCATAGTAACTTTACTATGAAATATGGTTTACTTTTCTTATTATTGTTGTTATTATTATAGGTAATTGTAATTTTGTAATTGTTTTCGTTTTTTTTTTCTTCTTTGCTTAGTTGTTGTTAACATTTCATTACATATGGAACGCCTCAAATCTGTTGGCGAGGTTATATCCATTATTGTGGTCTTTTTTTGTTGGTATTTTGACGATCGATTGACTGGACTGGTGGACAGACGAAACTGCTATGGTTTTTTGATTTTCAGTGTTATTTTTTATGGGGCTTTGTTTAGCAAGTCGCGCGAACGCGAAAAAAATCGCTTAATTTACTTGAGTCATTATTATGGTTCGCCATACCAACCATGGGAGGGCCAGTCCGACATTCGCTTTATTTTTGGGCGGGAGGCTTTGGTTGCACATGTTAAAGGCATGCTTAGTTGTTTGTAGTAATTTGTTTTCTGTTTTCTGCTTTACGAAATTATCTTCTTTTGCTCTATTAACACTTTATGGCCAAAATCCATTTCGTGACTAGTTTAATTTGATTTCCAACACCTTTTCTGCTGACTTTTTCAATTTGTTTTTGTTAAACAGCTTTGCTGTAATTTTACAATTGTTTGCTTTTATTATTATAAGTGTTTAAATTTGAATTAATGGTGAGGGATTATTGGTTTATGTGAAATGTAAGTGAAGCATGGTGAAAGGATTTGTAGTAAATATGGCCCAAGGGGGGTAAATTAGGAGGTTTATTAAAGCTTAAATCATTGAAGGTTATTTATAATTGGGCTTTAACTGAATTTTCAAACAAATTGGTTAGCGAGCCAAGTTTGGACGCCATAAATTTTGTAAACTTTTTTTTTTTTATTTTGGAAATACAGTTAGGAGATTTAGAAATACAGTCAGATTCATGGATCCAAGGTTTTTACCCTTAGTATTAAGGGAAAATAAATTTTAGTAAAACTGGCGCCCAAGAAATTGTTTAGCGGGCCAAGTTTGGGTGCCAGAAATTTTGTATACCATTTTGTTTTCTGTTTTGAAAATAAAGTTAGGAGATTAAGAAGTACAGTCAGATTCATGGATCGAAGGTTTTTACCCTTAGTATTATAAGAAAATCAATTTTAGTAAAACTGGCGCCCAACGTTGCAGCTTGACAAACTTTTTGCAAGCTATTTTATGCACTCTACGGATTTTGAAGCCAAGCGTGTAAAGCAATGGACGGACATGCTAATCTCTCCAAATTATTCCTCATTCTAAAATACTCTACTTCTCAAATACTCCAACTTCAAAACTGCACCTCAGTTTCAATTTCTCATTTTCTTTTACTGGAAAGAGTTGGTAGTGGAAAGATTTCGCAGTCGAAAGATTTCAAAAATTATGGTACACGTTTCTAGAAAGCCAAAGTATTTGATTTTTTTCAATAAGTATAATTCATTCACGAAATGACGCCCAACAACAGGTGGCTTGTAAAATTCCATAATATAAAACCGATCAGTTATGAAAATCTTCCAAAAAGAAAACCAGAGAAATTTTATGATTGAAATCTAAAAAAAAATGAGTCCTTTATTTTTTCGAATTTATATTGTAAGTTTAAACATGTGATTATTTTCAATGAATGAAAATTGCTTAAAGTTTGAAAGGCTTCTATATTGAACTTTAGTTATATGAAAGGTTAGGTTGGGTTTAAGTGGCAGACTGCCATCAGACTAACTTAGACGTTTTCGTCCCTTGTGATACCACAGGAACAGAAGAAGGAAGATGCCTTCTAGTTCCTACCGTTGAACCATCCAGATCGCTTTAAAAAGCCAAACAACTTTAGAATGTTCACATCCTTAGCTAAATCAGACAGGTTCTCAAAAAAATGAGAAACTAAAGTGGAACTCCTTCTGACTGCTAGTGCGGAACACACACACAAGGTGTTCTATAGTCTCTTCTTCGTCGATGTCCTCACAGCGTCTGCAAAAATCGTTGCTGGCAAGCTTCAGTCTGTCGGAAGGTTTTCCTATTAGACAGTAATCTGTCATGACGGAGACAATGACTGAGACGTCTGTTCTAGCCAGTGACAACAAAGCAGTAGACCTCTTCAAGTCTGGATAAGACCACATAGTTTTAGAATACTCACAGCCCCCTCTTTGTGACCATCTATCATTCGTTGTCCTTCGGGCCTGGTCCTGAAAACTTAATTTAGATGTCGCTAGAGTCATACCCACAGATTCCAGTATTTCTGGAATGTGTAGGGTAGTTCCTAGTCTCGCAAGCTCGTCCGATTTACAATTCCCTGCGATATATCTGTGGCCCGGTACCCAGATCCTTAATTGCCATGATCTCCGCTTGATATACACTGCAGTGGTAGGGTAACCTTTTCGATATGACCAGTTGTAGATCTTTAGAATACACCCCCTAAAGCCCACCTGATCGTCTAGTCTGAAACCATCCCTATAGAAGTCTATGTAACTTCTATTACCAGGGATAGTCGGTTCAGATTTATATATAGCTCTCATATACATATATATTTATATATTGACCGAATTTATAATTGTGGGATAGGTGTAGGGTATTAAATAGTCGGCTGCGCCCGACTTTTGCCGTTCCTTACTGGTTATATATAAGATATGATACGACTAAATAATTTGTTTGACCAATTATACATTTTTATCCAAATGGCGCCCAACTTGTGGCACCTTTTTTTGATAACATTTTCAGTTTTGTGTTTCTTTCCTCTTACTCCTGTTTCATTGGCCATCCTACATATTTCCTGCACTTGACGTGACCCAACCCTCCAACTAATTGTAATTTATTGTTAGCTCATTTCCTTGTTTCATTGGAGACTATCTTATATGTAATCTTTGTTGGTGTCACATAAAACATTTTGTGTGCTTTGCATTTAACTTATCTTCACAAAATCTAAGTCAGATACTATTCCCACCACAACATACCCGGTGATTTTTGTTTAAAAAATTTGCATGTGCTTTTTAATGTTAATTTTAAATTAAAACATTAAAAAAAACGTAAACTAAAAACTCTAAAAGGCATATTAAATTTTCGTGTTTCTTCTAATATAACAAGCAAAATTAAAACGCAATATCTTAAAGCTGATCTCTATACAAAATAAAATGTCAATCTCATACCAATGCAGGTGAAAACACTAGACTGGTAATAATTAAGATTTTGTCTGTTCATATGTATGGAATATGGCCGGTTTTGCGTGTTTTTGAATTATTTTTGAGACATGAGGTAATTGGAGATTTAGAAAAAAAAAACGAAAAAGCTAAGCTCTTTTAAAGTAATTCTTTTATAACCCAAAATGTCTTATATCATTCTGGTGATATCAGCAAAATTAATAAATTTCTAAATTTTTGTGGGAGATTTTTGCTGAGTTTTGTTTTGTTGTATTGTCCAAGCAGTAGGTCAGTGTGTAGCAGTGACTACATTAACATTTTTTTGTGTGTGTTTTTATTTCGTTTAAAATTGATAATATTGCGGCTTTTTTGTAATAAATTACAAATACAAAAACTGATATGGAAAAGGCACATTAATAATTTTTCTACGCCGCCCTTTATTTTTGTCTGATTATAATAAAAAAACTATAAAACGCTTAATTTCTGTTTTTTATCACAATTTTATGCTTATGTGCTCAGAATTTTTGTTGCCTTATAGTTTTTCATTTGTTTGTGGCTTTTGGTTTGTAATATTTGTTTTTGTGTATATGTAGGGCTTACCACTTCCTCTTTTTTATTATATCTTTCAAAGTCATTCTTCGTTTTTCGCCGTTTTTTTGTTTCTTTTTTTTAATTTTTGATATATTTTTAATAATTTCCCACTCAGAGAGCTGTCTGGGCTCGCTTGATTTAATATGAAATTTGCGTGTTTTGTTTGAAAATTAAATGAATTATGAATGTCATTATTGTCGTTATAGCCTTTTAGACAAACCTAATTGTCTTTTGAACCACAACACAGAGGACGCTGTGAATAGTTGTTTTGTTTGTCTATGCCTTAGAAACATTGAGAAAACGTGATTGAGGCATTAAGTTCACTAGAAAAATTAGCACTAGGTTACAATACTAGTAATGATAGCTTTTCAATTGACTAATAAGGAATGTCATTATGGTTTTGAGAAGATCAAAGTCTGAGATGAATTGGAAAAAAAAATAAAATTAAATAAAAAAACTTATAAGAAAATAGTGAAAATTACAAGCCCTGACAGTAGATAAGGAGTTAAAAGCGTTATTAAAAAATATAAAAATATTCGAATGTTTTTATTGTCCTTAACAAAAATGGCGCCCAACGTTGTTCGTTTTGTGGTAGCCAAATTTTTAGGGTCCAGCATTTGCAATAAATACCCAAAATGATGATTAATAAAATAAATCCAATGAATGGAAACGAAAAATTTTTTTTTCCAAGAAAAATATGTTTTTTTGGTTCATTTTTACATGAAAATGGCACCCAACGTGATATGTTTCAAGAAAAGCGTATAACAGTTTTATAAATAGTTCTTTTGCTTATCTTATAGCTATAGAATTGGATTATGACAAGCAAAATGTCTTCCAACGGTATAACCAGTTAAACGTTGCCTTTTCCCCACAAAGGAAATGGCGACCAACGGCACGTGTTTCAAAGAATGAAGCTTGTGGTTAAAAAAATTAATGAATCGTATTAAGCACAGCTAATTTTGTAATACAGCCCAATGTTAAATAAGTGCAGATTACAAATGTGATATGCAAAGCTGGCGCCCAACATAAGAAACATATGTTGGGGTCCATAGCAGAAGTCGTTGCGTAAAATTTCAGCCAATTCGAATAAAAATTATGATCTTTAGGGGCTCAAGAAGTAAAATAGGGAGATCTGTTTAGATGGGAGCTGTATCAGGCTATAGACCGATTAGACCATAATTGGCACGTATGTTGAAGGTCATAAGGGAAGTCGTTGTACAAAATTTCAGCCAAATAGGATAATAATTACGCCCTCTGGAGGCTCAAGAAATCAATATCCCAGACTTGTTTATATGGCAGCTATATCAGGTTATGGACCAACTAAAACCATATTTGACACAGTTGTTAGAAGTCATAACAAAACACTTCTTGCAAAACTTCAGCCAAATCGGATAGATATTGCGTTCTCTATTGGCTCAAGAAATTCAAGATCGATTTTTATGGCAGCTATATCAGGTTATGGACCAATTTGAACCACAGTTAACACAGTTGTTGAAAATCATAACAAAACACCTCATGCAAAATTTCAGCCAAATCGGATACGAATTGCGCCCTCTAATGACTCGAGAAGTCCAGATTCAACATCGGTTTATATGGCAGCTATAAAAAAACATGGACCGATGTAGCCCATTTACAATCCCAACCGACCTACACTAATAAGAAGTATTCATGCAAAATTTCAAGCGACTAGCTTTACTCCTTCGAAAGTTAACGTGCTTTCGACAGACAGACGGACAGACATGGCTAGATCGACTTAAAATGACGATCAAGAATGTATATTCAGAGGAATATTTCGATGAAAGGAGGAGAATGACGAAATAAGAAATATAAGTGTACTCTCCGAAGCACATTAAAATCAAGAAATCAAATCCAGGGATCGGTTTATATCGGGAAGTCAGAACAGAAGTCCTTGGGTCGAATTTGATTCAAAACGCATAAAAATTGAGGTCTCTTCGGGCTCAAGAAGTCAATACTGAAGATAGGTTTATACTCTATGGGTCTGCCAAATTCCAAGCGGATATTTTTATTCGTTCGACGCCTATCGTGACGGACGGATATGGCTAGATCGACTTAGAATGTCAAGACGATCAAGAATATATATACTTTATGGGGTCGCAGATCAATATAAAATGATGCCAACAGGCCATAAACCACAACAAACTGTCGTTTTTTTCGGTTGCATTGGTAACTCTTGTGCGGCATGCGACTGTTCTTCATAGCAGATGCGACAGAAATGAGATTCATTGTTTAACACATGTTTTCGATAAAATTCACTGAATTTCCATCGAGCGGTTGAATTTAAATAATAAATTTCAATGACTTGCAGTCGTTGCTTGTTTGTTTATGATGAAATGGCAGAATATACTGAACACTTTTCATTTTCACAGATGACCATTGAATAAATTAACAACTGGTGGTATACTTTTTACTGACATGGATAGAGCATAGAAAAAAATTAGTGATTTCATAATTAATAACTGAATTCTTTGTAGTTATCTTAAAATAATGTTTGCTCTATGTTGGGCGCCACTTATTAAAAATGAAATCATAAATTAGTTTTCCATTTTCAATAAATGCCAGTAATGACAACGGACGCCCAACCAATGGTTTTCAATAGGCGTGTGATTCGGCAGGTATTCTATTGAAAAAATCAAATTGAATGTCAATTGAGAATATCAAAAATTTCTCAACATTATTTAGATTATATCCTCCTCGTAACCTAATAGGATATTCACCGGAAATGTGATAAATTTTATGGATTCAATTAATTTTTCAGCTTGACCCCTTCAATCAATTTTAATTTTGTGTGGTGCCTATTAGATTTTTTTTAATTTTGAAGAATTAAAGAAACCCCTACTTATATTCAGTGATGAATCACCAAAAATTTGTTTCAGAAAACTGAACATAATAACTTACATTAGTTATTTTTCTGACTTAAATTGAATGAATCATAAAAAAAAACTTTTTATATGTGATGAATTAGGGTCAAACTGAGAATTTTCAGTTTCTGTGTGAATAATCACCTTAAACAAATTTTTTAAACTCCAAATTGCTGTTATAAATCAAAAATAACAACCTCAGGATTTTATCATCATTTGTAGAAAATCTAAAACTCAACAAATATCACGCAGGATGTTTGTTCTTAACTACCTGTTCTCTGTTGGTGCTTCATTAATCCCTTAAAATCCTTTAAGAGGCTTCCCAGCAGGTAAACATAATGATTTCCTGATAAAACTAGTTTACCTTTGCTCTTGAGCATATGGACATATCCCTGGACTAATGTTCTTGTTTTTCACACAATTGAATTGAATTGAATTTCACGCCAACGTAATATTTTTTTTTTTATAAATTTTAAATGAAGTTCCGGTTAGAAAGACGAGCAACTTCCTTTATATGGCAAAGGGAACATGAACAACCCCCGCTTTTTTGTAAATACTTCCGTTGAACATTTCAAACACTACGCATGCTTAAATAAAATTCAATTCAATTCTCACATCCGTCTATTAAGTGCAGGACAAAGAAACAGAAAAAAGAAATTCATCATTTGTAAAAATTGGAAAAAATTATTGAAATTGCTTAATTTTAAATTATTTTTTCAATTACTGTTGCTATTTGATTAGTTTTGGGTTCCCATGATTGAGGAATTCCTTGAAATTATGCCGCAATTCCAGTTAAATAAGCAAAACGTTCAAATATTCCAAATTGATTTTAAAGTCAAAAACCTGTTCAGGTTTCGTTATACTCCAATTTGTTTTGGGAATAAGGGGGCAGGGTTACCCGAAAGCCAGACGATTGAAAACATAAATTGAATTCACCTTTTTTCTTTTTGCCTATCAAGACATGACTCATGTATTTTTGGTTTCTTTTTATGAGGTTTTTGTTTTGGGTCTCGGTTGTTGTGTTTTTTTAGGCAACTCACCTCTATGTTTATGTGGCCAGAAGCCAAACTGGTTCTCATAAAGAATATGAGGTTTAAAAGTTATTAACTCAAGAAAGAAAAAAACAGAAACCAATTGATTTTTGATTATTCTTGATGATATTTTATTTTATTTGTTTAATATATTTTTCTTAGAGTCTAACAATTTTTCCACATTGCTCTTGAACTTTGCCGTAGAAAAAAGGCAGCTTCTCTATTTTTCTAGAGTGATTTATTACCCTTTTATGTTTGCTGTTTATTTTAAGTCACATTTTTTGTAGTTCAAAAAAAAAAGGTTTTGTTTTTGAATATTCATGAGCTACCGTTTGTATTCACACTTGCTATTAAGTGGTTAGTGAAAACAGGTGAAATCTATTGTCGATGAGGGCATATAACATAAAACAAAAAACGAAGTAAAGCTAAATATTTGAATAAATATAGGAAATTATCTTTATGAGTTATTTGCCATTTTTGCCATGTGACAAGAAAGCCAGCTGTAGCTTTTATTGATATATTTTCACTTTTTTTCTTGGAATTGGAATTGCAAATTTTTGATGTTATGCTAATTTTAGGCAATAATATTTCTAAGATAAAATTTTGCTAAACAAGCTTAAATGCTTATGGCTTTCTGGGGAGAAAAATCCCAAAATTTTGCGTGTTTTGGATTTTTGCTTATTTAATGAATTTTTTTTAATTTTATTGAATATTCAAAGAAATAAAGACAATTTGAATATAATCTAATATATTGCCACACTGAAAAATGCCTATCAGCCTATGAGGGCTTAAAAAAACAATGTTTAGTGCAGGCTACTAAGACTTGGAAATATTGGTGCCCAACGGATGTATGTTTTTATGCTTTAAAATTACTTAAAGGTTAAATTACAAACCCATGATAAGGAGGCCACAGTAGCGCAGAAGTTAGCTTGTCCATTTGCATTTTACAAAACCTTGATTGTGGAAAAATATGACTTTCTTAGACTCCTTTCTTAATTTGTTTTAAACTTCTGGCGCCCAACATGAGTATGTTTTAAGTATCATAAATTCAAATGGTCAATAAAAAAAATGTTGAATATAGGCAAAATATTAATTTTTATATATTAATTTAAAATTTCTTTGCATTATATATTGATAAAATAAAATTAAAACTGTTGGCGCCCAACCTGGATTTGTCTTATATGACTTTAATATATTTAATGGTTAAATTAAAAATTCGGATAATGGAAGAAAGCGTTTTTCTTTGACTTCTTGTTTGTTTTCTTTTCATTATAAAATTATCAAAAAGATTTAAATTTTTGGCGCCCAACCTGGGAATGTTTAATATTGCGTATTTATGGCCAAAAGTTTAATTACAACATTCTTGTTTTAGGAAATAATGTTTTCCCCTGGGTGGTTAACATTCTGGCGCCCGACGTGGATTGCCACTTTTTTATGTATAAAATCCTGTTTTTTGACGAAAACATTGACATTTGCTTATATAATGAATTTTAAAATTTTTATTGGAGATTCAAAGATATAAAGACAATTTGAGTACAAGTTTAATATATTGCCACACTGACAAAAATTTATATCAGACTTAAGGCAAAATAAGTTTTAATATTCTAATGCCCAAAGGAGATCTGTTTAAAGGTTTAATTACAAAACCCTTATTTTGGGAAAATAAGACCTTCTCTATGTGTACTTCCTTTATTTGCTTTAAACTATTGGCGCCCAACATGAGTATGTTTCAAGTAGCATAAATTAAATGGCTTAAATGATCACTTAAAAAATCTTGAATATAGGAAAAAATTTGTTTTAATAAATTTAATTTAGTTTGCATATTAGTATATATTGATAAAACAAGAGTACAACTGTTGGCGCTCAACCTGCTTATGTGTCATGTGACGTAAATTTGTTAAAAGGTTAAACTAAAAACTTCTAATAATGGAAAAACTATTTTCTTTGACTTCTGGTTTGTTTTCTTTTCATTATGAAGTGATCAAAACGATTTAATTTTTAAAAGAAGTGGAAAATTACTAAGCGGAAAGAATTTTTATATATAAAATTCTGTTTTTTTTTAGGAAAAAATATTTTTTGTTACATTTCAATGAGTGCAAAAACAAGAAAAAATGGGAAAATATTACAAATTCTGGCTCCCAACGTGGAAATAATTTATTTGGATTGCAAGTTCTGATTTGTATTTCAAATTATTTCAAAACATATGTAATTTTAAGTTTTTCTATTACATTCTACGAAAACGAGCCCGTTGGCGCTCAACGTCGGAATTTTTTATTTGCCTTATATTTTCCATTTTGTATTTCAAGTTTTTTAAAAATATATATTTTTGTAGGTTTTTCTATTACATTCAACGAAAACATAGAATTTTTGGCACCCAACGTGGGAATTTTTTATATGTAACCTGTAGTATAACAATTTTACCAATGATGATAAGTCTGGGTGGAGACTATCACTAACCCATTCCACCGTCTCATATGAACATCCACTACGTTCTGCATCATCAGTGTTTAAACAACTTCGTGATGTTATATGTTTTGTCTACGATTATAGGGTGGAGCATTCTTCAATCTAATCTGCTTATATTCTTTAATCTAACTTTACTTATTTGTTTAAATTAAATTAGTAAGTTAGTATAATACTACTTATTATTGAAAACTTTTTCTCTAAAGGCATTTTAACATCTCACTAATGACTTACTTTTTTTTTCTTTCCAGGTATGTTTGTTTCAATATCTTTTATCATTATCTGAAGTAAGTCGTTATTCTATATGATGCGTATGTATACAACACTAAAGAATATTTCCTCAAACTCAATTACAATAAATCTTATTTTATATTATGTAAAGAATCTAAAAAAATTTGTAAAATTTTCTCTAAAAGATGTATAAAACCAACTAATTTGGTTACTTAGATGTATTACGCGACAAATTAAAGCCAAACAATAACAATAATAGAATAAATTAAATTTTTGAACCATCTAGAAGGACCATAAAGAAGCCTTGGTTTGTGATTGTTGGCTTTTGCTACAATTTTGACCTTCTTCTAATATTTTGACGAACATTTGCTGTAATCTAGAAACATATAAAATATTAATTTAATTATTTCGAAGGACCATATTTGGGAAAAACCATATTGTTTGATTGTGAGCTTCCTTTCAATATTGGTATTCCATTTTCTGTATGCGAAATATTTTGAAATCTAGAAGCATTCACTTTATAAATTAAAGCTAAATTTTAAGCAAATGTTATAAGAAAGTTAATTTTTGAACCATCTCAATGGACCATTTTTTAGATTTTTGTTCCAGTTTTGATAGTATGGTTGAAAGGCGAGGGCATTTTCAATACAAAAGGTACTTATGCCCATATTCATAAAACTTAAAATAGCGTTGAAGAAGGCTTATTTGACAGATTTTCTTTTGGAACCGTCAAATATCCCTACTATATAGCTGTTTTAAGTTTTGTGAATACGGATGTTAGATTGTAAGACATTTTCAGAGAACTAGACCTTAACCCATGAACCATGAACAGAAGGGCCTTATGCTTTAGCATTTCTGTTCTTCGCTTTTACGAATCCTCTTCAATTTTTGTTTAAACCTGAATCCTAGTTTACTTAAATTGTGTCATATCTCTCCTACTTTGTCGTTTAATCAATTGAAAGCTGTGCTCCCCATTTCTTTGAAAAATAACTTGTCTCTATTTTTTGTTTCTTTTTCATAAATCTTCTGATTTTTACGTACTCCTCGATTTTCATATGAAAATCCTTGATGTGTCCACATTGCAGCTTTTTGTTATACCTCATTCTTTATTAATTTCCTGCTCAGTATAAGAGTAGTATTAATATCAAAGTACGGACAGACATTGAAATGGACAAGCTGGCTTACATTGGAAGCTGCTCCACAAAAAAAAAGAAATTCCACGTAGTGGCCATTGAACTTACACTACTTTACAACTCTCGCCAGTCAAGACTCTTAATCAGGATTATTTTTTAGCTTCTCATGAAATTGATGATGGTGAAGCTGAAAATGACAATGACACTACAGCCAACAACGACAAATGACCAATGCAGAGACAGACATACGTGTACGAGTATGGATGTACACAAAATGAATTGGGCTATGGGAAGGAGACAATAAAAAATCTCATCGTAGGTGATTCATTCGTTGTCCAATGGTTAGATTACCAGGAAAAGCAGATCAGTAGATATACGAAAACGAGTGAGGGTGAAAGGAATTAAGGGTCAACAGACCATTATGGATGATTTTTGTTAAGGTTGTAAAAGAAAGTACTGAGAAAAGATAATTTTAGGAAAAATGCTTGACTCATGGCAAGTTTTGCTATAATCCCCAGGAACTGGACACTTACTAAATTTTTTGTTTAAAGAACTCAAAAAAAATCCCCAAAAACTCACTAGGAATGTTTATCCCTTACAATCTTGGCAAGACAAAAGAATTTATTTTTCCTGTAGCTTAAATTACCGACAAAATTTTTCTAGAAGCATTAAAAGAAATTTTCCATCGCGCAGAAATTTGCGTATGCGCCTCTGACGCTGAACGTCTCGGGTTCGAATTCTGACAATAATATCTGAAAACATTTTCAGCGGTGGTTATCCCCTCCTAACGCTGGCGACATTTGTGTGGTACTGTACCATTTGCTAAAACAGCCATTTCAAAACTACTCCACAAAGAGGTGTCGCACTGCGTCACGCTGTTCGGACTTGCACTTTTTCACTGATCTTAAACTTGCAAAGGACAGCACTCATTGATATATTAGAAGTTTGCCCCCGTTCCTTAATGTTTGTTCATGGGCAAATTTACATTTGCATCTTCTTGACCTAATACACGAAGGACCCTTTTTATGACTTGAATAATCTTGACTAAGACTATTTAAGTGACTAGCCGAAGGACCATTTTTAAACTGTGTTCGATTTCCTTGACATAAAAGTGGAGCGACAATTTTTAAGACTTCAAATGTCGAAGGACCATCCACATAATCTATGTTGATTATGTATAAGAACTTTGTGTTCCATTTTCAATTAAATTTTTTCAATAATAGGCAAAGAACTATTTTTAGAACATGAAAATCAAGGCACCATTTCTTAGTCCTCCATATAAAGTTCCTGGATCATATTATAAGAAATTTGTCATAATTTTTCTTGACTAATAGTCGTCATTTTTGAAGATATCAATAGTTGACCATTTTTTTAAGTCATGAACATAAACTTGTCGATCATATTATATTCAAATTTCTTTACACAATAGTCAAAGGACAAGATTAAAAAATTTCAATAGTCGAAGTACAAGTTTTGGAGAGTTGATTAGTCCAAAGATCATTTAAAAAATTTTAATAATCAAAGGACCATTTTTAAATCGTCCGCATAAACATTGTTGATCATATATAAGAAATTTGTGTTCAATTTGCAATTAAGCTTTCTTCAATAATAGGCGAAGAACCATTTTTAGTACTTGAAAGACAAGGAATCATTTCATAGGCATCCACATATAGTTTCTGGATCATATTATAAGAAAATTGTTATAAATTTTCTTGACATAATAGTCGAAGGATAATTTATGAAGATTTTAGTTGCTGAAGATCCATTTTTGCGTCATGAACATAAACTTTTTTACACAATAGTTAAAAGACAAGTCTTGAAGACTTGAAAGGTCGAGGAACTAGTTTTGATGAGGACCATTTAAAAGACTTGTATAAACGAAGGACCATTTTGGACATCCACAACAACTTCTTGATCATTATTTACGGATTTTTTTTAATTTTCCGAAATTTATTTTCAATCTCCCTAAAGAACCTTTTTATGGGACTTAAATAGTGGAAGAACCAGTTTTTAAGACTTAAATACTCTTTTTTTAAAGTGGTTCACACAAACATTCTCGACCATATAATAAGAAATGTAACTTCCATTTGACTTTAACCCTATAATCGTAGGACTATTTTTTTAGAATTGTATATCTGGAGCACCGTTTTGTGATATCGAATAGTCGAAGGACCTTTTTTAAAACATTCATATTAACTTTCTCCAACGTAATATTAGGATTTTATTTTCTCGACGTACTAATCGAAGTACCATCAAGAGTCGAGACTTTTTATGGTCGAAGGGCTATTTTTTAGATATTCGCAATAACCACCTGGATCACTTTGTTATTGCCTACTTTTGTTTCCAGCTTTTACCATGGGAATTAGTTCAAGTCCTATGGCTAATAAATCTTACACAGTAACAATCTGTTCATGTCAAGATAATTAAAAAACCATCTTGTTTCAATTTCTTTTGTTTTCAGCTTCGACCTAAGCGATTAAAAATGGTTTCTAAGCCATAAGTCTTTGTTGATTAATACAAAGAAAATGTCATGTAATCTCTTGCTATTAGAATAACAAATTGGTTCTTTTCTAGCTAATTAGATATTCTTTTGTAATTTTTTATAATTAAGTTTGTCTTCTTTTTGTTTCAAATGACAGATTGTCGTGTTCTGCTTATTTTTTCTTACCGACTATAGCGATATAATTTTTTTTGCAAACATTTCCTACTTTTATGAATAATTTTATTTCAAAAAAGTTATTTTGTCTCTTCTCATTCATGATAATAGATTCTGACACGTTTTTTTTATTTATGGATTTTTATTTGATTTTTATTTAAATTAGATTGCAAGCAGCAGCAAAAAAACTCCCCAAATTAGAGGTAATGCTATGACACGTATTTGCCTCATGATGGCAACGCCAAGGGACTTTCATATTTGCCATATATATGCTCTCGACAAATGATAATAACAACAATTTCATATTATGATCACATCACCTCACACTTCAACATCAACAGCAACGCCTCAGTGATCGTGTTGTACTTGTGAAAATTATTTTTTTTTGCCAGCTTTATTTTTTGCTTTTTTCTACACAATTATGTGATTACAATGACTGACAATGGACGTGCCCATTTTGCAGTGTTACCCCCCAATGTTAGGGAGAAAGACGGACGAATATTCAGCCTGGGTTTTGTATACATAGATTTTGTTTATATGGTATATATAGTACTAGTACACCATTAACTTGAAGACAGAGCAATGGGTATACAATGCAAAGGAATGCTTTTTATTTTTCTTTTTATACTTTTTTTGTTTGTTTGTATTATACAAATTCTCTATGTGTTGTTATTTTGCAGCGCTTATGATAGGAAAGAAAGGTGGGCCTTGTTAGGTTTATGGGGGTTAAATATGCATAGAAATGCCTTGGCTACTGGGATCAGAAATTTTGGAGACTTTTTTAGCCTACTGACTCTACCCTTGGAGTGAAAGGATTACCCGCGGCGGAAAAATTTGAGAAAATACGTAATTGGGATCACCAAGAATACAGATTTCAACATTCATGAGATCTAGAAATTCATCAGATAGTAGGCATTTGTCAGATACTAGACATTCATCTGATACTAGACATTCATCTGATACTAGACATTCATCTGATACTAGATATTCATATGATACTAGACATCCATCTGATACTAAACATCCCTTAACACTATGACATCATTTGATTACAGATTTCAACATTCAGGAGACATCAGACATTCATCTGATACTGGACATTCATCTGATACTAGACATTCATCTTATTGAAGACATTCATCAAATACTAGACATTGAATTGATACTAGACATCCATCTGATACTAGACATCCATCTGATACTAAACATCCCTTAACACAATGACATCTATCATGATTGGGAGGATGCATTTGATTACAGATTTCAACACTCAGGAGATATTCGATATTCATCAGATACTAGACATTCAACTGATACTGGACATGCAACTGATACTACATATTCGTCTGATACTAGACATCCCTTCACATAATGATATCTATCATGATTGGGAGTATTCATTTGAAATTATTTAAAGTTATTACTGAAGGGAAGTATAATTCTTCAAAAAAAATCTAATTTTTTCTTTTAAAAGGCTGATTAGGTTTGGTACCCCGTTTGCAGTACAAATAGGATGTATTTGATAGACTTGACATTATGGGGCTCAACAAAATAGTGCTCTAGAATGATGCTAATATTATTTCAGGGTCCGAAGTTTTTTTCTGAATTCCATAAAAACCATAGTTCTAATAATCAAGCATGAATCATGAATACATTTCCTCTATTAATTTGTAAAAATGGTTCTTCAAACAAACATTTCCTCTATTAATTTGTAAAAACGGTCCTTCGAGCAAACAATCTTGTACTGCATGTACATGGCGTAATTTTTTTCCTGAATTCCATAAAAACCATAGTTCTAATAATCAAGCATGAATCATGAATACATTTTCTCTATTAATTTGTATAAATGGTCCCTCGAGCAAACAATTATTCTTTCTTGTACTGAACGTAAGAAGAGATTTGAACACATAGTAGGGACTTTTAAAAAGAACTATGAATTATTAAATGCCTGCTGATTGAATACCCAAGAGTAAGATTACCATTGACTGTTTAGATATCATCCTTATCTTTTCTGTTTACAGAATCTAGCCTTGCGAGAAAGTATTTACCCTTGGAGAAAGATTAGAAGTGAAAGGTGACCACCAAGAATGAAGGTTGTACTAAAATCATATGCTAGAAATAATGTTAAAACATTCCTTTAATATGGCCTAAAAGTTAAATGATGTTTATTTCAATGTTAATCATTCGGTTAACTGTAGTTAGACCTCAAGGCAAATCTTGTCCATAACGTTCTTGTTTTCTAAGATCTGCATTATTCTTCACCTAAAAACATCCATAGCATTTTTCTATAAAATGATTGAAATTTCTTTATTTTACTCTTTTTCTTTTCCCATACAAACCTTGCCTATTATTTGAACTTACTTGACAAAAAGTTACTAACAAATTGCCCAGAAAATGCGGAAGTTTATTTGTTTTGGTTTTCTTTGTTTACACTACATATACTACGAACATGAGCATAAGTTAATGATGCGATTGGGCCCAAGATGTTTCCAAAGCACATAGACACATCCAGACGAACATCTAGCTAATGATGTGCTGATGATGACAGTATGTTTTAGATGGTTGAAAGAAAATGCATTAAAATGTAAGACATTCACTGCCAAACAACTTAATGATTATAACGAAGAATTTAAAGCGTAACACAAAAAAAATTAGGGAAATTATAAAATTTTTGAGGTTTTTTATGATAACCAAAATGTTATATACAACAAAATACATGCTATTTAGTAGAAAAAAGTTGTAGGTTTTTCTTTTTATGTTTTAAAAATTTTTAAGATTTTATAGCTAGTTTGTTTGATGACCTTTGAAATAAAAAGATTTTCTAAACTCCTAGGTAATTAAAAATCTTTAAATAAACCAATAATACGTGTCTTTTTAAACCTCTTGCTGTGTGGTCTGCCTTACTCTAAATCATTAGTCTTTTGGATTTCTTTTTTTAATGTTGCATGTCCCACAATTTATATGTCAGACTTTCCGTCCATTCCCTCTTTGAGTGCATATGGCTAAGACCCTCTCTCTTCCTCTTTGTCTTATTGCTGATGTGTGTCAGTCGGTTGATGTGATTTGAAAACCAATTAATGGCAACAATTATTTGTATTTCTAGTCATGTTATTTTGTCCGTCTTTCTAACTCTCCAACTCAATTAGTTTTCTATGCTGCGCTTCAATCAAAACAATTTTATGTATTACTTTAATGTACATGCCTATGACGAGTTCAAGTACCCGCAGACACTCAGACACAACAACACTAAACTAAAACTTGGGTATATTCATTGACCTGGTGGTAGGCACCTGAGTAACAGCAGGAAATGAGTTGAAGTGGTTGTTTTTAGATTTTTTTTCAAAGGAACAAGATCTTTTGTGTCCGAAATGAAATATCTTCAAATAGATTTTTTTCATTCTTTGTGTGGTCTATATTGCAGATGTTGTGCTGGAGAGCCTTTGATTTTGGGAGTAGGCAGGATTAAAAAGGGATTTGGAATAAAAGGCCATCCAAGCTGTATAGTGGAGATGTAGGGGGTGTTACCGTAGGTGAATTTCCTTATTAATATAACGAAAAACAATAAAATACAATTTGATGAGGTTGTCAAAAACGAAAACATGCCAACGGTTATATTTGACCAAAACAGAAAAGAAAGGAAAAAAATATACAAGGGCTTCAACAAGACACATCCCAGTCAAGCTGATCATTTTTGAGCATAAACCATTAATCAAAAAGAAGTGGTCAGGCGCAAACTAAAAAATTAAATGGTAAGAAAATGTTAATTGCATTCGGAAAAAAGACTGGAATATCTAACAAAAATGAAGTATATTGAAATACGTTCCACAAAAATTATAAAAGAGGGAGTTGTAATTTATAGGTACCCAATTCCAATAATATTCAACATTATAAGGTTTGTGTACTAGGTTCCACAAAAATCGGATCAATAAAAGCTATATATTATAATATATTCTAATGTTTGCACATATTCAAATAGATTCAAACATTAGAATATATAGCTTTTATTGATCCGATTTTTGTGCAACCTAGTATATTAAATTTCACAATTTTTGTTTGTTTTTCTTTCGAGACGAGATCAATGATCGGCAAATGGAGAAGGAAGGCCAGAGATCGCAAAACATTTTCTTCTTATTTCGTACTATTAATCAGCGTTTCGTGTCATTGTTTATTCTGAAGACTCTAAAGGGGTTCATAGATAAATATCCCTGGAGATCGACTGCTTCCTTAGTCGCCTAGTCTTGTCAAGGACAAAGGTAGCATATCTTTATATTGAAGATGCTTTAAATAATGTAAAACTGACGCCAATCATGATGGAGATGGAGTTTCTAGGCTTCAATACTAACGTAAAAAAGTTTATTAATAACTTACTTACTAAAAAAGCGCCCCGGTAGCCTCGGATCACCAGTGCGGGGTTCGATTCCTACCATAGTCCCTGTTCAGTAGCTACTGTGGTACCACATTGGACTTTATTTGTCTAAGTTTGTAAAGAATTGCCACTTTCACCTAACCTAAACATCAAATGCAAGGGACCCCGGTAGTCGAGTTGGTAGCGTGCCCTAATAACCTGTGCGGGGGTCCTTGGTTCGATTCCAATCATAGGCCTTGGTCTGTTGCTACAGTGGTATCACAATGGACTTAAAATTGTCTGAGTCTTCAAGGACTGTCACTCTTACCAAAACTAACAACAAGACTCTAAAACGCTTTCCAGAAATCCCACTTTTTTTTGGTTTTTGAGCTACTAAAATTGCCGACATTCGACAAACATGACAAAAATTTGGTGTATACCCTGTTAAAGTGCAATGTGCTGCAAGTTTTTAAAGACGTAGACATA
This sequence comes from Stomoxys calcitrans, assembly GCF_963082655.1. Taxonomy (NCBI): domain Eukaryota; kingdom Metazoa; phylum Arthropoda; class Insecta; order Diptera; family Muscidae; genus Stomoxys; species Stomoxys calcitrans. The sequence continues at coordinate 24,162,652 of NC_081555.1, read as the reverse complement.
CTAGCAGAAGAATCCAATCAGAAAAGACGATTTACATTAGAATTGTTACATATTATTGACACCCCTACAAACAAACGTATGGACTTTAAGAAAGACACAGACAATTGTACTCAATTTTACAGGAACTTGGTACAAAAATACATACAAAAATTAGAGAGCTTTAGTCGAACTTGTGCGCTATAGAGGAAAAGTCGATTGTTTTGTTTCAAAATGTAATTATTTTCAAATGTATAAATGTTTTTAATTTTTTGTAAAATTACTTGTTTGTAAAATTTATAGTTAAACCCCTGATGAAGATCACCGGCGGTGGTCGAAATATTGGTAAAAATTACAAAACAATTAAATAAAACGCCAAGACCTGTTTTTGTAAATTGTTTGATGACCTCGAGCCAAACAAAGAAGACAAAGTTATAAAATTCCAAAGGTCAACAATAAAATCACAGAAATTTAATATGTGATTAAAATAATTTATTTTAAATTTACGTTCCACAAAATAAAAACATAGAGGAGGGATCTGGTTCTGGTCAAAGACTAAGTGTTAATTTTAAAGGTTTAAAATCTAGAACAATTGTCAAAATTTTTTATATGAACATATAATTTTTTTAAGAAATATTATTATAAACAATAGTAAAATTTGGCTAAGAAAATCAGAAAGTATTTAAATGGAAAAGTATAGTAGAAAATATCGCATTCACAGAAAATATTTGTTTATGACACCGTAAAAGCTGCTCTGACGTATTCAAGGAATAAAACCTCTATGAAGAGATTAGAGTGAAACAAAATGAGCACATCCAACTATCAAAATTGTATAGTTTTTTTTACCGTAGCTTAAGTTTCTTTATTCAAATAAATATAAAATTTAAAAAACGCAACTAAATTCGAAAATATGTTAACATATAATTTAAATAAATTTCGTAAAGTTCACAATGCATTAAAACAACTCATTCTATGTGTAAAACTTATGTCCCACACAATTTTAAAAATCATACCAAAAATCAGGACTGATGTGGCAAAAGAAAGAAGAGAAAATTATTGGTAGTAGAATATGAAACAATTAATTTAATGCCACAATGTTAAGTTAATGGATAATTCATATTTAAGGCATATCAATTTAAACGGGTTCCACAAAAATTTTAAAATTCATACAATAAAGCAGGCCGGATGTCACCAAAGAAAGAAAAATAAATTAATAGGCCTAGAATATAGAAAAATTAGTTAAACTCATTTGTTTTTTTATATGTATAAAATATAATTTTTGTTTCAGACCTACCAATATAAATGGGTTCCACAGTGATTTATTATGAAATCATATACTTTATATATTAACTGTTAAAGAAAAAAACTGCTTACTTTTGTTAGCTATTTAAAGCATATAACGCATATAAAGTATTTTAAATTTTCTTATGACTTATTACAAATATAAGTCACCCTAACATTTCGTAGAATTATCGATGCATTCATCACACAATTTCGTAACTGCTTAATCAATTTAGCTGGTTATTTGTCCACATCTATATATGAATAAATGCATTTAACCTAATCCATCATCAAAAAATAAATCCCGCTATTCTAAATAAATAGAAAAACAACCCTCTATCGTTTTGTCCCCCTTTTTTCAGTTATCTAGATATTAATTTAATTAGTTTATTGTTAATGTTATACTGAATTCCGCTAATACTAAATTATTCATTGTACTTGTAGACAGATATCTGAAATTTTCTACACACATTGGGCGTTCATTTCTTATCTCTCTCTCGCTTCCCCCACTATTTATTCATTCATTTAGTCCAATTTCAATTTCCATTCCCAAGCTCCGAAACCATTGTCCATTAATTATGGCATACATACGACAAAAAAGAACCCTCTATGAATGACTAACCATTCAAAACAATCATGCAAACCAGACCGACTAACCAACCAACCAACCAACGTACTATCCATACTGTTTGCCATCATCAACATGTTTGCATGGATGGACTGCCTCTTTAAATATGGCCATTTGTACACATGTTCCCCTGGCTTAAAATGGGGCTATATGACGAGACCACCGTATTATGGAGTTTATTGTACTCCATATTCGGGTTGCTTGGATTCGCTTTTCCATTTTTATTTACACCATACTTTGTCATGGTGACTACGATTATTATGTGGTGGAGTGAGAAGCATGAAAAAAATCTTCAGAGAATATTGGTTTTATGGACAAAAGAACAACAGCTGCTAGGAAATTATGTGGTGTTATACAATAATTGGCCAAAATGTGTAATAACCTATTGAATTGCTTGTATGTATTAAAATATTTTAATAATGGTAGCAATAATACTAAAGAAATTGTGATTATAAAATTATTTTCACAAAACATGTGAATACGAAAATAGAAGAAATCTGTTTGATAAAATGTATTATTAGAATTTTGTAAAAATTTTATTTCTACAAAAATAAAATTTTTTTAAAACCTTATTTTTGTAGAAATTTTATTTTATAAGGTGGGGACTCTTCACCCTGAATGTGGATATCGAATTCGTGCTACTGTAGCCTATGTCCGCCTAGGACGCTAAATGCCTGCGTTTGAATCCTGATGAGAACATCGGAAAAATTTAAAACGGTGGTTATCCCCTCTTAATGCTGGCGGCATTTGCGAGGTACCATGCCATGTATGATCGTGTCAAAAATTTTCCCCAAAGAGGGGTCGCACTGCGGACTCGGCTATAAAAAAGGTCCCTTATCATTGAGAATCGGAAAACACTCATTGATGTGTGAGAAATTTGCCCCTGCTCGGTTCCTGCCTTTCTTTTGAGTCCTAGGTTACCTTATTGGTAAATATTTCCGCTTTAGGGGGTATTTCGGGGTGGGGTGGCCACCCAGACACTTGGCCTTTAAAGTAAATACAAGCTTCGTGTTCTACTTTCAAATACATTTTATTGAGCCCCATATTGGCATGATCGGTAACTAAATTCTGTTTGAGGGTGGGGTGGACGCCAGGGTCTTTGTCCCGAAATTGAATATCAATTTCCTGGAAATCAATTAATTTCCACTCCAAATAGCTTTTATATAATAGGGAGGCAAACACATGGCTCTTCAATTGGATATCAAATTAGTTTTTTTCTCTCAAGCTCCTTTCGTTTGAGCTCTATATTGTCGTGATTGGTCTATATATCCATTTGTCGGGTTTTGGGCGGCCCCCGAGGCACCCGACCCCATCAATAGAAAACATGTTTGGTTTTTGGTGACTGTAAAGTGCAAAACAAATTCCAACGAATTACAGTACCAATCTTGGAGATCTCTTGTTTTTGAAAATAAGGGAAATGAGAAGTGCTTTTTAGGATCCCTCCCCTAAAAAGCACTTTTTATTTCCCTCCTTACTACACCCAAAATGCCTTTAATTTAAGCCCCATATTGCCATGGTTGGTAAATATGAATCGTTTGGACCGTTTGCATTTTGGGGCTAAGACGGCCACCGACACTTTGCCCTGAAAATAGATATCAAATTCGTTCTCTACTCCTTAATACCGTTGATTAGAGTTCCATACTGCCATAGTCGGATTGAGTCGGATTTGAGCTCCATACCGCCATAGTCCCTTTAGGGGGGTGCTTAAGGGCGTACTCCCAAACACTTGGCTTCAAAATGGATTATTACATTTTTTTCTACTCTCAAATTCCATTCTTTTGAGTTGCATAATGGGTCAATTAACCTATTTGATGCATTTTTAGGGGGAAAAGCGCCACCTAGACTTAAACGCAAATTTTAAAGTCTCTTTCGTAATCCACTCCCAAAAACCTTTCATTTAAGTCCCATATAGCAATGTTCGGCTTATATGCCCATTTGGTGGTATTTGGGGGTGGGGCGACCTACCATTAACTTGGACCTAATTTTTGTATGCCATATTTGTAATCAACTGCCGAATATTTTTCATTTGAGTTGAACGTCGAATATATCTGTTTAGAGGAGTTTTGGGCTTGGGTAAAATGATATTCGTTTTCTAGTTTCCAATGCCTTTTATTTGATTCCCATATTGTGCCTATTGGTCCACTTTTGGTTTTGGTCGTCGTTTTGGGAAGGGTCCGCCCGCATCTTATATCTAAAAATTATAAAGTCTATGTCTCCTTCCAGACAAATCTACACAATCTGTGAAAATTTTAAAAAAATCGGTTCTACCGTTTTCGATTCTACGGAACAAACAAACAAACCGAGTCCCATATAGTTGTGATGGGTCATATGCCCATTTGGGGGTTGGGGGCCAGATTCGTAATTTACTTCCGAATACCTTTCATTTGAGCCCCATATTATCTTGAACGTCCAATATGTCTATTTGGGGAAGTTTTGGGGTAGGGGCGGCCCGATGGGTACTTGGACTCAAATTTTAACACAATATTCGTATTATAGCTCCAATACGTTTCATTTGATACCCAAATTTTCCCGATCGACCAACTTTTATTTTTGTGTCGTACTTTTGGGGTAAGGGTCCGCCACACTTCCGATATTAAAAAATTATATAGCGCTTGTTTCCTTCCAGACCAACCCACATAATCTGTAAAAATTTCAAGGTAATCGGTTCAGCCGTTTTTGAGTCTATACGGAATAAACAAACAAACAGACCAACAAACAAATACAAATTGATTTTTATATATAAGATTTTGTCAAAATTGTAATAAAACAAAATCGCATGATCTAGGCGGCCAATTGACCGGTCCCGAACGTGAAATAAAATGTTCACTAAATTCGCCTTTTAATAAGTCCATTGTTACGAGTGCTATATGCCATATGGCACCGTTTTGTTGAAACCACATGTCATGCAAGTCAAGCTCTTGGATTTTGGGCAAACTAGAGTTTGATATCATCCCACGATAGCACTCACCATTCGCAGTTATATTACGATTCGCATTATCTTTGAAGAAGTACGGTCCAATCATGACACCAGCCAATAAAGCGCACCAAACTGTGACTTTTTCTGGATGCATTGGGAGCTCTTGCAATGCTTCTGACTGTTTTTTACTCCAAATTCGACAATTCTGTTTAATTACATACCCATTGAGCCTAAAATGAGCTTCGTCGCTGAACACAATGAAGCGCGCGTTGAACTTTCTTCACAGAGCACACATTTTGACAGTAATATTCAATAATTTGCAAGCGTTGTTCGTTTGTAAGACGTTTCATGGTTAAATCATAGACCAAATCTGAAGATGTTTGACAGTGAAACAAAACACTTGCCAAAAAGATTATAGCTAAAAAATCACCCTTTATAATAAGAATTAGTATCAGCTTTTCAATAATTCAAACCATAAATCAAAGTTTGTTTTCCTAATATTAGGTTTATGTTCGTTCCTACTTCCTGTTTTTTTTTTTGAAAATTTATTACCCAATTTTCTAAGTACATTTCCCTAAAAATTTTCTCATTTCTTTCCTATTTTTACATCAGCCTGCTCGCTGGTTACTTTAACATAAACAAATTTTCTAGCATATGCGTGCTTTAAATGACTGATAAACTAATGTCAAATTCATTTCTGGTTTGTTTTTCATCTATTCTGTAGTATCTCTAGTATCACAATGCTTAGCCGCCCAAAAAGTGCAGCAATCAGCCACTATCGTCATCATCATCGTCATAGACTATTATTTTCAGTTTTTCTATATTTGTCCACGTTTTTGGTCTATCACTGGGCCCAATATCTGTCATTTACAGGGAAATGAAATAAAACCAAAGAAAATTATGTGCACATGCACACTCACATTTTCGTCATTATTATTTTTTTGGGGGATTTCTTTATTTGCTTTTTTAGTTTGTCATGTCATAAAAAAAATATACACAGCCAAAGTAAGCAAACAAACAAACAGCACGATCGGAAAATGACAGAAAATTAAATAAATGTTTAATAAATTTTCCCGCTAAAGCATCAAAAAAAGAGCCAAATTAAAGCTGAAAAGAGAATGTGCATTAGCGATAAAGGTTATCAACCGCTGTTTAGGGATGATTGTTCGAAGATATGAACGTGAGATTGGACAAATGAAGGCAAGTTCAATGAAACCATAAAAAGAGAATGATTTGGGTTTGGGTACTTTAACAAAATAGTTTAAATGGGAATGTGGTCGAAATCATTACAATAATCTATTAAACAGATCTTTATTTCTGAATGAAAATTTGTGGAAAATAGAAAGGAATGGTAAATGATAAAAATATTTGTTATTTATAGTTTTATACGTTTTAAATACTTTTATCATCAAACACAATTTTGATAAGTGACTTAAAGTAAGATTAAGCAAGATATATATGTTTGTTCAAAAGCAACTGATGAAGTGAGCTGCAATACTGAAATGCAGTTTTTTGTAGAAAATTTTTTTAAAATTTTATTTCAAAGGAAAATTTTTGTCAGTTAAATTTCTAGGGAAATTTGTATCAAAGTTTAATTTGTAAAGAAAATATTTTTAATTTATTTTACTTTTTTATTTTGTTGTTATGTTATGTTATGTTATGTTATGTTATGTTATGTTATGTTATGTTATGTTATGTTATGTTATGTTATGTTATGTTACGTTACGTTATGTTATGTTATGTTATGTTATGTTATGTTATGTTATGTTATGTTATGTTATGTTATGTTATGTTATGTTATGTTATGTTATGTTATGTTATGTTATGTTATGTTATGTTATGTTATGTTATGTTATGTTATGTTATGTTATGTTATGTTATGTTATGTTATGTTATGTTATGTTATGTTATGTTATGTTATGTTATGTTATGTTATGTTATGTTATGTTATGTTATGTTATGTTATGTTATGTTATGTTATGTTATGTTATGTTATGTTATGTTATGTTATGTTATGTTATGTTATGTTATGTTATGTTATGTTATGTTATGTTATGTTATGTTATGTTATGTTATGTTATGTTATGTTATGTTATGTTATGTTATGTTATGTTATGTTATGTTATGTTATGTTATGTTATGTTATGTTATGTTATGTTATGTTATGTTATGTTATGTTATGTTATGTTATGTTATGTTATGTTATGTTATGTTATGTTATGTTATGTTATGTTATGTTATGTTATGTTATGTTATGTTATGTTATGTTATGTTATGTTATGTTATGTTATGTTATGTTATGTTATGTTATGTTATGTTATGTTATGTTATGTTATGTTATGTTATGTTATGTTATGTTATGTTATGTTATGTTATGTTATGTTATGTTATGTTATGCTATGTTATGCTATGTTATGCTATGTTATGTTATTTTAATCTATTCTATGTAATCTAAACTATTATACTACCTTTTTATTTCATTTTGTTGTACTTCATTTTATTTTATCTTTTTAAATTTTATTTTATTTTATTTTATTTTATTTTTTGTTATTTTACATTATTTAATTTAATTTTAGTTTGTTTTATTTTATTTCATTTCATTTTATTTTAATTTCTTTTCTTTTATTTTTTTATTTTATTTTATTTTGTTTTAATTCATTTTATTTTATTTAATTTTATATTATTTTATTTTATGTTATTTTATATTATTTTATTTATTTTATTTTATTTAATTTTATATTATTTTATTTATTTTATTTTATTTAATTTTATATTATTTTATTTTATGTTATTTTATTTTATATTATTTTATTTCATTTAATTTTATTTTTTTGTTTTATTTCGAAATTAATTGCCTTGCTAACTTTTCTAGCCACCATTTTAAATTACAAATTAATTTTGTTTTTTCCTCTTCTTGGCTTTTTATTCCCAATTTTCTTAGACATCACCATTATATTTTGTCATTTAACTTCCCTCCTGCAATCACGTTTAAATTACAGCTTGTTAACTAAGATTGCAGTTTTATATTTTTTCCAAGACTTATGGTACTTTGCAAGGATCCCCCTTTTTAAGGCTTTGTAACCAAGTTTGAAGCTCTTAGCGCCCTCCCTTATTATTATGTAGGAATTTTTATTATTACTCGTATTGTAAGTGTGTTTCTTTCCACACTTAGGTAATTTCATCAAACCATATTACAGAGAACTGACTGCCTTCCTTTTTCTTCTGCGAGCCCTTTTTTGAAAGTCTTAAAGAAGCCTTAAATTGCCTTTTTTCTTGCTGGCAATTTTGTTGTATTATATTGTTTTCAAATTAGCTTGAAAAAAGTTGTAGAAGAAAAGAAATCATATGCATATGCAGTGGAGGGTTATTCATTGTTGAAGAAGAAGTAACCTACCAGTACCACCAATACCAGCTGCTGTCAAAATATGGAAAGTGGTTTGGGCAACATTTTTGTAAGGCAAGGAAGTTTGGCTTGGCAGATTGGAAAGCAGGGTAGGGGAATAATAAATATGCATGAATATTCCCCTAAGGAACAGAGGCAAAACTTCTCACATATCAATGACTGTAGTCCGATTCAAGTTTAAGCTCAATTATATGTGGCCTCCTTTTCATAGCCGAGTCCGAACGGCGTGGGGCAGTGTGACACCTCTTTGGAGAAAAGTTTTTAGCATTAGGAGGGGAAAACCACCGCTGAGAAATGTTTTTCTGATGGTCTTGCCAGGATACGAACCCAGGCGTTCAGCGTCATAGGCGGACATGCAAAACTCTGCGCTACAGTAGGGGAATAACATTGGTTTTATATTTAAAGTTCAAAAGCTTTAACAATTATTTTTTCTAAAACTTAGTCTTTAACATATACAAGTTACTGAAGGTGGCATCTATTACCTTGGCAGTAGAGTAAGAACTATTTATTGAAGACGGACAACACTTCAGTTTTTGCTAGATAGGAAATTTAACTTAATTTGCCCAAAAACATCAGCAAGAAGGCTACTGGTGATCGTTGGGGACTTTTAGCGCTTGGAAATCAATGACTGCATGCAGCAGTTGCCAGAGCTTTAATGCTATATGGTGTTGTCGAATGGTGGACAGACTGGTGACTTTTGCAGAACTTTCAAGAAGATGTCTTTAGCAATTTTTTCATAAAGAACATATTCCAAATAAACTCTTTGCTTTATATTACTTTTTGACTTTTTCGAACCCTGATTTCTTTTCCTTTAATGTGGTTATGAACCCTTCTTCGTTGTTTTTGCCTGTCATACTCTTAACACCACCACCACCGCTTAGCGAAAATGACTACGTGTTCATATATGCACTTTAAGTGGTACTTGAGAACACAAAAAACAACAACAATAATAGGTACAATAAATAGCCTTAAGGAGGCACGAAGAAGGTAGTAGAGTAGTAGTACAAAGTTCTGTCTATCCATCCGTCCGTCCGTCCAACCACTAGCATTTTTCCCTATCGTCATCATTAACACTGGCATGCAATGACAATTTCATACACAAATTTAGCTGTAAAAGGGCGGGTGTTTAGTTTTTGTTGCTTTTTGTTTTTAACTGGTAATAACACAGGAGGTAAAGGAGTGTTAAGCTAGTTTGTAAAAGTTTTGTTTTGATGTCGAAAAGAATTCTCATTGAAAGCAAAATAGCCTTGGAATTGAGAAGTAACCTAAAACGGCAAAAAGAGTTGGTTTTTACATATGTAACGGCTGTTTGAAAATAAAAAAAAAAAAAATTAATAGAAATTATAAATAATTTTTAATAAAAATTAGGCTGAAAAGAGGGTGCGGATATTAATCCACCCAATACCACTATGGACATACACCTAAGCCAGTAATCGGCTTGTTTTGCGCTCTAAATACTAAAAAAGTAACCTCGAAAAAGAAAATCTAAGTTACGAATTGCTTGCTACTTACAAACTCCTTATTTATATTCCATGCCACGCACTTATGTAAGTTAGTTCATGTCTGGTATTGTGTCCCCACCTAAGAGCCGGTAACTGTTAGACGCGTAAGCCGGAAGAAATGCTCCAACGTCTCATTATCTTTGCCGCATGCCCTACATTTGCCTCACCGATTTTACATAAGTGAGCTCGTAGTCCTATGTGTTCCGTTATTATAGCGAAAACTATATTGACCTGCTTCTTACTTCCTTTCAGTAATAGCCGCGTCTTCTCACGATCTCCCCATAGGATTTTCGCCGTTATGCCGATCGTTTCGCTTCATCTTTCATCTATGTTTTATTCATAAAATTTTGAAAGGGTTTACTTTTATATAAAAAAAATGGGTTTATATGGGAGGTTATAGTCAGGTTATGAAGATGTCATTGCGCGAAATTTCAGCCAACTCTTATTTCACTTTTAGGGGTTCAAAAAGTCGAATGGGTTTATATGGGCGATATATCAGGTTATGGTCCGAGTTGGCCTATTTACAATCCCCCACGACCTACATTAAAAAGAAGCATCTGTGCAAATTTTCAAGCGAATTGCTATATACGTGTAGAATAAAGCAATTCCACAAACGGAAGGACGGTTATTGGTAGATCGGCTTAAAATTTCATAGAAATCTAGAATATATATTCTTAAAATGGTTGAAGATCAATATTTCGAGGAGTTACAAATCAAATGACGAGATTTGTTATACCCTTAGGATACTATAGTGAAGGGTAGAACAATTTTGACTTCTTTTTACAGCAATTGGGACCCTATGTCTGCAAAAAGACCTTTTAGTCACTGCTGTGAAAAAAACCTACTCCGAAAAAGGCTGTCTAGATTGAATATTTGTGCCACACGTCTGAAAACACTCTTTATAAAAGTCAAAATATGTCTGGGTATCTTTTTGTCATTTATTTGATGCTTGTAGTCTTAACAACAGCTGAACCGACTTTTTTTTTGTAATTTCGTAGATGGTGTAAAATAGTGAGAAGTTTACACTTTAGTCACTGCTGTGAAAAAAACCTACTCCGAAAAAGGCTGTCTAGATTGAATACTTGTGCCACACGTCTGAAAACACTCTTTATAAAAGTCAAAATATGTCTGGGTATCTTTTTGTCATTTATTTGATGCTTGTAGTCTTAACAACAGCTGAACCGATTTTTTTTTTGTAATTTCGTAGATGGTGTAAAATAGTGAGAAGTTTACACTTATCTTCTCCCTTATCTTACTTTTTTAAAATATAATATTCATGCAATATATCAAACCGATGTAAGAGAGTGTTTGTTTGAAACGCTATATTAACCCGAAACTGAACCTAATATACAATTTTAAGTTCAAATATAGATGGGGGAGCGACCCTCACCCTAAAGCCCGTCTAGCGGGCAAGTAGAATATGCGGCACAAATGAAAGGTATTTGGGAATAGAGTGCAAAACTGATATTAAGATGTGGGTCCGACTATCTTGGGGGCCAACCCACACCGAAAGTATAGCTGGCGGAACGCTCTTTCCCCAAAACCCGCCTAGCGGGCATATGGAGCGATCAGGAAACGAATATCGTGTTGAACGCAGATGCCTGCCATCACGGCCCAAACCTGCGAGGCCCAACGTCTACCAACGCCCCCACGTGTGGTAATCCACAAATGACTACCAATTAGACTAAAAAGTCTACTACCAGTTGAACCGCAAACAGTTCCGGACTGGTCACCTGGAAGAAAGGAATCGCCCTAAGCCGACCTAAAGCCAGCATACGAAAGAACGCACCAAAAACGATATACAATACATCAGGACGATATATACAAACGCAAACAGGACATGACAGCCTTCCCGGGCTACGCCACACATATCCGCTCCAACATGGGACTCACAATCAACGGATGGCCGAAAACAACCAAAAACGCTAGGGGAAACAACGATGGACAAACGCCACAGCATCAACATGGGCAAGGCAGTTGCCAGGTCATGTCATGCGTAGCACCAAATCACCTTGTCGCGCCAGTACAGCAACACCCCGTTATGGCTAACTAGCGTGTATTCATGCCGCCACTAAGTCTTGTCCGTCTCCTAAGAAATACTTTCCGGGAAAAGGGAAGTAATTGCCGCCTCGCTAATCCCCATCGCGGCTTAATCTCTAATGTCACAGTCGCACAGATCATTCGCAGACAAGTTCCTCTGATGCAAAAATGCATTAACGGAACGATGTCCCGTTACTATTAAGCCCAGACTTAGGCCGAAACCAAAGTCCGGGTGGTCTCGTACGAACGTCGCCTCGTAAGTCACCCGACCATTGTCACTGTTCGTCCATCTAGTTTTCCACCTATCGTCAAGACGCTTCAAAAAGAGTGCCTTGAGCTGCGTAACATCCCCATTTGCAAGCTCAGAAGCAGTGAGCCAATCCTAACGCACTTATGGAATTCCCCTATTCAAACTAAAAAACGGGGGGCCACCCCGCCAACAAAACCTAGCCAGATGGACATTATAATCTACTGAAAAAATGACACTCAAAAGAAAGCTATATGGGGGACGAATAAAATGTAGCATCCAAATTTGAGGCCAAAGTATGGGAAGCTCACCCAAATTATAAAAAAGATATCCGTAAAAATTTAGAGTTGAGTCTCCGGAAACCGCTCCAAAGACAAAAACCAAACCGAAAAATACAAAAATCCAATTTTTATAGTTTGGGGACGGATTTCTATTCTGACACACAAATTTGTTGTCAAGTATTGAAGGGTCCACTTTTATGAAATATTTTAATAATATTGTTGGAACATTTTTGCATCAACCATATCAGCTTGAACCTAGAAAAATTGTGCAAACATCACAGTTCCCAGAGCTGTTCAAATAACTATATAATATAGTATCCTCTATAAAAAAAAAAACAACAAAATCTTTAACAAATTATAAGAAATTTAAATTAAGAAATTTTTTGCGTTTTTTCTATTTTTATTTTTTATAAATAATTTAGCATTCTGAGAACTTTATTTTTTTTATTTATTTGTTTTTGCTTACTTTCCATTGAAAAAATTTACCAATGTTCATTGTGCTTATATGATCACATTTCTCATGTACATATATCGTTGGCGCTTAGGATGAGGCAATCATTCAAACCAGACTGATGAACTGACAAGCCATTCATATTTTTATTACCACCTATTTTTTTGTTTTATTTTTAATTTTTTTTCATCTTCGTGGTCAGTTTCTATCACAAGTTGCTAGCAGTTGCTATTGCCAATACTTCGTTGTTATTGCTTCATATATTTTGGTCATTAACCTTATGTTTGTTGGTCTTATGTCTATGTTGATTTCTACCTTCTCTCACGTTTTATGCTTTTTTTTTCAACATTTTCAATGTTGACCATATTTGTTATACATTTCTATAATAATTTGGGAAAGTTGTTTGGATTTTTGATTAAGTTTTATGTTTATTTTCCAAATATAGAGCAGCAAATGAGCCGTTAGTTTCTTTTGATGACTTTATAAGGAATTCGAAAAATAGGTTAAATTAATTAAAAAGCTATTTAAGGTATTATTATCGTATTATGTAGATTGGATTTTTGTTTTAAAATTGTCTTAAATTATTTTAAGAGATTTCATAGTAATTAATACATCTTGTTTTTCTTTTCTATCTTTACAGGTATGTTTTGTTAAAAAAAGGCTATAAACAAATCTTTTAAGTGGTTTAAAGTAAGTGAAGTTAAGCTAAAAACCGATTTTTTGATATAAAATTTATTTTCTATGATCCTTCCTCTCTTTACTCGATATGCCTTCTTAGGTGACATTTACAACATGTTTTTAATGATTTGTTTGAAATTTAATATTTCATTTCCCCCTTTTTTACACACATTATTAAACGAGCAATTATTGCCAGCAACTTGTTTTAATTACTTAGGGCCCTCATGTTAGTTCCCAGCATTTAACAAACATAACATAGGGAAAGAAAAATATGTGTACGGTCATGGCCTTTAATAGGGTCATAGAGTTTACAACAGTTTAGCCACTGCCATACATTGTCATGTACTTCGACATATTAATGCTTATACTCATCAAATGGGTGACTTGCTGGTCTGGTGTTAAGTGTCAAACATATGGACATGTCCCATGTCCATGTTGACTATGTCCAAGAAGGAAGTGAACAATGGCTATGGACTATTCTCATCATCACCAAGGCAAAACTTTTACACATCTGGACTAGACAGTTGGTCTTTGAATCGTTGTGTGGGTCTCTTTGTCTGTCTGTCCATAGCCATCCTCCCATTCCTATATATTTGATATGCTGGCCAATATCATATGTTAGCTTTCCGCTCCATACATTTGTATGTTTCGGTGTTTTTGTTTTTTCTTTGGGATTATCATCATAGCATTCATGGCATATATCCAATCATGTGGAACTAAATATGCGGCTGCCCAACCCAATCCAATCTGTAGCTTCTTCTTGCAACCCTGGCCACACTTACCCCTCCCTATGTACTGACTAATATTCATCAGACGGTGATTTTAGATGGCCGCCGGGCCTGATGTCGGCTAGCTTCCTTCTCTGTTACCGGGATTTTCCGCTTCATTGGAATTTTGAGTGGTATAAAATTACATTTATTTTGCACCCCACATGAGGGTGATTTGTGTTTAATTACTGCAGCGTTTAGATTTTGTGTTTGGCCAAAATTAATTTTTAAATTGATGATAGAACCCTTATGTTGAGAATGCTGCTGGCTGAGTGGTTGTTTTGTTTTGGTGATGCCTTTAGAGCAATATTTTTGCCCAAAAATTTGCAATTACTGTTTTCCACTCATAGCACAGGAAATTCTTTGTTTTGTGGCACCCAATTGGCTTTAATTGTTCGATTTCCGTTGAATATAAGTGGTGTGAAAGTAATTGATAAATAGACATTATTATTTTAAAGTTGGCAATAAATTGCTTCGGCCCCACAGCGAAAAAACAAATTTCTATGGTTAGACCTTGAAAAGTGGTCGACTTAGTAAACAAAAAATGAAATTTTTGGCAAAATGACGCATTCAAGATTTTAAGCATGAACCATAATTACACAAGTTGATATATTTCAGATCTTGCAGGTGGCTTGTAAGATTTGAACTGAGTTTCCTAATGGAAAACTTTATTTTGATATCTACAACTCATGCTTCGAGACTTATCGCATAATTAAAACCAGTAAGGAAAGACAAAAGTGGGACGGTGCCGACTGTATAATACCCTACACCTACCCTTAAAGTACAAAATGGTAGCTATATCTTATTCTAAACCAATTTTGAAGGACCTCAGCGAATGTTTTCTGATCGGATATTAAACAATTTTCCAAATTTCGAGCAAATATGTTCCAACTGTAATAACTACGCTTGACAAACGACAACGTTATTGCAAATTACCCAAAATCGGACGAACATACATATGGGAGCCATATCTAAATCTGAACCGATTTCGAGCAAACTTCTGAGATATTGTGGTAGCCGTCGAGAAAAACTTCGTGCAAAATTTTGGCAGGAATAGTCAATAAATGCGCTTGCAGTAAAAATCGGGCGTAATATATATATGACAGCTATATCTAAATCTGAACCGACGACTATGAAATTCACCAGTAATATTAAAAGTCATAAAAAAATCCATTCTGCCAAATTTCAATAGAATCGGTTAACAAGTGAGCACTTTATCAAAATTTTTCTCAAAATCGGACAAACATATATATGGGTGCTATATCTAAATCTGAACCGATTTCGAGCAAACTTCTGAGATATTGTGAAAGTTGTCGAGGAAGCGTTGCTCAAAATTTTGGCAAGATTGGTCAAAAAATGCGCATGCAGTGGCTCTTGGAGTGAAAATCGGGTGATATACATATATGGCAGCCATATCTAAATCTGAACCGATTTCTAAAAAATTCACCAGATAAATCAATCGAAGGGCGAGGCGAATGAGCACTTTATTGCAATATTTCTCAAATTCGGATGAACATATATATGGGAGCTATATCTAGATCTGAACCGATTTCAAGCAAACTTCTCACATGTTGTGGTAGTCATCGAGGAAAGCATTGTGCAAAATGTTGGCAATACTGGTCAATGAATGCCCTTGCTGTGACTCCAGAAGTGAAAATCGGGCGATATATATGTGGGAGCTATATCTAAAACAGAACCAATTTCTATGAAATTGACCGGTAATGTCGAACGAGAAAATCCTTCCTACCAAATTTCGAGAGAATTGGTTAACAAATTACCATTTTACTGCATTATTACTGCAAATCGGACGCACATATATATGGGAGCTATATCCAAATCTGGACTAATTTTTCCGATTTCAATGGTCTTCGTCTCTAGGCCGAAAAACATGCCTGTACTAAAATTTCAGACGATTGGATGAAAACTGCGACCTGTATTTTGTACACCAATTGATTGCAAAATTACAAATTACACTAATTAACATGGACAGACAGACCGACCAACATAGCTAAATCGAATCAGAAAGTGATTCTGAGTCGATCGGCTTAATTATCAATGGGTCTATCACTCTTCCTTCTGGGTGCTACAAGCAAACGAACTAAGTTTTAATACCCTATTAGGTTAGGTTAGGTTGAAAAGAGTGTGCAGATATTAATCCGCCCCATGCCACCATGAGCATACACCTAAGCCAGTAATCGGCTTGTTGTGCGCTCTAAAAACTATAAAGCAACCTCTAAAAAGAAAATTTTAAGTTAGGAATTCCGTGCAGTTCACAAAATCCTTAATTGTTTTCAATACCATTCCCTTAGGTTGGCTCATGTTTGGTATTGTGTCTCCACCTAAGTGCCGGTATCTGTTAGACGCGAAAGCAGGGCAATGACAAAGGAAATGCTACAACGCCTCATCATCTATTCCGCATGCCCTACACACGCTATCACTTGCCGCACCGATTTTACATAAGTGTGCTCGTATTCCTATGTGTCCCGTAATGATACCAATAGCTGTACTGACCTCTTCTTGCTTCCTTTCAGTAAAAGTCTTGTCTTCTCACGATCTGGATCCCCCATAGGATTTTCACCGTCCTACCGACCGTTTCCCTGTTCCACAATGTTGCATGCGTGTTCGTCGCCAACTCCCTTAACTCGAACTGCGTCGACCCGAAAGGTTTCGGGGTAACCTAGTTTGTTGATAGCAGTCCTCTGGCCTTTACCGCCAAATCGTCTGCTCTTTCATTTCCCTTTACTCCGTTATGGCCCGGCACCCAAACGATGCGGATTTTGCCATGCTCAGAGAAGGCGTTAATCTCCTTCTTACACTGCAAATTTTTCGTGACCTTACTGTCGGTAAATATGTTAACACTCGACGTCCTAGGGTTAGCACATCATCACCTCACGCATTCCGTGATAGCCCGAATCTCCGCCTGCAGAACCGTATTATGGTCAGGCGTTCTAAAACAGATCTCAGTCCCTGGGTTCTCAATGTAGACCCCCATGATCTTCCAAATGGCAATACTAGGGTTCCGTCAATCCAAGACTGTCGATGGCAGCAGTGCCTCACACTCGACTTCAAGGTTCATCTCAGGTATCTGATCGGAAACCTCTTCCCTTCATTCCTGGTTTCCTATCGTCGCCTCGATTATACCGCGATGGTATGAGCTGCTCCCATCCTCAGTCCATTCTCCCATCGCCTTAAGTCTCATAGCCGCAGTGGCTACCTCACACTTAATCTGTACGCCAATGGGTCCGAGACCTATAATAGTCTCCAGTGCCCTAGTGGGCGTGGTCCTCATCGCTCCGCCTGTGCCAAGACAACATGTTCTCTGAACCTGTTTTATGGTCCTTATGTTGCTCTTCTCCATAGCAGTCCACCAAATTTGATGAAATTGACCTGTGATCTGAAGAGCCATAGGAAAAACCTTCTTACCGAACTTTGTGAGGATCGTTTAACCAATGACTAAATTATTGCAGTATTAGTCAAAATGGGACAAACATATGTATGGGAGCTATATCTAAATCTTAATTGATTTCGATCTAAATCCGTACACATATTCAAAATCATAGAATACACTGCGCAAAATTTGGAGAAGATCTGTTAAGAAATGCTATAACAAAGTCTATGGAAGTGAGCATTGGGTGAAATATATACAGTAGCACATATAAGTCAACATACTTTTTGTAATTAGCTGTTACGTAAACTGGCTGTAACGTCGTTATGTTAAAATTTTACCCTAAAAATTTTAACTAATTATAATACTGGGAACCATAGTAAACACTTTTAGCACCAATAAATATTTGAGAGAAAAACTTTTTCATTCAAAGAATTCGTTTTGTAAAGTGTGTTTTTTTTCAGTGGGGTATGTAGACTTTTCTGTGCCAAAACAACTTTTAAATAATTTATGGCATTTGAAGTTTGGTTTTACACCTTTTTGCACATCCACCAGGTTTGGGCATCATCAGTGTCTTTACAACCATGTTTTTGTTTTTCATCATTAGTGTCCCCTAGGAATCTAAATAACTGGCATCAACTATGTGTTGGACACTGAATTTCTCAGTGCATGTTCTTTTCGATTATCACAGCGTTTTTAACTCATCTATTGAGGCTGGATCAAAAGTGTCTCTGCGACCATGTTTGAAGTCAGCGCACCTATGAATTTATTTTTTATTTCATATTTCGTAGCATTTTCAATCCACCTTAAAATTCATTGCTGCATTTTACCCTCTTCTTTGCACATTCATGAAATTTTGCGTCATTAGTGTCTCTACGACCGTGTTTGTGTTTTGAATCATTAGTGTCTCCTCCATAATGCTGGAAGTCACCGCGCTAAAGTTTTTTTTTTGTAATTCGGTATACCTATAACACTTTTAGAGTCATTGCGTGCATTTGAAGATTAGTTTTAGCCCTGTTATGCACATCTATTGTGTATTGCAACATCAGTGTCTCCACGGCGAAATTTGAAGCCAATATACTAGCGGATTTATTATGATTTTTGGTAATAGTGTATATCGATTGCACCTTTAAAGTCATTGTTGATACTATGACATCCTCAAACTCTTTTTAAAGCTAATGCGTTCATTTAAAGGTTGGTTCTTACTTAACTTGATGTGAGTTTTACAAACTAATTTATATATTTTCTGCAATATTTCAGCCATTTCTCCAGAAATTTTAGCGATTATTAAAGTCATAAAAACTATTCGTCTACAAAAGAATTTGTTAACCACATTTATCAACCATTTTCATTAGTAGTTTTAGGTTTTTGTTCTTTTAATCCTCTTCATGACCTATTTCTGTTTTATACTTTGTTGCTGCTATTAGTAAAATATAGCCTATGACCTAACCCAACCCATTACCAAATAAAAGGACAACAAACTTTCTCCAATCCCTTTCTTTTCCCATTACCAAATAAAAGGACAACAAACTTTTTCCAATCCCTTTCTTCTCCCATTGCCTAATAAAAGGACAACAAACTTTCTCCAATCCCATTTTTTTCCATACATTGTTTATCGCAATTTGTGGTCTATTATTATCTTTTTCAACTCTAATATTAGATTTTATTTTTTTTTTCGAAATTTAATCTCTTAGACCCTTTATTTGGTTTAATACTTTTATTATAATGTTTTCTATTTCTTGCTTTGGTTTCTTTTTTCATCGTCTAGTATTCGTATCAGGAAACTATTTATTTATAATTTTTTTTTAATATGTTGCTCGCTAAACCGCTAAAAGCGATAATATTACAAATATTAACCCAGTTTTCTCCAAATGGGTTTTATTGTTTTCTTCCTTCGTGTGCTTTTCCAGCACAATTTCATTCATCGCTCAGTGGTATTGCTGAGTTCGTAGAGTTGTGGATTTGTAGAGCTAGCTGCTGATGATGGTGGTGGCAAAAACCTCCATATATAGGAAATTTGTATTGTCTATGCTTTGTAGTCTTTGGGAGCAACTATTGTAAGCCTATACATATGATATGAAGTTGTTGTCATTCGCCCAAGAAGATACAAACTTGCATTAGAAGCTTTGTGTGGCGTAATGCCTGAGGCATATGTCATGGAATGGAGCTGAAATGGAAAAGCTAAAGGGTGTTAAAGCAAAAGGAGTGATGAGGTCTTAGGCAAGTTCCAAAAGAATATATTTTTTAATTCAAAAAGAGAGAAAGGAAATATGTTAAAGATAGTTACAATAATATGGTGAGATGACTACAAAAGTGGTCATGCAGACAGATACAGACGACGAAGAACAAATGGTACCTTCAAAATTTTAAAATGTGAAGGGAACAAAACTTTTGTAAAGGAATAATATTAAAAATAACTAAAATAACCCAGTATGGTTTATGATGACTTCAAACTTCGTTGTAGAGACACTGATGATGCAGAAATAATTTGTAAAGTAAATTTTATTAAAGGTAATTGCCATATTGGGGTATGATGAAATTTGTTGTAGAGACACTGATGATGTAGCAAGTATTGCGTCTTTAAAATCTTAAAAATGTCAAGAATACTAAATTTCTGTAAGGGAAAATTTATGAAAGAAAATTACCAAATTCAGTTATGATTACTTCATAATTGGTTGCGGATACACCGATGACGCGGAACAAGTGCTATCTCTTAAACGTTTGAAAGTTTCAAAGAAACAACAATGTTGCAACGGAAATTTTATTACGGGTAGTTACCACACTAGGATATGGTGACTTCAAAACTGGTCTTAGAGAAATTGATGGTGCTTTTTAAATGATAAAAAGTTTCACGGAAACAAAGAAAGAAAATTTTACAAATGATAGTAAACAAAATGGGCTATAACCGACTTCAAAAATTGTGGTAAAAACACTGATGATGCTGGAAGAAGTGTACATCTAAAATGTTAAGAAGTGTCACACAAAAAATGTTTTTGTAAAGGAATTCTTCGAAGATAATTACTTTATTGTGCTATGGAAACTTCATGGTCGTAGAAACACTGATAGTGTACAAAGAAGTGTACTTTTAAAAACTTAAAAAATTTCCAGGAAATAAAAAGAAAAATGTATAAAAGATTATGAGCAAACTGGGGTATGATGACTTTAAAATTGGTCGCAGAGACACTGATGACGCAGAAAAAAGTGCTAGGTCTTAAATGTTAAGAAGTTTTACTGAAGCATAACTTTTGTAAAGGAAATTGTATAAAAGATTGTTACCATATTGGAGTATGATGACTACAAAATTCGTCGTAGAGACAATGATGATGTAGAAAGAAGTGTTCTTTTAAAATCTTAAAAAGAATCAAGGACATAAATTTTCTGTAAAGGAAATTTTATCAAAGATTTAAAAATTGGTCTTAGAGACACTGATGCAGAAAGAAGTGTTCCTCTAAAATGTTAAAAGGTTTGACATAAACATAACTTTTAAGGGAGAACATTTTTTAATAATATTGTAGTAACCATACTGGGGTGTGACGACTTTAAAATTGATAGTAGAGACACTGATGTGATGTATGAGATACAAATAAAACATATTAGAGTTATCCATCATATGGTTTGATAACTTTAAAAGTGGTCGTAGAGAAATTAATGAAGAAGAATAAAGTATTTTTCTAAACTGTTAAAGACATGCACGAAATAATGAAAAGAACTGGGCCGTCTTCCTGCATCACTTCATCAGAGAATATCATAAAATGGTATGATTATTTCAAAAGAGGTCGTAGTGACACGGATCATACAAAACGAGGTGTACTTCTAAAATGTACAAAATAGTTACGAGCCGGGCCGAATCTTATTTACCCTCCACCATGGACCGCATTTGTCGAGTTATTTGAGCGGTATCTCTTTTTAGGCAAACAAAGAATAATGAATAAGAACCGTTATGCTATTGGAGCTATATCAAGTTGTAGTCCAATTCGGACCATAAATGAATTGAATGCTGAACATTGTAGAAGTCATTGTGTAATATTTCAATCCATCCGGCTAAGAGTTGCGCCTTGTGGGGCTCAAGAAGCAAAATCGAGAGATCGGTTTATATGGGAGCCATATCAAGCTATAGATCGATTCAGACCATATTGGACACATATATTGAAGGTCATGTCGGATAAGAATTGCGCCCTCTAGAGGCTTAAGAAGTCAAGACCCAATATCGGTTTATATGGCAGCTATATCAAAACATAGTCCGATTTGGCCCATTTACAATCTCAACCGACCTTAACTAATAAGAAGTATTTGTGCAAAATTTCAAGCACCTAGCTTTATTCATTCGAAAGTTAGCGTGCTTTCGACAGACAGACAGTCATGACGATCAAGAATATATATACTTTATGGGGACACATATTTCGAACTGTTACAAACATAATAAAGAAATTAGTATACCCCAACCCTATGTTGGAGGGTATAAAAATATTCGTATTAGGTTAACTTCTTTCTTCTCTCCCACCGAGAATACCATATGATATATCATGACTTCAAGAGTGGTAGGGGAGACAATAAAGATGCAAAACGAAGTGTATCGTGAAGACACTGATGATGCAGTAGAAATTAAACCCAAACATATTAAAGATATATGGTCCGATGGCTCTAAAAGCGATTGTGGAGGCACCGACGATGTCTGTTCAATGTTTTTTATACAATATTATACCATAATATGGTGTTATGGCTTCAAAAGTGGTTGTAGAGACACTGATAATGCAAAAGAAACAAATATTTTTAAAATCTTAGAAGTAGTTACGATGTGATGGGTTAAGCTCCATTAATGGGATAAGTTCTTTAATTTCCCCATCAGAGATATAAAAACATTTTGATTTGATAGCAATTCTTCAGCAATATTCCCGGTTAATACCCCTAAAGATCACAATAGGTTATCATGCCTTTTCCCCTCACCCTTTTCTATGCATTTGAACTGAAAGGGTGTGTTCCTAAAGTTTTGTTTGGAAAATTGACATAATTGCCCTTAGGAAAAGGAAAACAAATCAACAAAATATTAATAATGTGTGGAAAAGCATGGTTGGAGGGCAAGGCAGCAATCTAATTATAGCCTATCAACATAATCATCATAATTATGGTCATTCACTTTTGCCATATGACATAAATTTTAAGGAATTAAAAATATTTCATATATGTATTTGGCAATGTTGCATAATTTTGTTGTCTTCTTATATTCAATGGGCTATGACGTTTAAGTTTTGGCTGCAGACAGAAATAGCCAGGCGAATGAACATGCCCTACCCGAATATATAAAAATAGTACTATGCTGGGTACTTGATAAACTTACAGCAGCTATAAGAAATATAAAAATACATCTGCCGTCTTATCGGAGGTAGCAGCAATCATTGCAAGAAGACACCAAAACATCAAACATCTTTCATTTTTTCTTCAATATTTCCTTTTCTTTTGAAATCTTAAAATATAGCTTCTGGTAGTTGCTTCAAAAGAATGCGCAATTTTTGTGTTTTTTATTTTATCTTAAGATTCTTTTGTATGGTTCCATTTTTTGTAGCTGCTTCAAATACCTTAAGGTGTTGAGGCTTGTTCTTCAAGTATTTTTGCAGCCCAGAAAAAAGAGAATGGCACCCGCATTGTTTGTTTGTTTTTCACCTTCACCAAAGATGTATGCTTAAGAATTTCATTGGTAAACAACTGAAGAAAAAAGACATTAAACAACTAAAAGAACTTAAAGACATCAGGTTCAAGTTGGAGGACAGACAGACATTTAAGTTATTTGATTTGGTCTTTACACCAGCAAGGCGTGAATGAAGAGAGAGATCAGAGCTCTTCTTTATTTTGCTTAAGGATCTTTGTTTGGTTAGTTGGTTCTTCTATACGAAATGTTACTGAAGATTATTTTTTGGTCCGTTGGATCTGGTTATATAGAGCAGCCCAAACTCAATGTGCCTGCCCAGAACTTATTGGATAATAAAAACAATATTATCTACAATCTGTAAAATGAGCCCTTAAGTGACGATGGATACTTTTTACATTGTTCATTATGGCAACGATAAATACATATATTCGTGTAGATGAAGTAAATTGTCGTGGTGGTTAATGTGTGCCTTGTTAACAGCAGCGTATCATGGAATAGATATTTGGAAGGGAAACAAGTAGAGATAAAAGAAATACTACAAATATGTTTTGCCTCATCAGTATCTCTGCTACCATGTTAGATGTCTGTCTACCAACGCTTTTAATGTGTTTCCATTGGGTAGGATGAAGGGTACAATAAGGGTTTTACGGAAATCTTTGTTAGAAGAGAAAAGGCTATCAAACAACAGAAGTCCTAATGATACATAGATCGTTATCATCAGACCCTTAAGTCTACAGGTTAATCTAGGAAAGATGACTTGGAACTACGCTCTTCGATGAAATATTACATGCAAAAACTTAATTCATTGGCCATAAACAAACTTTTCCACAAGTAAACTTCTTTTATGAAGAACGTTGGGACTTTGTTTACTAAAAAATTGTAAGAATTTGTAAGGAATACAAAGGATGAATATTTCTTTATGGCGCAGAATATTGTCAAACAAATTATACACTGCAGAAATTTGTTTGCCTCCAGCCTGGCGCCGTTTGGTGCAAGGTTTTTTGTTTGTATTGTAGTATTGAAAATACCAACATTTTTTTCACCTTAAGTAAAATCAGAAAAATTCTCACTTTTCGAGTTTACATTCGCACACGATCTCGAACCTCTCAAAACTGGCTGCTGGCAAACTTGGCTTTATCCAATGAAGAAAAAAAACCAAAAACGTGTCTTTCTTAGCTACACTCTCCGACAAATCAACTTATGGTGTGATAAATCCTCTCCCATTTATGAATCCATTAGAGCTATATCAAAATATAGTCCGATCTTTAACAAATTCACAAATGTTAACAACGACTCCACTGTCTTTTGCATCATCAGTGTCTCTACGACCAAGTTTAAAGTCTTACTATGTCATTCAACTCAAACTACCGCCTTTATCGATCATACAACAGGGCTTTTTCTCTGGCATTTCTGACTAAATTGAACAATCATTGCTTTCAGCATCATCAGTGTCTCAGCAACCAAGTACTAAATAAGCATAACCACTTTTTTAGTTTAAACTGTATTTTTTCTCTTAACGGTCTATGTAAACTCGAAAATTTAATCATTCATCTTAAAATTCCACGTCTCTGCCATCTTTACGCCTTACATATTGACCGATTTCATGTCGTTTATTATTTTTTCTTTTTTTTTCATTATTTCAAAATGATGACATTCTGCCTCTTAAGACCCTAGATTGTTTAGGGGAATGCCATGCGTACGTTGTAAGTATAGCATTGCAATGACGGCCTGGCAGCCAGCCGCCTGGCCGCCTGCATGCATTGCGTTTTCTTTTTGTCTTGTTCGATGTCTCTTACGACAGCAACCCATATCGTGTTTCTGTTAAATGAACAGAAAAAACGTATTCAAGTGTTTTCGTTTCAACGTTTTCTTCTACGCTGTTTTTTGTTTTCTCTCCTCTTAATATCAGTATGTATCTTTGTTTTAAAAATGGATGAGCTACTGGATTTTTGTTGTATATAATGAAGGAGGAGGAGGATATTTTCTTACACATATTACAGCGAATATAAAAAACTGAATTTAGATCAAGCTACATTTTTTATTGAAGAAAAAAAGAAAAGACAACAACACTACCATTAAAAGATAATGATAAATGCATGGTGTTATTATTAGGAATGATCCTTTTTGAAAAAAGCGGAGACGCAAAGAGATTTCAGGTTTTTCTTTTTTTAGTTTTACAAAAGAAGTAATCAATGATGGCTATAAATTAGCAAGTGATAAAAAATGATGCATTAAGATTTATAGGAAGGCTAGTGAATAATTGCCAAGTCCAAGATAGGAAGGAGGCAAAAGATTGCAACTCAAAGATAGAAGACAAGACTTTAGTTTCAATAACAACAAAAGTTTTTTAAAACAATTTTATGGATGGTTACAATATTTTTTGATTATTTGGATCATCACTATCTCTACAATGACCTTTGAAGTCTGCCTACCAAAATTTTATTTAACATTTACCTTTTTTTGTAAAAATTATTGTTGATTTTTTTTAAGTGGAATTTACGGAACGAGCATTTTTTGAAATCTCTCTAAAACAAGTTGTCGCCGACACTCTAACTACCAGCGACCCACCAACTTGGAAGAGAACTTTACCTTGCAATTGTTTATCTTATATATAAAAACCATATAAAATAAACAAAGCACCCCCCAAACAGGACTTATTTACCGACCATGACAATATGGGGCTTAACTAAATTGTATTTGAGCATAGAATACGAATCTGATATCAAAATGTGGGGCCCATCCCAAAAACATCCCCCAAAGGGGAAAAATTTGTGACCACAGGAGATAAAAGGTCTTTGGGAGTAAAGAACGAATTTGATATCAATATTCGGGAAAAAGTGTCTATGGGGCTACCCCACCCCCATAACACCACATATATGGGACGTATTTGTTGACCATTCAAATATTGGGCTACAATAAGAGGTATTTTAGAGTAGAACACGAATCTGATATATATTTTCAGGTAAAGTCACTGAACGGCCGCCCCATCCCCCAAAACACCCCCAAACCGGTCATGTTTACCGACTATGAGGCTTAAATGATAGGTATTTCGGAGTAGACCACGAATCTGATATCAACATTCAGGAGCAACTGCCTAGGGAACGTCCCACCACCATAACAACCCCCATAAGGACGTATTTGCTCGCCATGACAAATTGAATCCTAAGGGGTGTGTATATTGATAGTTTTTAGGCCCATACCCCAAACCGGACATATTTGTTAGCTTTTGCAAGAAGGGGTTTAAATGAAAGGTATTTGAGATTAAAAACTAATTTGATATCCAATTTTGAGGCCAATGGTAATATGTGGTTCAAATAAATGATATTGGGGGGTATAGCACGATGCTGATATATTTTCAGAGCTAAGTGTTTGGGGGACAACTCCAATCCCCAAAACACTCCTAAATCGGGCTTATTTACCGACCACGTCAATGTGGGGCTCAAATGAAAGGTATTGGGGAGAAGAGTACGAAATTGATACCAACTTTCGGGAATTTTCTGGGGTCTACCCCTTCTCCAAAACACCGCACAAATAGATATTAATTTCTGACCATCGCAAAATGGGGCTCAAATTTATTTGAGTATTTAGGATAAAATACGAATTATATATTTATACGTGGGACCATGTATTTGGGGCACCGACCCTTTCCTAAATACCCCCAAAGAATAAAAATTTTAGGGCCAAGTGTTTGAGGACGCCTCATCTCATAAACTCCCCTTTAATCAATGGCAATACGGGGCTTAAATAAATGGTATTTGAGAGAATATCTAGCGGACCACCTCACCCCCGAAAACACCCCTAAATCGGACATCATGACAATATCGTGCTGAAATAAAGACTATTAAGAATGGAGTAGATCTAACATTCAAACGTTAACGATCCTTAACCCTTCGAGCGAATTCATAGACCAATATAGATAATATGGGATTCAGTTAAAGGCATTTGTATTGTTAGTCAAGCGACATAAATATACTATTTTCGTAGCATGGTTCCATTTAAAGTAAAAGATGGCGCAGCGGGGTGGGCCTGGTTCAGCTAGGTACTGAATAAAGTTAAATTCAAATTTGAAAAAAGAGACGGCGCAGCGGAGCGGGAGCGGTTCGGCTAGTGCAATATAAAACTGTACATTCTAAAAAATGCTGAGAAAATTCTCCGAAGAAACCATATATCTAAAATAAAATCATAATCCGCGCTTCTCAGCCCGAAAATATATATTCCAGACTTTGCCAAATAAAAAAAATGCTAGAAATAATAGCTTTTTCCAAGTTAAGAGGCACGGCATAGAATTGAATGTACATTACGTTTTTGCTATATAATTTATAATTTTTTTTCTCATCAATACCCGCCCTAATTTGATATCCTTTCAGAAAACTAAGATCTTTGTTTATTTGAAATAATTTAATTAATGTTTTCAAAAATAGCTTTTGTTGGTGTGTCTAGAAGTTTCGGCGTTTGCTTGCCACGATCACATTTAAAGCCTGACCACAAACTTTAAACATATTTTCTTTTCAAAACATAAGGGAATACTATGACTAATATTACCTGGAGCTGGATACTCAACAGAATCAAGCAGACGCAAGATAGAGTACAACACTGCTACAACAACAATAACTCATATTACCCTAATGATAAATAAATTTTTTGTATTTTAATCTTCATTATAATTTACTCTCTAAAATTTGGGTAAATCAACATTTGGTGAATCATGAATATGACCTTGATGCATATGCAGATCACTAACTTCTATGGTTGTACTGCTTGTATTTTTGGCAAATATCAATAATCCACTTTCAAGTCAATATACAGCATTTCACTCATACCAAAAAGGTTAGTTTATCTTTCTTATGCAGTTTCAAAGTTTGATTTAGGCCATCTCTCGTCAAACTAGTTTTCTAAAAAAAAACATTTGTTTACAAACAACTCAAGTATGATATCATTCTATATTTTATATGAATAATACTATTGAAGAAAAAAAATAAAATAAAATTTTGGGTGTTACAAAACATATGTCCAATTTTCTATGAATTGAGAATTTAACACATTTCTTTTTTATACTACCTCTCCATGTTCAACAGCCATAAACAGATTCTTAATGTTCATTCCACCCAAACTAAGAACAAACAAACCCATACTGTTTTTCTCCACTGAAAAAAGACATTATTTATGCTAATTACGCGTGGGTTGTCCCCTTTGATTAACTGTGATAAATATCATCATCATTTCATTGTCAACGGCATCATCTGCTCATCATAATACAAACCCTGCTCATGTTTTTTTTTGTTTTGTTTTAAACCAAATTTCATTAAATATTCAATTTAGTTCTAACAAATATCAAATTCTTATTCTTGAGACTTGAGTATGATAGGCCAGCCCATGGCCTATGAAATAATGATACTAAACAAACAATACCTTTAAGAATTTGATAGGGTGGAAAAGCCTACACAGAAATATTTACATAATAGTGTTTGAGTGTAAGAGCATGTCTCCTGGTTACATAAGCTTTAATACCTAATAGAAGTAGGAGCAGCTACTTATAGAATTTATTTAAGAACTGTTTTTGTTATCGACATGGGAATTTTCACAAATACTAGCTGAGTTGAATGTACTATAAAAACTGCTTAAGCAGATTTTCTTATTATACTTAACTTAATTTTGGGTTTCATGGTATTAAAATTTAACGATTTCCCTTGTAATACAGAAGTGTTGTTTTTAACAAGTTGAACTAAGAGGATTATAGTTTTTGCTGCTTAAAGAAACTTTGGAAGACTTTCAAGTGGATTATAAAAACTTACAGCATAATAGTTGTTAAGCCCAACGAAAAATCAAATCATGAGAAGTCCAAGCTTGCAAAGATTGTTCAAATGTTAGATTCGGTGACTTGTTGAAAGTTTCTAAGCCCGCTTATGGTAATTAATCAGGGTTTAACCACTATGTGAGAAAAAATTTGATAATATATATTCAGATAAGTTGAACGATAAAGAGAATATTTTTGTTATCGTTTATTCAATGTTTAAAATGAACCCCAGATTTTATTCACCAAAGGCAATGGACTGAAAATTGTCCAATCCAGACAATTGCATTAATCTACTTAGTTTAAATAATACTTTAAATAATAAAAAAAGGCCATAGACGTTTAAACTCAATTGGAATCTTAGAAAGTAACTTTTTAACCATTAACATAAACCGTAGTTCACAGTATCTCAAATAGATTGGCTTATTCTTTAATGTACATAGATTCGAGCATTAAACTTTAGGATCTGTTTGTAAAGAATTACTTGGAAAGCATAACTTATATTGTACGAATAGTAGCTGAAGGAGCTACAAGGTCATAAATACAAAGCATTCAAGTCATTAATCCGCTGTACAAAAAGAAAGAAGACTCTGTAAACATTTTTGGAGATATTTGATATATATCAAGCCAATCGTAATGGATTTTCTAATCCAAACGCAGGGAAGATTGAATTAGTCCATGATTTTATAGATATTTTAAACAGATTTGGTATAGGTCATTGTTACGCCAACTTCAAGCGTGGTTGCAGCGCACTGTTGATGAAAAGCATTAACGTCGGTTCATTGAGCCAACTCTCAAAAATTATTTTAAACTATCTAATAAAACCAATGCCTTGAATCAAATGATTCATATTCATACTATTCTCCATATATGGGTTTCAATAAGTTTCAACATCAAAAATAGTCTTGGAGACATTGATGATGCAGCACGTAATGTGCGTTCTTATTACTTTAAATGATCAAAAACGGTTACAGTATTTGTACCCTTAAAACGTCTGTTCTGTTTATGCGCTTGTGCTTTGTGCAACTACCATATCACAAAGCAAATTTACCCGTGATATACTAAAGGAAATAATATCTTCTCAGACAGCCGGGCAGCCATTAAATCTCTGGAGAACATATTTCTGAACACAAAAACAGTCCTCGACTGTCGCAGAACTCTCAACGAGATATCTGAACAGTTTAAAGTTCACCTGTTCTGGGTGCCGGGCCACAGTGATATCCCAGGGAATTGTAAAGCGGACGAGCTTGAAAGTCTAGGAACTACCCTACACATTCCAGGGATACTGGAATCTGTGGATATGCCTCATGTAAGCTAAGTTTTCAGGACCAGGCCCGAAGGACAACGAATAGTAGGTGGTTACAAAGAGAGGGCTGTGAGCATTACAAATCTATGTGACCTAATCTAGACTTGAAGAGGTCTACTGCTTTGCTGTCATTGGCTAGAAAAGATGTCTCAGTCATTGTGTTCGTCATGACAGGTCACTGTCTAATCGCAAAACATGCAGACAGACTGAAGATTGCCAACAACGACTTTTGCAGAAGCTGTGAGGACATCGAAAAAGAAGAGACTATAGAACATCTTCTGTGTGTGTGTCCCGCTTTAGCAGTTAGATGGAGTTCCATTTTAGGTTCTCATTTCTTTGATAGCCTGTCTGATTTAGCGGATGTGAACATTCGCAAGTTATTGGGCTTTTTAAAGGGATCTGGATGGTTCAACGGTAGGAACTGGAAGGCATCTTCCTTCTTCTGTTGCTGTGGTATCACAGTGAACGAAAAGGTCTATGTGAGTCTGATGGCAGACTGCCACTTAAACCTAACCTAGCCTAACCTACTAAAAGAAATTATTTTTCAAAATTATTTTTCCGTATTCATTATATTCGTACAGACACTGTACGATGATGCTGAACGTAATGGTCGTCCGAAAAACTTTAAAAGACCGAAAACTCCCAAAGCATAATTCGCCAAATGAATTCGAAAATATATTAAATGAATGTTTGAGCCTTATACGGCATGATAATAGATCTGTTCGCCTACTTTTCCAGTAAAAATGTGCAGGAGATTAAGAACAGCCTTTTGTCTCTTTTGCTATTTATTTGAATTAAACAGCTGGTTTTCATAAAACAGCTTTTCTGCTGGGAAAAAGAACCTCCAGTAGAAATTTGCAAACTTTAAATTATCAAACTCTTAAAGGTAAGCTTGTTTTCACACGCTATGCCGCTGTCTTCAATAAAAATTTGTGCAAATTTGCAAAAAAATTTTAGTACACGAATACACATAATGGTTATCTGTTCAAAGTGGTCTTCTATTGTAGTATGCTCAAGATTGAATTGCAGTTCGGATTAAGACAAATGATACATTTTTATACCAAAATGCTTGATGCATAATACTGCATGATAGTGCTAGTCTGAAAAGAGATCATCTAGATCGATGTAAGACCCAGGACTTTGTTGGGTATGAGATTTTTAGAAATTTATAATTGAATAAAGTACAACCGATAATTTGAACTTTATTTAATAGCAGGAATTAAAGTCTCCGTATTCCAAAATTGGCATATAGATCTAATTTCAAGGCTATAAATCAACATGTTATGAACTGTAGGCCCGACAGACGGGAGGATAGAGAGCAGCACTATTGCACTGATGATTAGACTAGCCACCTAAGAAACGTTTACAATTGGCGTGCATCCCATCTGTTGTCTGGCAATTTCTTTTCAGTAATCAATAAAAATTCTTCATTTCTTGTGATATTCATTCCCTTGGCCAAATTAGCTCGACTCTTTCCCCCCTTTGAAAAAAAATAATAACGTTAATAACAAATTCATTGAACAGGCATACCAGGCACACAAAATAAATAGGAATTTTTTTGTTAACGACATTTCAATAGTTAAAATATTAGCCATTTTAATAACTACTACATGTCCATTACTTTTTGACTTCCAAATGCTTACCCAATATATGAGAACCGCTTACTGGACATCATCTACCAAGTCTATCTTTCAACATTGCCATCATTTGTACTTGCTGGTTAATATACTTGTTAATATTTAGGTCACCGTTTACCAACTGATACGTTGTTTACAATGCTACTTACTTACTGCTTACATAACTACTTACCTAAGTAAGTTATTCATTGCTTACCATCGTTTCTTTGTCCTTTTTATATATATCTTTTTTGATTTAAACTTCCCAGTCAAAATGTCATACGCCTTTTTTTATTTTGGAAATCTGCACATTATTACGTACCGCTTACCAAGCTACTTACTTACCTCTTACTCATTGCTAACCATTGTGTTTTTTTTTAATTTTTTATTTTCAACTCACCTACGAAAGCTGTCATTTTTATGGTTTGTGATTACGGCTTTTCGAAGCCATAAATTAAATTAGAATCAAAGCTTTTCTTTTTGAATCGCCTTTTGTGATTTATTTATTTGCTCCCAATATTATCAAAAACACAAAAAGATCCATCATCATATTATCCAACATATATATATATATGCAATGTCTTATCTCCTACGAGATATTGCAAGTTGATTGATGATTTATTACCACCTGCTTCCCTCGCGCACTTAGTCGGTCTTTGGCCGGAAGATGAACTTTTTAAGGGAACGAATATCGATGAAAGTATCCCTGGTAAAGTGATTAATTGCCCACTTACAGACAAAAACTGAGAACATGGTATTGCCACACACACGCATATGTCAGCCAGCATTTTATAGAGATGAGAAGACAAGACGAAACAATCAAAATAAGAAAAATATCGCAGTACATAACATTTAAGGAAAATTTCCATAAATTTAAAATATCGTTGCTTTTTAAACAAATAAACCCACATACTCGTTATATGTTATTGTTAGTGGTGGGGTGTTGGTGTTTTGTTTTTTAATTTCTGGTTGTTTTCTTTTTTAATAATGATGGGCTGCTATAACATTTGATTCTATATCAAAATAAAACCATTCATTATACAAACCATATGCATTCGTCTCTCCCTCTGTTATTTCCTCAGTCTTTCTCTACAGCCAGCATTCTCATGCCATATCTACATACCTGTTATAGCATGACATTGTCAAACATGAAATTGAAATATTTCCTAATGGTTGCTAGATTGGAGTAATCTCTGGATGAAAAGGGGCATCTTGAGTCTAACCCCTTTTTCCTCCTCTCTAGCACTATTTAAATATGACACCATTTCTTCATCGACATCATTTGTCAGTTTTTGAAAAATGAAATTTTCCCACAAAATTTCCCAATGGAGGAGGAGGCGAGGTGTAAGCCACCACCACTCGAAATGAAATCGTTTTCTTTTTTCCCCAATACATTGCATATGAGCTATAGGTGCCAAGTGTTTGTTGTTTTTAGCCTAGTCTAAGAGTATTTCTTCTAAGCAAACACTTTTAGCCAAATGCTTTATTAACATATTCTTGACAAAAGCAAACAGCAGCCACATACACACAAAATAAAAGGTCTCACACATTCTGTTTTTAAATCGTCAAACAAAACCTCCTCCATTCATTTATTTTCTATTATTTCCCTTTTTTTTTTTGTTGTTTCTTTCTCATTCATCTCCATTTCAATTCCTATGATAATCCCTTTTTTATGTGACATTTTTTTGCCGGGGTTTATGGGTTCATTTGGATTCCTATGAATTTGAAAATAAAAGAAGGAAAAATTGTGGTTACACCTTAAAATGACATACTTGAAAAGCCATGCTCCTTTACGTACTTCCTTTGCTAGCCCTATCAGGTAATCCATTTGCAAGCCAACCTATTACCATCCTTGTTGGTGCGTTTGGAATTTTGATGATGTTTGTCGAATGTCTCATGAATAAATATTTCCTATGGCAGGCAATGATGATGGTTTACTTCATTTCTTATTTAAATGAAAGATCTTTTGGTAGAGATTTGTGAGTTTTCTTCTTTCTGGTATCCTTAACGGTGCTAAAACTTGCCAGAGGGAGCCATGAGCAGGGTTGATTGGGCAGGTTGATAAATAGCATGTCTGATTGGAACATTGGTGTTAAAAAATTCTATTTAAAACATATGAGAAACAAATAATCTGATTGGAATTTAGGTGAATTTACGAAACTGATAGGGATTGGATATTACAGTTTAAATTTCACTGGGTATGCGAACTCCAGTTTTAGAAGCACAAAGCGTCATAATAGTTATAGATAATTCCAGCTCTTTTACCTGTTTATAGGAATCGAAATAGGATTTTTGGGTGAAGATAGTTTGAAAATTTTCTTGGTGCAAACTATAGTTTGTAAATCACTTTTAATACAATAATTCTACAATATGTACCTGCATACAAAGTGATGTCACAATAAACTGTAGTTCTAGTGGAATTTAGATGAATTCACGAAACAGATAAACACTGGTTGTTACAGTTTGAATATTGCTGGATGTACAAAGTACAGTCTTAGGTGCATAAAATGTCTTGAAAAAATAAAAATAATAGATAGTGCAAAATGTTTTACCTGGGACCCAACTTCCGTTGCGTTGCCAACTGACAAATTTGTAATAAAAAATTACATTTATTTATTGAATTGCATACTTTTTTTACAATTTACTTAGTGGCTGAATGTTCAAAACACCGATATTGATTGCACTTGATAAAAATTTTCGACCATAAATTCGATAGGCTCGTAAACATTGTTTGGTAGAAAACTATAATACCGACACGATTTTAAGGTAATGAATACAGTAGTTTAAAAACCACTGATATTCCTTTTCCTGGCATACAGAACCCCATTAAAATAATAACAAATACATGATAATTTTTTCCGCTTAATACAAATCTTAATGGAATTTTCATTACAGTTTTATGTCTTTTTGAAGCGTAATCTACAGTTTGGGAATGAATAAAATGATAAATTGTTTAGGCCAATATTTAGTCTGAAAGTCACATGATTCGTTTTTACATAAAATTTTACAGAAACTGCTTATAAAATATCCAATATAAGGAATGGTGGCCGCAGTATATTTAGGAAATTTTTGGCAAATTTTTTTGGAAAATACGTACTGAAAACGTTTTTGAGAGTTTAAAGTTATAATACGGAAATTTTCATATAATTTTGAGGCACCTTCTAGGTTTCTTCTTTTCTTATCCAATTGCTCTATAAATTTTACAAAGAACAGAATTTTTTCGATCATTCTAGGAGTAATCACCAAATGAGAATAGGAAATTTTACTTCTTTTTCCTAAAAAATATTTAAAATTTTTTTATTAACATGCCGCTAGATTTTCATCACTTTATGTTTCCCTTTTTTGTTGGTAAATTCCCCTTTATTTAAAAATTTCTTAAAAATTTTAAGCCTGCAAATGCCTGAAGCCAATCCCTAGGGCAAATTGATTTGTCTACCCTCATGACTTCATAAGCCAAAAAGTCATTTTGCCTTTAATAAAATTAATGATCTTTTGATTGGAAATTATAAAAACCAACAAAACACCTGTTGTTGCCTTCAAACGCAATTTTATGGAAATTTAAAAAACAAAGTCTCAATTTCAAACTAAAGGTAACTGAGAACTACAAATGTTGCTTGCCAAAAAAGCCAACACCAACTAACAAACAACAACAAACAATACTAACCAAATGATCTTCAAAGAGAACAATAACTAATTTATCAACAAAAGGCCCAAGAGAATGTCTTCCCCTTGATATGCAGGAGTGTGATAGTAGAGTGCGTGTTTTATTTAGAAAAATTGTTGGATTTTAGTTTATGATCATACAAAATTACGTGTCTTACAACAATAATAACACATGAAAAGCGGCAAAAATTTGAAGAATTCTCTTCCTAACAGCTTCCCATTCTTCAATGTTTGAAGGTTGGATTTCCTGAGTATGAGCATGCGTGCATTTTAGTTAAAACAAAGATATGTTATGAGCTGTGCCTGTTGGTTTTACTACCTGCTCATATTGTAGGCCCTTTACGTTCCCTTTGGTCCTTTTTAATCTTTAAACGACAGTTGTTGATCTCCTTCACTTGTTTGCTTTGATGTCGAACTCAAAATTAAAAATTTCCTTGTTTTAGGAGAGAAAGGTAGAAAAAAAGGGATTTCTGTTTTATTTACAAATAAGCAGGTGATGGTTAGGTATGAGCGAAGATAAAGAAATAAGGATGGATGAATACTAAGGCATATATGTGGTTGTCTCTTTTTGTTGTATAGGCATATGAGGATTTAAACCAGCTCTTATGATTTGCTTTAGTTACGAATTTGGCATTTGGCGATTTAGTTGGCAATTAAACGGTACAACAAACGCATTAAAATATTTTATGAAATTCGTCGAAATTTAAGTGCAAATAAAATAATGCAATTGTTAGTGTTGACTTTCCACAAATATTGTGGATTCAACCTCTAAGGAATTTATGTGATATTTTTAGTGTTGTATCATAAAAAAAGAGAAAAATTAATGTGATGGTAAATAAAAGTTAACACTGAAGAGGATTGGAAAAAAAATTACTAAAATTATACAAAAAAGTTCGAAGGAATCCTTATGTACTTCAAAATTAAATCTAAAAAAATTGTTTACAAATATTTTATTTTTCTCTAAGTATCCATCAAAGTTTAAAGTGGTGATATTAGGAAACTATCGTTCTAATACTTTAGTTTAAATGGAAAAAGTGTGAAGTTACCTTTAAGTATTAAGAAAAAATATAAAAAAAGATAAAAAACAAAATCCTCTACTATAATCATCAAAAGTTTGGACTATTTCATCAATAGTAGTTTCTGAAGAAAAAGTAAAAAGTGAAAATGAAAGTTTAATACCTAAGCCTTATATAAAGCTATTGATTACTACTTCCAGAAAATCAAAAAAAAAAAACAAAAATTGTGAGAAAAACTTCCAAAAGGCTTTAAAAACTCCAAAGTTTCCAATATATGGGGTATACAGAAAGGCAAACTACAATTTCAATACTAATATCTGTCTGAATCATCAATCTCTAATATTGAAAGAAGCTTTAAAATACATACTCCATATCACTAAAGATAATTTCGGATTAAAATATGGTCATTATATTAAAGCCAACATAATTTCAAACCGCTGTTTTCCTAAACATTCAAATACCCAAAAACTCATAAAAATCTAGTTCAACAAATCAAATTAGTCACACATAAACACTTTAAAAACTCTAAGCATCCCATCCCAACAAGATCTCATAAATCCTAAGACTTAATGTTAATGTTTTTGGTGTTTTAAATTAAAGTTTATAAACATCACACATGTGGTATAATAAAAACAAAAGTTTTTTAACAATCACATAATATCTCTAGACATAGGGTACCCCCCATGAGGCAGGCAAGCAAGCAAACTATGGAAATGATAACGATGACGAAGACCAACAGACGAAACAAGCATCAACATAGCCAGGGCCATTATTAAGCGTTGACTACCAAAGTCGAACAAAAGCTAAACTACTGTCCACCATAAATCCAACTCAGCTCAACCTCCAAGTGTCAAATTTCATAAAGTTACAACAATATAATAAACATAATAACAATCATAATAATAAGACGAAAGTATACAATAAAAAACAGTTGGCTGCTTACTGTAACACTACCACATTGTAGAACGCCTTGATTTTGTACGAGAAAAAAAAAATAAAACAAAAGTGCAAACTGAAATTCCAAAAAAGGTTCTTAACTAGTGAGTAACTGCAATGAAGCTTTGTTTGTTTCATTCAAAACCGCCAGCAAACCGTTAAAGCAGCCGTAGTTTTTCTCATATTCTTATGATGTTAATGTAAATCTTAAACCATAACACAAAAGACCTTCACCGCTGTGATTTATACCACCACACATCACCCTCACCCCTTGTGTATATACAAACTTGTATATCAATCAACTGGTGACATTGTTTGCTGAATGGAATTGTATTCAAAAATTTTCGACATTTCCCAAACATTGGGCTTAAATTTATCGAATAGCCGCTTGTATAACGTATCCAGACGAATGTTTAATGAACTCTTTGATGATGAGCCATCGAGCTATAGTATTGAATTTACAAGAGGTAAGATACAAAATAAAGTAGTGGTATAATATTGGGGAAAAAACAATAGGTATAGAAAAAATGGGCAAAAACTTTTTGCAAATATTTAAAAAAAAATGTATGGAGAATTTTGTCAAAATTTTATATTGTAGCGAATTTTGTCAGCGTTTTATTTCTTAGAATAAATTGTAAACTTATTTAAATTTTTTTATTTAATAAAAATTTAACAAATAGCAAGAAAAAGCGTACTAAGTTCGGCCGGGCCGAATCTTGGGAACCCACTCTATGGATTCTGCAAAAAATGTATGCAAAATAAATTTAGTTGACGGGCATAATTTTATTCTACATACCAAACTTCTGTCACTACGGAACAGGGGCAAACTCCTCACATATCAATCAGTGCAGTCCGATTCAAGTTTAAGCTCAATGATAAGGGGCCTCCATTTTATAGCCGAGTCCGAACGGCTTGCCGCAGTGCGATTCCTCTTTGGAAAGAAGTTTTACATGGCATAGTACCTCACAAATGTTGCCAGCAAATTTGAATGTTGCCTCACAAATGTTACCAGATTTGAACCCAGGCGTTGAGCGTCATAGGCGGACATGCTAACCTCTGCGCTACAGTGGCCTACTATCGATATTAAGTTTCTGTGCATAATGTCAAGCGGCTAGCTCAACGCGTTCGACCGCTATCGTGTTTTCGACAGACGGACGGACGGACATGGCTAGATCGACTCAGAACGTCGAGACTATCAAGAATATATATACTTTATGGGGTCTTAGACTAATATTTCGAGCTGTTACAAAAGGAATGTCTAGATTAGTATAACCCCATCCTATGGTGGTGGGTATAAACATTTCTATTGAAATACGAATTTAATAATTTTTTCTATAAAAATAAAATTTGAACAAAATTTTTGATGAAAATAAATTGTTGAAAAATTTTTGTACACAAATAAAATTGTTGAAAAAAATTTCTATAAAAATAAATTTCTGACAAAATTTTCTACAATTTGTCATTTCCCTTCTAATATCAAAAATAAAGGACACTATTTTCATAGGAAGGCCAAACTCTACCATCTGTAAAAATTTTTATGAAAATAGGTTCAGCCTTTTTTGAGTCTATACGGAACCAAAAAAAGTTTATTTTTGCAGAAAATTTTTGTGAAAAATTCACTTCTGTAGAAAATTTTTCTACAAAATTTTTTAAAAATTTTTATTTTTGTAGAAAATTTTGCTCAAAATTTTAATTTTTTAAAAAAATTTTAAAAATGGATAGAATAATAATTGAAAAAATTTGTAAGAAAATTTTTGAAAACTGTTGTTTTTATAAAATAGAAATTATCTTTATAGAAAAATTTTGAAAAGTTTTATTATTATAAAATATTTTTAGTAATTTTTAGTAATTTTTTTAAAATTTAAATTTTTTAGAAAATTTTTCTAAAATGTTATTTATATAGAGATTTTTTTTAAAAATTTTATTTTTATAGAAAATTTATTAAAAATTATATATTTATAGAAAATTTTTTGAAAAATTTATTTTTATAGAATTTTTTTTTAAAGAATTCTTTTTATAAATTTTTTTTGGGAATTCTATCTTTATAGAAAATTTTTTGAAATTTTTATTTAAAAAAAATTTCTTAAAAATTTAATTTTTATAGAAATTATTTAAAAATTTTTTTTTTAAAAAATTTTATTTTTATAGAAATAATTTTAAAAATTGTATTGTATGGAATTTTTTTTAAATATTTTTTATTTTCAAAATTTTATTTTTATAGAATTTTTTTAAAAACTTTATTTTTATAGAAAATTTTTTAAAATTGTTCTTTTTATAGCAATTTTTTTAAAAATGTTATTATGTTAAAAATTTTTTAAAAAATTTTTGAAATTTTTTAATTGAAAATTTTTTAGTTTTTTATACAAAAATTAAAAAAATTATTTAAAAAAAAATTTTTTTCAAAAATTTTTCTTATAAAACATTTCTTCAAAATTTAATATAAATTTCTTTATAAAGCTTTGCCAGCAACCCATCGGTTTCTGCTGCCTTATTACTCCTCAGAATAAATTTTAGTACTATTAAGTCCTCTTCTTAGCTAGGCGGCATACGCTCAATGCCTTTGTTACGAGTTTTTGCTGAGGTATCTTAAATTTTATTGCCTTTGACCTCATGCTGTTCATACGGTAAACCATCGGCTTTTACTGGCTTTTTATTCTTTAGCAGTAAAAACATAGACCAAGAAAATAAAAAAACTCAAAAGTTCTTCGTTCCACGTCGCCCGGGTTCCTTGCGAACTCACATATAAACGAATGAGAATAGGATATTTCTCCCATCTGTTAGAGCTTTTTTTGAACATATTGTTATTAGTCTATAGAATTCCTTTGTCTATGGTATTAATACCATTTTGGGAATATGTTCTAGTATATCTTTGCCTCCTCTTATCTTATACTGTTTAGCTGGTAATCCATCGACTACCAATCGGTTTTGTTCTTCCGGAGTGTTCCTAATATTGTGGCCTCATTCTAACTAGGCGGTATACATAAAAGGCCGATGTTATCATTTCTTGCGGAATTGGCGTAATTTTAACTGTTGGAAAATATTTATTGCCAAGTTTACAGCACTCTACACTTTTGTCGAAATTGTATTTTGTTTATTGTATAAAAATTTAATTTATCACAATTATATTACTACAAAATTAATGGGACTTTTTAGTACCTAATAAGACTTAGGCATTGAGACTTCATCGGTAGTGCTCTTCAACCCCATCCATGCAATAGGGTGTTTAAAGCCTTACGGACCCATGATGATTTCCTTGAGCCACTTACCATTATAGTCCCATTCTAGAACCGTAATGCCTCCAATAACCGTTATACATCTTCAAATACTCTAGTTGCACCCATAATGGTCTCGTACGGGTGTGTCATATCCCATTGTAGTGTAATGCTCTAAAACTTTGGAAGGTGTTATATAAGCTCAGTACCGCCCTTTTCCATACATATATAGTAAGCTACGCTCAGGGTAGCAATATACACCTAAGCATTGGAGGTGTTTACCCCATTTGGGAGGAGTGGAATACCACTTCTTTCTCTAATGCAAATTCGCCCACGATTATGCCATTAAGAAACAAGGGGGATACGGCTCTCACATCAATAAGTGATCTCCCATATAAGTTTGCCTGATTATCTCATGTATGAGAAGATAACCACCGCTTAAACTTATTCTCATATACTCGCCACAATTTTAAGGAATGGTTTCAGCCACAAAGGTGGATATGCTTATCTCTACGCCATGCACCTTTCTATAATCTCTGTTCAAAATCGCAATTCTGCACCTGGCTTGCACTAACAACTTGTCTTCACCATTAGTTCGGCTATAGAGGGAAGTTTCAGCGGCTTTCATACTTCTGTGGTACCATCCAGATCAATGTGCTCTCATTCGATCTCTAATTAAGGTAACCTTGTAACAATTAGACGGATTTTGAGGCGTTTTTCATAGAGATATGTATAATGCTTTCATGTTGTTTTGAATTTTGGCTGTACAAAGCCAACACCCGAATTGTTGTTTGCTCTTCGGGTTAATGAGTCTTGTTCATTTAATAATTTAATTAAATTGACTTTCTAATATTTCAATTTTTGTTTCAATTTTAACACATTTTTCATACTTCTCTAATGTTCGAATTAATTGAATTTTAATTAATATCTGGCCCTACCAGACGAGCTTGGAATTTCTAATATTTTCCCCTTCTATTCTCAAAAATGCTGTATAACCCTCAATGTAATTAAAATTCCGCCTTGTAATGATATTCTAATCATCTTCAACAATAGCTAGAAAATTTCAATTTGTTCATTTTCCAGGGGTGGGGTGGGGGAGGTATTATAACACTTATCAAGTTTACAACACAAATTAAATTGAAAACTATTGATACAACTTGGGGAACAAGTACAAATTTGCTGTACAAAGTTTCAGTTTTGTATCAAAAAGGAGGAGCAGGGGGTTGCACCCAACATTTTTTATATTTGGGATTTATTTTAAATTAGTTTCGTGTTATTCTTAACTTTCATGTTTTATATGTTTTGCATGTGGCTGCATAAATTATGGGGAGTTGCTTTACTTACTCCTTTTTGTTTTTTTTAAGAATGTTATTTGAATTTCTCAGATTTTCTCAAAAAAAACAAAAAACGAAAAATAAAACTACAACGCTTAAAAAGAATGCAATGTAATGTAAACAACGTAATGATAATGTGCATTCAAAACGCAACTTTTGCTTTGGTATCCAAGAATCAAAACTGGATGCACACATTTAACATTTTGTTGCGTTTAACGACGTTGAGCTTGTGTGTAGTATGGTGTTGGAGGCCTTACTACAATAGAGTATAACGTTATTACTCTAGCCGCAGTATGGCCATTGGAGGGACAGACCCGCCATACTGCTCCATCAAGGAGCTAAATGAATGGCATAGTCATCAGGCCGCTCACGACGAAGCACACGATGATGGTGATGGCGACGGCGATGACGTGCCACCACAACACATATTGAAAGACTTTAACTTTAACTACAACATCTTCTTTGTGGTTCTGGTTTTTTTAGGTGTTCGTTGCATACTGCAATGCCACAACCACTATGGCCTCTGCAATACAGTGCGTTTTTATTTTATTGCCCAACTTTTTCGAGTGCCTCACTTTTAGGTTTTTTTTTAGTTTTATGTTTAGTTCTCTGGCATTTTTGTACTGGTATTCCTTCGTTTTGTTTTCTGGATTAGGCCAAGTGGTGATTAAACGCATTTCCATGAGGCCACATTTTTCCACATATCATGGCATGCATTGGCAATTGTGTCGAACTGAGCGCAATGCAACGACAGCCAGGTTAGTTGGCAGCAACTCCAGATTCTAGCTAATGTTTGTTTAAGTGTTCTTACAGATATTGATGGTCAAAAAAGGGCTAGTTTTACAAAACTTTCAGTAAAGTTTTCTAAAAAAAAAACTCCATAACCTTATGGACACTAATAAAAAATAAAGACATGTATTTACATACAAATTTAATTTAATTTTATTTTTTAAGACTTTACTTTTTTAACTTTTACTGCAAAATCGACCCCTGTTTGGCATTTTCAATATGCAGCATATGTTGCCTTGGTCGTGTTTCTTGATGGTTGTCGCCTTGGTTAGTCTGGCTACTCGCCGCCTTTAACTATTTAACTTTATTTTATTATTAAGGGCTTGTAGTTTCTGTTTTTTCAAAGTTTTTTTTCGTGCGCTCTTTTTTCACTTTTGTTTCTTTGGATTACCACTGGTTTTATGTTAATGTCTTCTGTTATTCACATTTTTTTTGTGCGTTTAACATTTTTCTTTTAATAGTTAAGACACAGTTCTTTTGTGTTTGACTTTTATAAAGTCCCTTTGTTTGAGTTTTGTTTGTTTGCAAATATATATGGAAATTTAATGGTTAATAATAAACATTTATGGTGCATTATTTAAAATTTAGACTCAAATTGGTGCATATAGAAAAAAAAAATAAAAAAAATTAATAACCGTTTGCAAATGCAAATTTGACCATGAACATTCCATTAAGGAACGGGGGCAAACTTCTCACATATCAATGAGTGCTGTCCGATTCAAGTTTAAGCTCAGTGATAAGAGTCCTCCTTATTATAGTCGAGTCTGAACGGCGTGCCGCGGTGCGACACCTCTTTGGGGAGAAATTTTTACATGGCAAAGTACCTCACAAATGTAGCCAGCATAAGTAGGGGTTCACCACCATCGCCTGGATTCGAACCCAGGCGTTCAGCGTCATTGGCTGATATAATAACCTCTCCGCTATGGTGTCCTCCATTTATAACCGTTTAGCTAGCCAAAAGTGAGGGGCTTAGATAAAAAAATGTTTGTTATATTAAAAGAATTTTAGCCTAATTTTTTTAGGACAGGGTATTATAAACGAATAAAGATTCTTCTAGCCGTTTCAGAACAATTCTTAAACTTTCAGCACGATTTGTAACCGATTCAAAACGATTTGTAATCGGTTCGGAACCGGTTAGCTTGATGGAAATCTGTTTCCCTAAGGTTAGGAAACATATTTTAATCTGTTCAGAACTAGTTTTCAACATTTCGAACCAATTTTTACCGGACAACCAACCAGACATGAACCAACTTAGGGACGTTGTATGAAAAAATAGGAATTTTGTAAGTAGCAGGGAATTTTTGACTTAGATCTTCTTTTTCGAGGTTACTTTCTAGTATTTAGAGCGCACAACAAGCCGATTATTTGCTTAGGTGCATGCCCATAATGGCATGGGACAAATTAATATCCGCACCCTCTTTTCAACATGACCAACTTTAACTAACCCAACCGATTCAAACTTTTAACTTTAAACTTTCCTTGGACAATTTTTGTCAGTTCGTAACCAATTTTAGCCTTTGTAGGACTTAAAATCCGAGTTGAAGCAGCACAAATACATTTGTAACCAATTCAGAATAAATTTTAATCCTTTCAAAAGGATTTGTAACCAGTTCAAAACCGGTTGAACTTTTAGAAACCTACCGTGAACGTTTAAGACCTTACTTTAATCTTTTCAAAACCAATTTTAATATCAGATCAGAAGTAATTTTAAATCCTCCAACT
Source organism: Stomoxys calcitrans (assembly GCF_963082655.1). NCBI lineage: Eukaryota > Metazoa > Arthropoda > Insecta > Diptera > Muscidae > Stomoxys > Stomoxys calcitrans. The sequence continues at coordinate 24,118,067 of NC_081555.1, read as the reverse complement.
CTAATGTTTGGCAATTTGTATGGGATTTTAGCATTTTCAGGAATTTAAAACCAATTTGAGCTTGCACGCAAACATTTTTAAACAATTCGTTCTTTAATTTGTCTAAACCATCAGCCTTCTCTGGTAAACCAATACGCTCTTTAAAAATCTAGACCATCAGCCTTCTCTGGTAAACCAATACGCTCTTTAAAAATTAGGAATAATAAAAAGCGCATCGCTCTTAGGTTTATTGATGGGCTTGGTGCTAATGATCTTCAAACTCGCAACGATAAGGAGAGAGGATCCCTTAATTGGACTCGGTAATTCGCTAAGCGGCCAACCCCAAAGGCTACACGTCTGGATTCGGAAACGACACCGCAGTCCACGAAAAGGCTGCGGTCATCGTGAGGACATCCCATGTCCAAAAGAACTAAGGCGAACAATAAACATATCGGTCGAAGGATCTTTGCTAATGTCTATAAAGACAGCTTGGTGATGGTAGGTGTCGAGGAGGTAGAAGAACAGGGCTGCATACCTAGGAACAATTGAAGTTGGATAGTCAATTGAAAGTTATCTCTTTGCGCCATAAAAAAAAAGATTGGCGATATGTGGACTAGATGTTGATTCTGAAGAATTATAAAGGGTGATTTTTTAGCTATTATTTTTTTGGCATCACTGGTTTAAACAGCTCACGCACGTTTCGTGTTTTGTTTCACTGTCAAACATCTTCAGTTTTGTCTATAATTTAACCATGAATCGGTTTAACAAACAAATAACGCTTATTATCAAAACGCATGCTCTGTTAAGAAAGTTCTTTGTGTGTTTCTTTCATTGATCGGTGAAGCTTATTTTTGGCCCAATTAGTACATAAATAAGCAGAATTGTCGGTTTTGGAGTGAAGATAAGTCGGAAACATTGCAAGAGCTACCAATGCGTCCCGGAAAAAGTCACAGGTTGGTGCGGTTTATGGGCTGGTGACATCATTGGACCGTACTTCTTCAAAGATGATGCGAATCGTAATGTAACTGTGAGTGGTGAGCGCTACCGTGAGATGATATCCAACTTTTTTTTTTTGACAAAAATGCAATAGCTTGAATTGCATGACATTTGGTTTCAAATAATAGTTACTTTGAAAATAAAATTTCGCCAATTTTTCATGACAATCTAATGAAATTGTATAACAAAATGTAGTGTCAATATTTCTTATAAATTTCTGTATACTGAATTTCCCATAAATTATTCATTAAGGTAGAAGGGATACTTCTCTCATATCAAAGAATGCAGTCTGATTGAAGTTGTCAGCTCAATAATAAGGGACCTGCTTTTTTATGCCGAGTCCTAACGAAATGTCGCATAGCGACACCACTTGGTATAGAAGTTTTAACATGACCGGATAGCTCACAAAGGTAGCCAGCATTTGGGGGGGGGGGGGGGGGGGGGGGGAACCACCGCTGCAAATTTGATGTTCACGCCGGGAGTTGAACCCCGGGGCTCGGCGTCATAGGCGGACATGCTAACCTCTGCGCCTCGGTGACCATAATTCCCAGAAATGGGTACCATTTGTAGTCGAATCGGGCTGCGCGCAAAATGGACAACAGTTGTCAACAAAATAGACAATTCATAATGTCAAATTTTGTTTTTCAGTATACTAATATTTGGTTGGCCTTTATTTATATGAACATGCCATTGAGGAACAGAGGCAAACTTCTCACATATCAATGAGTGTCCGATTCAAGTGTAAGCCCAATGATAAGGGGCCTCCTTTTAAAAGTCGAATCCGAACGGGGTTCCACAGTCCGACACCTCTTGGTAGAGAAGTTTTTCTATGATGGCAGCCATAGAACCAAATAGTACAGTACCTCACAAATGTCGCCAGCATTAGAAAAGAATATCTACTAGAACCAGCAAAACATCGATGGCACACCGATACTATCGATATTTAATTTTTTGTCTGAAAATCGATGTATATTTTTCCTATCGATACTATCGGCAAATTTAAAATTTTTGCAAAATTGAATAAAAATAAGCGATCCGACACTGAATGTATCCTATACGATACGATACATATAGAGGGCGCAATTTTGGTCCGATTGGGCCAAAAGTTTGTACAATGATTTCTCTTATGGCTTCCAACTGACTTTATTAAATTTGGTTTTATTCGATCTGTGAATTTATATTGCTTCTATATAAATCGATCTACTGATTTTTTTTCTCATTTTAGTTTTAAATATTATTACAAATAGTTATTACTAAAAGTATCGTAAATATCGAGTGTTGCGATTATTGATAGTTTACCAGCTCTAATAACCACCGCTGAAAACTTTTTCAGATATTCTAGTCAAGATTCGAATCAGGCTTTCAGCGTCATAGGCGGACACGCTTACCTCTGCGGTTAGGTGACCTCCAGCCCTTATTTGAGCACTCATTAATTATAAACACACATTTCACAAGAATAATTGACACGCAATGACAAAGGGAGTGTTCAAAATTGAGAACGGCTGTTCACTAATTCATGTTGTTTATTTTCCAATGTTTTTTTTCCCATAGTATATCATTTCTTTCTTATATATCTTTAAGATTGTTTTTTTTTTGGAAAAATGTCAAAACCAGTTCCTTAAAATGCAAATCACTTCTCAAAAAAAACTGAAAACTGTCATTATGAAAATGTTTAAAAACTGTTTTTAAAGTTTTTTGATTAATATGCATTGGCTAGACATAAAATGAATTCTTGTAAATTATACCTTTTGAAAACATGTTAGACGTGATTTAAAATATCTCAAACATATCTTGAATGTTGACATGCATGCTGTTCAATATATTTATTATAAAACATAATAAATATACAAAAAAAAAAAAATACAGTTCCCCTATGGTTAAACATGAATGTAGCAAACTCGTATCAGATCTTTAGGAAAAAAACTGTTCCATAATAACTATTAATAATAGTCAATATTTGTGATACAGGTGTCTACTTTGTATAGCCATAAATATTAGGCGTTCTTTATTGTATTGAAGAGATCAAGTAAATGGTTTGTTATTTGGAGCAACTCGTATAACTTATTTTATTAAAAATAAAAGACAACCTATTGAAATATTTTGTGGTAATTTTAGTTATGGATTCTGGTGAAGCTCTTATTTTTTTAATTTAATTTTGCAAATATAATATGTTTTTTTTTTGTGATGTTTTTTTCTTAAATTTTCAACTTGTTCATTTTCTTGGCAATCTAAACTTCATGCATTATTCACTTAAAGGTTAATTTAAATTGCAAAATATCTTAATATACAATCGTAGCGATATGCAAGAATTGTAAGTGACTTATAATTTGTTCACACCTATAACTTATAACAATGGGACATGATCTATATTTGCATTGTTTTGTTTAACAATCTCAACAGTCAGTTTCAATTATTTAGATTAAATTCATGAATTTATTAAATAAATAATGAATTTACAGTCGAATCCGCTTAATCGATAACAGCGAAATACAAGAACTTTGTTTCAATTATTCGATGTTTTCAATTATGCGAAGTCGGGATAATTGAAATACGTTTCCATTAACCAAAGTTTGTAGAATTAAGAATGCTTTGTATTAGCAGAACTTCAGAAGCTATAGGCTTTGTAATGAAAAGATTTAAAATTATAAAAATTATGAGGAATAGATGCTGTGAAGTTGGATAGTAACTAGTGCGCAAGTTATTAAATCTTAACATTGAGCAAACGTAAAAATTTTATAAGTAATGTTTTCAATTAAGTGGAGTTTATATTTATTATACCCTGTACCACCACTGTGGTACTGGGTATTATAAATTTGTACATTTGTTTGCAACGCTAAGATGGAGAAGAGCTAGACCGTATATACCGATTAACTCAGAATCAGTTTCTGATTCGATTTAGCCATGTTCGTCTGTGAGTCCATGTATTCTTGTAATCAAAGTGCAGGTCGTATTTTTTGCCCAATCATCACGAAATTTTGCACATGTCACATTGGTTCAAGGACAAACGCTATTGATTTTGGTGAAAATCGGTTCAGGTTCATAACCGATATATGGTGCGTTTGAAATATTGGTTGCGTTTGCAAAATATTAATTTATTTTTAGTAGCTAATGGAGTATAAGTCAATTTTTATTGTTGTACATAAAAATTTTCCATAACAGGTTCATAACCGTTTGGAGCCGGTTCGCCAGAAATTAGTGCTTTTGAAATATTTTACTTTATATTTATTGTTTCTAATTTTTTATTAACCGATTTTTATTGTTCTATACATAAAAATTCCATAACCGTTTCATAACCGATATGAACCGGTTTGCCAACATTTAGTTAATTTAAAAAAATTTTACATTATTTTTGATTCTTAAAGAAATATAAATCGATTTTTATAGTTCTAAAAATTTCTAAAATTTTCATATTGGGTGTGAACAGGTTCGCCAAAAATTAGTGTTCTTTAACATTTTTTTTACAATAGTTTTAGTTCGTAGTGCGAATCTTTTTAAATTAGTCTGTATAAAAAATTCTGTAACCAGGTCATAAACTGGTGATTGGAACCGATTTGCAGAAAATGGACGCCTTTTTTGGTTTTATGAAAAAAAAAAACAATATATGATAACCGGTTAATAGCCGGTTTTACCTGATTCCCTAAAATTGAGTGTGTTTAACATTTTTCATTTATTTTTAATAGATAATGAAATATAAGTAAATTTTTATTGTTCTACATAAAAACTTTCCATTGCCGGTTCATAGCCGATATGAACCACTTTGACGAAAGTGAGTGATTTTTAAAACTGTGCTTTATTTTAAATTCTTAATTGTTTATTTACCGGTTTTTATTGTTCTGCATAGAAAATTCCCATAACCGGTTCATAACCGATATAAACCCGTCTGCTGAAATTTAGTTTGTTTCAAAATTTTACTTTATTTTTAGTTCTTAATGCAATATAAATCGAGTTTTATATTCTGCGTACAAAATTTCCCTTAACTGGTTTGAACCGGTTCACCAAAAATTAATGCGTTTAAGACTTTATTTATAGGTTCTTAATGATATTTGAATCCATTCTATTTGTACTTCATTAATATTTCCCATAACCGGTTAATAGCCGATATAAACCGGTTCTCCAAAATTAAGATAGCTTAAGCATTATGACAATTTTTAGCTTTTTACGAGTATAAGCAATTTTATTTTTAATAGCATAAAAGAAAATCATAACCGGTTAATAGCCGATTTTTTAGTATTTAATGGAATATAAGTAAATTTTTATTGTTCTACATACAAATTTTCGATAGCCGGTTCATAACCGTTTTAAATCGGTTCGCCAGAAATTACTGCTTTTGAGACATGTTTCCTTTATTTTTAGTTTTTAATTGTTCATGACCCGTTTTTTTGTTTATTCTTTAAAGAATGAAATGGTTTGCCAACATTTAGTATGTTTCAAAAATTTTACTTTATTATTAAATAGTTCTAAATGGAATTTAAACGGATTTTTTTGTTTTGCATTAAAAATTTCCCATAACCGGTTCATAACCGATATGAACCGATTCCAAAACAGAACGTTTTTGAAAAATTTTAATTTATTTTTAGTTCTTAATGGGCTGTATATCGATTTAAATTGTGCTGCATACAAAATTTCTATAACCAGTTCATAACCGCTTGGAAACGATTCACAGGAAATGAGTGCCTTTGATGGAACTTTGTATAAAATGTTCATATATTTTGTAGGGTTAAAGATTTTTGTCCTTTTTTGTTCTTTAAAATAAGTTTTTTTTCTGTCGTGAACCCAGCTGATAAATGATTTCATCAAAATCCCCTAACTTATTAAAAATTCCAATAAATTTTCATTGTCATGCCACGCGTCAATAGAACAAGTTTATTACATATGTATTTATCTATCTTACGTCCCCACTAACGACATGATCGATTTGTGTTTTATGGAGATTTTATTTAATATGAAAAAAATCAATAAACTCTTGTTGGAAATCATGTACATTTTTCAATTGACCACGATAAAAGATAAAAAAAGCCAACATGACAACGGTTATAGTCATTCAAGCAAAGACGCCATAGTTCGTAACCCCATTACGAAAGCACTTAAGTAACTTCTAGTGTCTTCTGTCTATCAATGGTTTCTGTGATTGTTCTTCTTCCTAGTCTTATGGGTGCATTAATTATCTACCGAGATTTATATAAAATGCTTAGTTTTTTCTTAGGCCTTTTCCTTTGCTCTATAGACAGACCAGCATTTGTGCTTTAAAGCTATTTTATGTGCTGTCTCAATGAAAGAGTTCAGTCTTGGAAAGCGTTTGAAATATGTTAGTTAACCGTAATCAACAATGATTACAGCACAGTTTATTTAGTTAACCACATGATAGACCAACAGACCGACCCCATGTGCCAGAGTCTGTTTGACTTGATTAATCGGTTGATCAGCAGTATGCCACAATTTCGCAGAGCCAGAGCATTTGTTGACCGCTACAAATAGCAATTAAACTATGTTGCAAATTGCTGTTTCATCGCTAGAAGTAAAATAATTTTTTTATAATAATCTCCTCACATCTGTGCAATCTTCTTCCCTCGAAAATTGTCGTCATTATAGTTTGCCATGGCAAAAAAAATGTTTTAATGCTTTCATAATCATTAAAGTCATAATCATAATTTTTATTAGATTTAACAACTTTTCATCTCTGAAAAGGAAAAAAATGCTCTACCCACCTTTCGATGATTGCGCATGAATCACATACGCAAAGTGTTTGTGGTGTTTTTGCTATTTTTAAAACTGGCAATTTTGAATATGTTATTATCACTTGTCTTGATCTTCATTATGAATGTGGGGCGATTATAATACCTCAAGTCAAGTGTAATAATCATTAACGAATGTGTGTCATTCGATTTTGTATTTTTTAGTGTTTTTTTTTTTAGCTTACACAACGTTGTTGTAGAATCTTTAATAAACAAATTTTCTATGATTGAGTAACAGAGATTCATTCGTTTTTTTACTTTTCATTTTTATTTTTAGATACTTCATATGAAAAAGCATGCAGGCGTGGCTCAGCACCAGCGACACCCATATTGGGTCAAAAACAAAATCAACAGGAGAACAATACCACATCGAGGTTTACGAATTTCTTTTCAAAACGGTATGTATGAATGAACGAATGAAAAATGATGTGTTATATAAAGTCCTTGAAATACGTTAATTAGCCCAAAAAATTAGCTGAATAAAGTTTGATTTTAAAAAGTAGACAAAATATAAACCAAAGCAGCTTGAAAGCCATATCAGACAGGAATATAGTCTCTCTACCATAATTTATTCAATATAGAAATATATTTCAGAATAACATCAATTTGATGTTAAGTTTGTCATAATCGGTTCATATCCGATTGATCCAAATCCACACATGTTATATCCACAAACTAAATATTTCTAGGCCCTTATAAGTCATATTTATTTAACCGATTCGTTAAAATAAAGCGAATGGGGAAAATGTTACTAGAATTGTCTATTTTATTTGCCAATATTCGTTATATGTTAAAAATTTCCATAACCGGTTCATAACCGATTTGAATTCGGTTCTCCAAAAATGGGCACTGGGAACTTGCGATGTGGAAGTTTCTGCTGTCGAAGTACCTTCTGAGTTCCCTACTTTACCGCAAGCGCACACTTTGATCCTTCCAAATTACCTAATTAACCCCATTCCCAGAGGGCCTATCGGATTTTGTCTCGAAGCCTTTCTGCTTTTGATCGAGGTAAAAAAAATTCACATTCCAACAACCCGCCAAACTCAGACTTGTTGAGGCCTCCGAGGCTGCCAGAGGTATGTACAAAAACGCATGTCTCCGGTTCCCATCACGCTATTTACCAATCTTCTAGTCGTTATACCCTGTTTCGTAGATTTGCTACGAGTTTTCGGAAATCTCGTGTTTTGCTACGAGGTTTCCCATACATTTTCAATGTGAGCAAATCTACTTATTTGAGGAGATTTGCAGCAAATCTGCTTCCAAATTCAAATGCAACGCTGCGTTTGCATTGAATACCGGTTATTATTGGGATTTTTGGGCATCATTGTAGTCTCCCCTTTAGTCTCCCAAAAATGGATTCAGTATCGGAAGAACTCCTTGGTCTCCATGTCCGTCCGAAAATTAATATCTTCCTTCCCTCCAAAAATGAATATTTTCCTTCTTGATAAAATCCAGCCCTGCGCCTGGCCAGATCTCATCAATCTATTTAAGGTCGCAAGGGTAAATATTGACTGATCGTTGGTCCCCAAAAGATTTGGTTTCAACCCTATATCAATCTGCATTGTCCAAATCTAGAAGAGGTCCTGGTAGTTCCGTCGGGACGTCTGAGTATACCGTTAACCGTTCACCCTTTTCTTCCTTGTTAATAACCACCATCATCAAGCTGTCCTTAGTGACATAAGCAAAGGTTCTTGGACCCCTAATACTACAGGTTAGGTTAGGTTAGGTTTAAGTAGCAGTCTGTCATCAGATTCACTTAGACGTTTTCGTCCATTGTGATACCACAGGAACAGAAGAAGGAAGATGCCTTGTAGTTCCTACCGTTGAACCATCCAGATCGCTTTAAAAGCCCAATAACTTGCGAATGTTCACGCTTAATCAGACAGGTTCTCAAAGAAATGAGAACCTAAAGTGGAACTCCTTCTAACTGCTATTACGGGACACACACACAGAAGGTATTCTATAGTCTCTTCTTCCTCGATGTCCCTACAGCTTCTGCAAAATTCGTTGCTGGCAACCTGTTGCACGTAGAGCTTCCTGAAGTATATCTCTTATGCCTGCCAATAACTCAGTCTGGGGGAAGCTTAAATTCTTAGCGTCGTTACCAAAGCTCTTTAACCCACAATACTACTGCCCGTTCCTGTTCAATTTGACCAAGTACCTCACCATGTTACCCAGGTTTCCCATTTTCTTATCTGTTGAAACGGTTAGCAACATTTGCTACAATCCTTGAACCCACACTATTACAGTCCGTCTATAGTTTATTGGGCATGATGATCCGTTATCTCTTGGATGACCACCATGCGAAGGCGGTCTTTTCTGTAACTGAACCTAAATCAATGATTCTTGTCTCCATATTAGTGATAGGGAGCCCCCGTGCGCCTATGACGCTGAACGCCTGCGTTCGAATACCAGCGGGAACATCAGAAAAAAGTTTTAGCGGTGGTTTTTCCCTTCTAATGCTGGCGACATTGCCATGCATAGAAGCACCGCTTAGAGGATATACCAGCGACCACATCCCAGATTCTCTCTTATATAGGTGTGGGTGCCTTGGCACCTATAATCGAGTGTAATGTTTCAAACGCACAACCAGTCGTCAGACTAAAGGCGAAAACAGTACGAGAGCGTTGAACTTTGGTTTTGAGCGTCGCGGTGCAAAAATGCAACTTTGCACACAAATTCCACAAAAGCAAGACGGAAAAGTTAAAAAAATGCTCAACTTTGGTACTGAAAAGCGAGCCTCATTCTGTGTTACCATACGTGAAGCTGTGGTTTTGGTCGTCAAAGTTTAAAATTCTTTAACTTTTGCGAGTTCTTTTTTAACATTTGTTTGCAGAGTTGCGACGTTCCTCAACGCGCTTATTCGGTTTAGGTCTTATCTAACAAACAAATAAGGAGACGCTTAAACTAGCGGGACGCTCAGTTCATCCCCTGCATTTAAGTAAAGGTGGTGTTTCCAATGCAGGTTCAGACAGCGATAGTGTCAATGAAACAATCATAGCAGCCTATTCGTGAGATAAGGACATTGGGATAATGGCAGTCCTAAGCTCACAAAAAGGCCGAGGAAACAATCCGGGGCACGAAGAAGGCTGAGGAGTATACACCAGCAAAGAGAGAATCAGATCTCCCGAAGAGCATAACACTGCTAAAACGCTGGGAAAGAGCTTCCCGCTTCTGGGAAGACCAAGCCAGCCCCCGCAATCCAGACAGTGTCCTGCTGAGAGAGACAAAGTCAAAACAGGAACGAAGAGAGCGCGAAAGGGCCCTGAGTTTTCTTCCATAACGGAAGGGAAAAGGTGTTCGCTAAAAAAAGGTAAGCCACCGCCCTCTTACGCCATAGTGGCTAGGATGCACAACAATGATCAGCTGACTTATGCAGTCATCGATATTGGCAGTGCATCCCGTAGCATTCCACCACATTATCGGTCCCAAGTGGAGGATCTGATTAACGAGTGGATTTTCGATCATGTGTGGAACTTTAAAGAGGGTCCACCCATACAAATAATGAGCTGCGGGTATAGAGGGAACATCTTTACGCTGCGCTTTGCGTCAGTAGAATGCATTGAAACAGTCAAAAAGCTTGTCGAAAGTATCCACACTTTCCTGGGAGCAAAGCTCGACCTCTGGGAAACTCAACACAGCCTCACGATGGAACCATTACCGACTTTCTCATGATTCGTAAGACTAGGATACGTTAAGATCCTAATATTGAAACATCAGACAGTGCAGTGACGGGGAGCAGCTTAAAGGACAGGGAGCAGACGATGTAACCATCACCCACTCCCAAGAATACCATTTATTGAAGAACCAATGATTGAGGTCATTCAGATAAACCTCCGTCGGAGCGGAGAGATAGCTACAGACGCTCTGATGGAGAAACTATCAAACTAGTTTTATATATCCATTTCAAGTGTGGTCTAAACATGTTCAGCCTTCTGTGAGAATAGCACGATTAATATAGTTTGAATGCTAGGCCATAGCGGAGTAAGGAGGAATGAGAAGGCAGACGACTTGACCGTAGAAGCAGGAGGACTGCCATCAATAAACTTGACGAATGCGAAGCCGTTTTACATAGAACATGGCGAATGCGATGCTTTATGGAAGGTATATAAAAACCGACCTGTAGGAACTGGACCAATTTTTACTTATTTTACCTTTTTTGCGTTTTCAAGTTCTAGCTATCGTAGACATCCAGTGTGTCTTGACGCTATTATCTTAAAAGAGTTACTCTATCCGCTGATCTACCACTGATACCATAGATAGGAGAACTGCTGCTCATTGTATGCACAATTATTCCTTATAATCCATAGTGACTGAGCACCTGTCTTTCACGATAAAGTTTCGCTTAGATTTTGTAGATTGTTTTTTATGTATGCTTCAAGGTTATATTCAATTCCCAGCATAATTTTCAGTTCGGAAACAGAAGTACCTGTTAGACTAAAATCTTCCTCATCTTTATAAGAAATCTTAAAGCCATTAATCAATCTCATTTCATTATCTACTTAACAGTTAGATCGCGCCATGCGGTTGGTGGGAAAGTCATTGGAAAACAACGGTTTTTTTGTTCACATGGTACAAAATTGGAAGAATGATTTTCAAAAAATCAATTAATAGGAAATAAAAAAAATCTTTAAATTAGTAATTTTTTTTAAATTAAGCAACCATTTCAACCCCTTCCATTAATTTCTGGCAACTATTTATAAGCATTTAGTAGTTTCCAAAAAGCTTGAACTTCAACTAATACAAATTTCCAAATGTAAATACCCCATTAAGAATCCTTTGTACTGTATACACATTCCTTGGCATTGTACTGTATATATCGAATGGGCCCTTCTTAGGGTACTGTAAACTTCAAATGGCCGCTTCACACTGAAGTATATATATCTAATGGGCCCTTCTTAGGGTACTGTAAACTTCAAATGACCGCTTCACACTGAAGTGTATATATAAAGGGTCCCTTAAACTTAAATATTTATCTGTTAAACCTAAAAAGCTACAAGGACAATGTTTTAATATTTTTAATATTTTGATCTTCAAATAACATTTGAAACACATTATTAACAAAAAATTCTAAGACCTAAAATTAAAATTTTTCTTAAACTTAAATGTCTTGATCTTACACGTTAGATTCAGTCAAGTTAATAGTTTTATGCTCCACATCCCATGCCATTATAACACACCCTACTCGCAACCTTACTTAACATTATCTACACAAAATTGCATGCAAAAATACAATTTTTCATTTTGTGTTGGGTGAGGGTTTCCAGCCACTTTAACACTCCCTAAATTTCCTATGAATTCATATTTTTCTTCCTAGTTGGAGTTGGAGAGTGAGGATTTAGTGTTTCCACCACAAAGTTCAGTCAAAAACCACATAAAACAAAAAACTAGTAAAATGTTGTTGTTGGTGGGGACTCACTAACCTATCAAAGAGATATCGTCCGATTAATAGAACCCTTTGGGCAAAATGAACAGGCTGAAGAAGTCTATGCTCAAAGAGACATTGCAAACACTTGAAAAAAATTGTATGGCGGTGGTTGTTGGAGTCATCTATCAAAGCACCAGCAATGCACTTGTGCATTCGCCAACATCAAGCATTTGGCAAAAAAAACTCTTTGATTTGCCTCAAAACTTAAGCGGCTGCAATACATTGCTTGCGTTTCTCTGTTTGCCAGGCTGGTTATCTCTATGACTCAACTTCTTTTGTCGGTCCCCGTTTTGTGTTTTGGCCAAAAAGCAAGAATTCAAAGGCCTAACCGCAAAACAGAACAGCTTGTGTGCGGTGTGTGGTTAAAGTCCTCTACCCCTTGTCATCTGCTTAGTTAGTTTTGCCCCCTGCAGCTATGCACGGGCTAGCTTCGTTAACTTGATTTGTTGGTTCACTGGCTTGGAGCCATAATGACAGTGCGCAAAAAAGACAGGCAGTAGTAATACAAAACTCAAAAAAACCAAAAACCTATACAAACCTGTACACAAAACAACGACAACAACAAACGAAAAAGTTTAGAAAATAACAACGAAATGAAAAATTGCATCCAATTTTGCTTTGAAATTCTCTTTCACTGCAGGTTCACCGGTTTGGTCAAGCATTTATTTTTAGTGGTGATTCTTGGTTAGCACTTTTTGTGTACTTCCAGTAATAGGTTAGGCAGAATAGTGATATAATGAGAAGTCAACTATCCTTAGGGAGGCCATAAACTAAAGTGCTGAGCAGTATTTTAGTGTGCTGTCCACTTTGAGTAAAGAAGGTTGGACAAGCTAGGGCCTAGCATGAATTCCATATGAAATATCGTTTAAAATGCTTTTAAGAGGTTAAAAAAGGTTACGTTTCAAATCGAACTGGTTGTTTGTAAGCAGTTTTGGTCTAGACGATCAAAAGGTACAAGTTTATAGATCAAAGATGAAGAGAGGAGAGAAAAAGGTAGGATGTAAATTTAGATTCGGTACTTCTACAGACTGGGTTCGATTAATTTATTCTCATCAAGAAAAATTCCACAGTTATCAACACGCTGGCTTCCAGGCTTCCAGGCTTGCTGCCATAGGCCCTGGCGCTCTTTGACCAGAACCTGCCTGCCCAAGGTAGCGGTTGGTGGTTCTGCAGCGTCGGACATAAAGTATGTTCTCAATCGATTGTTTCTAATCAAAAAAGGTTTCCATAGCAAGCAATCAGCCGATATACAATTTTCTTCATCAAGTATGTCAATTGTTTACATTTTCGCCTACATTTTGACATACGTAATGTTCATGGTGCCTTTACACTTTTGTTTCTCCGCAAGCGATGCAACTTTTTCTTAGGGAATCCTGGAATGAAACAAATGCTGTTCGCTTGAATGGGGTGGCTTAGAAGAGACTTTTCATAGGTAGATTTACACAGATAGATTATTCTAATAATGCTAAACAGGTTTGCACGACATAAAACAAAAAACTTTCCAGAAATTATCATACCATCTTCTCTTCTTCCCTCATTTCAAGTATTGCAAACTTGTGTTTGAAAGTCAGTAGTTGTTTGTTGCCCAAGGTGTTAGTAGAGTTCTCCTACCGCTCTTCTCTAACACACAAATTAAAATTTGTTATGCGAACCTGCCAAGGGAAGCATGTAGTTCTCTAACATAACACCATAACCTAGCCACTGACTTTCGCTTCGTCCAATGTACATGTACATGGTCTTTTGCAAACACTTTATACATGCAACCTTATAGCAAAGCATTGCTTTTGGGTTAAAATGTTCATATTTTATTGGCAATTTCCTCAAAAGCCAGCAGGCATTGCCTTCCCCTACTAGTTTTTTTGTGCTACAGTTTTCCCATTTGGCCAAATGCCTGCCAAATATAAAGTCATCAGTGACAGCTCCGCCTAAGGGTGTGTTTCTAATAGGTGGCAAACCAATGACCACCCTCACATCGACATAGGATATTTTAATCAAATTTTGTCTGTAAGCCAAGTGATATAGTTATGCATTGCCCTAAAACAATGTGAAATATTGGAAGTTGGCCAGGACTTCCTTAAATGAAGAGGGGCAGGACAGATTGAGAGTATGTAATTGCAATATTTCGGGTAGGTGGCCAGATATTTGGCATTAAAAATAGGAAAGGTGTTGACAGAAATTGAAAAGTGGTGTAAACACGTTAGAAAAATGTCTACAAGATTTGTATTTTTTGGAATCATATGCAAGCTAAACATGAAAGGATCCAGCTGGACCAGACAGGAGTTCTCATAGGTGAGGGCTTCGTCCGAACAACCACTTCTAGTTTCTGTAGCAGTCTACAATGACGAGAGGGATAAGTGCTTGTAAGGCATCATGGCACGGAAAAAGTTCTCGCCCAATTTCTTACAACCACAGCTAATTAGCGCACTCCCTTCAAGACTTCCGATCAGCCATACGAGGTCAAATTTTTGAGTACATCTGGCTGGAACGTTAACCTTTCGTTGATGGGATAAGACACCATGGTGTACACGAATAGTTTCAATATGCGGTGTTTTCTAAGATGCAGCGGGTATATCGACCTTTGTAAAACTTCCTGAGTATTTCAGGCGAATTTATAGGCCATACAAGTAAAAACGTGCTAAGTTCGGCCGGGACGAATCTTATATACCCTCCACCATAGATCGCATTTGTCAAGTTCTTTTCCCGGTATCTCTTTTTAGGCAAACAAAGGATAAAAAAGAATTTCTATGTTATCGGAGCTATATCAAGTTATGGTCCGATTCATCATTGTGTAAAATTACAGCCAATTCGAGTAAGAATTGCGCCCTTTAGGGGCTCAAGTATTAAAATAGGGAGATCGGATTATATGGGAGCTGTATCAGGCTATAGATGGGAGAATCCGTTATACAATATTTCAGCCAAATTGAAAAACAATTGCGGCGTTTTATGGCTCCAGAAGTCAAGATCCCAGATCGGTTTATATGGCAGCTTTGTCAGGTTGTAAACCGATTTGAACCATATTTAGCAGTTGTTGGAAGTCGAAACAAAACACGTCATGCAAAATTTCAGCCAAATCAGATACGAATGGCGCCATCTAGTGAGCTAAAAAATTCAAAATTCAAGAACACTTTATATGGCAGCTATAACACGTAATGCACCGTTTTGAAACAATTGTTTGAAATCATAACAAAGCACCTTATGCAAATAAGATGTGCGCCCTCTAGTTTTTAGATTTTGCGTGTTACTTTTATGGGATTTGCTTACAGAGTTGCATTTTTCAACGCAACGCTCAAAAACAAAACTCAATATTTGTATTGGCCTTCAATGTGTAAACATTCTACAATGTGTGAACACCCCATTAGGAGAGCAAACTCATACTCCTTTAAATTAGGTTGCACTATCATAAAACATCCGTTTCTCGTATGGCGGCAATTTTTTAATTTGTGTGTTTTTATTATCCTTACAAGCTGCTGGATACGGGCAGGCAATCAATCTCTTCGTCCATGATTTTGTGCCAAGGACTTAAACTAATTCTAAACATTAAATTTTTCAAAATGTTTCTGCTCTTACCATATTTAACTGAAAAATTTCCCTTATTCTTTTCCAGAACAAATCCTTTGAAGCGTACAAAATCTGTTACCAAATTGGAACGCACTAAAAGAGGTTCGGGAGGATTGCGCGGATCTCGTTCCCACGAAAGTTTATTATCCAGTCATGCAGTAATGTCCACCATAGGTATGTAAACAAACTAAAATTTCATAATCCCTTATTAATCTTTTTCCACATTCTCTCTTAGATCTCTCTTGCACCGGTGCTGTGGGTGTAGCACCCGTTCACCAATCTGTGCTGGGACGACGCTATTGTTTCCAAGTGCGTGGCGGACCACGTGGAGAACGTTATTACTCATGTGGCTCACGTCAGGAACGTGATTTGTGGATCTATTCATTGCGCAAATCGATTGCACCAAATGCTGAACACACCCGCCACACAGACAACTCCCTCAAGATGTGGATATACGAGGCCAAAAATCTACCACCAAAGAAAAAATATTTTTGCGAATTGCATCTCGATAAGACCCTTTATGGTCGCACTAGTGTTAAACTACAAACCGATCTACTCTTTTGGGGTGAATATTTCGACTTTCCCGATATACCCGACATCAATGTCATCACTGTGAATGTTTTCCGCGAAGTGGAAAAGAAAAAGAAACGTGACAAGCACATGTTTGTTGGCTCGGTAAAGATACCTATCCATGAGGTCACCACCCGCTTGTTCTCCGAAGATTGGTATCCAATATTGAGTGAGAAGAATGATAGTCTTAATCGCAATGGCAAAGAGGTTATACCTACGCTACGCATTAAATGTCGCTTCCAAAGTATTGACATTTTGCCCATTAATGTTTATGCCGATTTCTTGGCCTACATCAAGGAGAACTACAAGAAAGTTTGCGAAACTTTGGAGCCGGTAATTGGTGTAAAGGCTAAAGAGGATATTGGTCAATCTTTAGTCTTGCTGATGCATGCCCAAGGCTTGGCTGGTTCATTCTTAACCGATGTAGTTGCTTTGGATCTACTACGTGTTGGTGATCAACGTCTGACCTTCCGCGGCAATTCTTTGGCCACCAAGAGCATGGAAGCCTTTTTGAAGCTGACCGGTGAACAGTATTTGCAAGATACGTTGGCTGGACCCATTAATGAGATCATACAATCGGATCGTGACTGTGAAGTGGATCCCACCAAAGCGACTGGTTCGCTGCAAAGACAACAGGCATCCTTGAGAGCTGCCGTACGCAATGCCTGGCAATGCATCTATGAATCGCACAAGAATTTCCCGCCACAGCTGAGGAATTGCTTTGCCACGTTCCGCGAACGGTTGGAGCAGTTGGGACGTCAAGATATGGCTGATAATTTAATATCAGCCTCCATATTTTTACGTTTTCTATGTCCGGCTATATTATCACCCAGTTTGTTTAATATAACCAATGGTAAGTTGGCGATAAAAATAATCAGACAGATATTTTATTGTTTTCGTTTGCTTTTCCAGAATTGCCCTCTACCCGCGCCACCCGCAATCTCACCTTGGTAGCTAAGACTCTACAAACCTTGGCAAATTTCACCCGTTTCCAGGGCAAAGAAAACTTCATGGAATTCCTCAATGACTTCCTGGAACATGAGGCACCCAAAATGAAAGAATTCTTGCAAAACATTTCCACCCGTCCGGAACATGCTACGCCCGAGTCCATATTGGATTGGGCTGGCTACATCGATCAAGGCAAACAACTTTCCATACTTCATATGTTGTTGAACGAAAGTATTTCCAAACTGCCCGAGGCTCGCCAGCAGGATTTGGATCCTCTGCAGCATATACTGGATGAAATAAGCAAAGCCAAAGAAAGCAACAATTACATGCAGCATTTGCCATGCAACATGATGATGATGTCCACCTCAACAACCAGCGAAAATCAAGAGAATCGCAATCCCGATGAGATGATGACTTCACAAAGTTCAGCTGGCGGCCAAAGTGGAGTGGTGCAACAGGCTCAATTGGCCCAGCCACAGCATGCGGTGGTCACCAAGCCAGTACCTGCTGAAAGAGGCATTATGAGAGGTGTGCTGACTCCCAGCTCGTTGGAGAAAAACATTTTCCGCTATAACGATCCCACTGTAAATGGCTTGTTGCAACAACAACAACAACAACAGCAGCAGCAGCAACAGAACTTGAGCAACATGGATAAACGCCACTCGAATTCCCAGACTTCTATTGTGGGCCTCACTTACACCAGTGGCATGCAACATGCCCAAAGTCAAAGCTCCATAGCCTCTTCTTCACAAATGATAATGCCTGCTGGTGTGCCCCACCATTGCCCACCAGCCCCCAATGCCAGTGTTTCGAATACCATGGATCGTCTGTATTACACCGCCACTAGTTCCAATGGTAATCTTTCCACAGCCAGTCAGAATGGCAATGAAAGCGAAGTAAGCTCGGCTGGTGGCCAAGTTCGCGCCACCACTTTGCCCAGAGGTAATAATAACTATGATGAGTCCAGTGGTGATTTTATACAGATTTCCGGTTTGGATACCAACAGTGCTTTTGTGCGCAAATCTCCCACACCCCTGCTTAAGAGCCAGGCTAGCCAAGGTGGAGTGGTTACGAGTGCCGTCAGCATGTTAAATGCTTCCCAGCAGCAAAAGCAGCAGCAACGTATGCTGAATAACTCTTCCTTGAGCCTGACTTTGAGCGATCGTACCCCCAGCAAATTGAATTTGGGTATTCCTGATCACTCAAGCTCACCTTTGTCCCACAAAGTGTCAGCCTATCCGCGCAATAGGGACTCTAATCCCAATTCGAATATGCCCATGAAATTGGAAGATTTAGATGATCTCTTCAAATATGCCGAAGAACATGCAGTAGTGGGTGAAGTGCAGCCCTCCAAAAACAAAGAACAATTATCGGGTAAGACCAGTCATGGCTCCAGTTCAGGATACCAAAGTATTAACACCCAGGGAAGGGAGGACTCGCAACAGCAGCAGCAGCCTCAAACAAAAGCCGGCATGGCAGCTCCTTTGGCCTTTAAGAATCCCAGTTATCAATTGCAACAGAGCACAACATCCACACAAGCCCCCCCGGGTCATCATCATCACCACCATCATCACCAAAGATCGAATTACAACTCTGCCCTGACAGCCCATCAACAATTGTTTGGTGGCAACAATAGAACCAAATCAACTGCTGGTGGTATTGTGGCAGCTAGGGCAGCTCTATTGAATGGTGCTGCCCCACTAACCCCATCGTCCAGTGAGGAACGTCTTTCCACAGATAATTATCACAACTATGCTCCGGTAAATAAGCTTTTGAAATCGCCTTCTCATGGTCATTTGGATGCCCAAAGAACTTTGAGTGGTGGTAGTACCTCTTCAGCTTCAAGCTCGAATATGCAAGGATTCAATGGCACACAATCACAGCCACAACAGCAGCAGCAGCAACAGCAACGCATGCCACGCACAAATCCACAATTCAAACGAGAGGATATCTATGCACCCTTGAATAATGGTGGCAATTATTTGACTTCCTCTTCAGCCTCGTCGGCGGGCAGCAGCGGAATAGCCCAGCATGCAGGAACTGTGGCAATTTGTAATAATTCTACAAGGCAACAACAACAAATAGGCAGCGGCAATAATGGGGCTATGATGGCAGGCAATGGCAGATATCAACGAAGATTGAGTTTGGATTCGGCCAGAACCTTGTCGGATAGCTCAACCGATACCGAGGGTAAGTTGTGTGATTGTTATAGACGAATTTGTTTGATGGTTAATTGTTGTTCTTTTTGTTTTGCTCGCTTTAGGCCCCTGCCCCCCTCATGAGGGCAATAAACGCCGTCGTCAACCTCGCAATCATGCTACCAACAGTTCAAATGGCCTTTCCACACATGCCACCTCGGGCAATTCTACCGCTCTCAGCAGCTATGATCAAAATGGAGAAATTCAATTATTGCAAGAAACCTTGGACACATTGCGCCACACTCTGGACCGCGATGAAGCCGAATTAAGAGATTCTAGCGATGAGCTTTTTGCTTTACAACGTTGCAATGGCTTTAATGGTTGTGGACCCAATGGTGTTACCAGTTTGACAGCCACCAATTTGAGCTTACAATCGGAATCGACCATGAGAAGTATTATTGATAGGTAAATTGATAGAGAGATGAAATTATTTTTCTTTTGAAACTGTATTTTTTGTTTGTCTGAAAGTTTTTATAGCCACTGTCACTGGCTTAACTAAACCCCAAAAGCAACTAGTCCTTTAAAAACTTTTATCTTTCCTTGGCCTTATGCTGTGTCAAGGAGACGGCGCAGAGGGCGCAATTCTTGTCCGATTTGGCTGACATTTTGCACATATCGTGTTGGTACGGTATCGCACAACAGTGCCAAGTATGGTCTAAATCAGTCCATAGCCTGATGTAGATGTTCGTCCGTCCGTCTGTCGAAATCACGATAGCTGTCGAACGCGTAAAGCTAGCCGCTTGAAATTTTGCACAGATACTTAATAGGTCGTTGCAAACGGGCCATATCGGTACAGATTTGGATATAGCTCCCATATAAACCGATCTCCCAATTTGACTTCTTGAGCCACAATTTATAGCCAATTTGGCTGAAATTTCATATATAGTGTTTTGTTTTGACTTCCAATCGGTCAAAAAACCTGATATAGCTCCCATATAAACTGATATAAAATGATCTGCCGATTTGACTTCTTGAGCCCCTGGAAGCCTCAATTGTCATCTGATTTGGCTAAAATTTTGCACATAGTTTTCCATTATGACTTCCAACAACTGTGCCACGTACGGTTTAAATCGGTCTATAACCTGATATAGCTCCCATATAAACCGATCTCCCCATTTGACTTTTTTTGCCCCTGGAAGTCACAATTTTTTCCCATTTGGCTGAAATTTTGCACTTCATGTTCCGTTATTGCTTCTAACAATTGTGCCGAGTGCGATTCAAATCGGTCAAGAACTTTATGTAGCTCCCATGTAAACCGGTCTTTCGATCACCCTTGTGCGGTTCTTAGAGCTTTAATTTTTGCTGGTATGACAGAAGTTTGGTATGTAGAATAAAATTATGCCCTGCAAATAAATTTATTTCGTATACATTTTTATTTTTTCATTTTTCCATTGGTGGGTTCCCAAGATTCGGCCCGACCGAACTTAGCACGCTTTTACTTATTTATTCTAAGGGCCTACCGGTGGCCTCTTGGTCCGTTCCATGAACATTCCACTAAGGAACAGGGGCAAACTTCTCACATATCAATGAATGCAGTCCGATTCAAGTTTAAGGTCAATGATAAGGGGCCCCCTTTTTAAAGCCGAGTCCGAACGGCGTGCCGCAGTGCGACACCTCTTTGGAGAGAAGTTTTACATGGCATAGTACCTCACAAATGTTGCCAGCATTAGGAGGGGAAAACCACCGCTGAAAATTTTTTCTGATGGTCTCGCCAGGATTCGAACCTAGACGTTCAGCGTCATAGGCGGACATGCTAACCTCTGCGCTACGGTGGCCTCCTTGGACTTGGACATACTAACCCAAAAATTTATTTTTTTTTATAAACACCTTTTTTAAGTTTTTCGTTTATTTTTTTTTTATTTATTATTAGCTAATTTTTTGGAATACAATTAAAAATCATTTGGCATTAATTCTTTCTTTGTCATTTTTTTTTTACTTAAAGATTAATAACCATGGAAGAGGAACTACGTCGTGAGCAATTGAAGATGTCCTTGGCTTTATCACACAAACAGCGAGTCATTGAGGAACAGGGTCAGCAAATAGCAGCATTAGATGCAGCCAATACTCGCTTGTTAAGTGCATTGACCGTTTTAAGGCAACGCTATGAGACACAACACCAGCAACAGAATCAAACGCAGCAATAGGTTAAAAAAAAATAGAAAATAAAGGGAAAACTGTTCTTTAAAAAATTAAACCTTTTTTCCCCTTTTTCTATAAAGAATCTTTGGTTTTTATTTTTCTCCAGAAACCCCTACCCCCCACCCTCACACACATTGCATGTTTTTAATGTATATCTAAAATTACATAATTTTTAATTTTTTTATGTTAAGTTTTAAAAAGTATTTTTTTTTTTTGTTTAAAAAAAAAATAGAGAAGTTATACAACCCCCCCTGAGCCCCCAATAGAGACCTCTTAAAGAGCGTTGTTTTTATTTTTTGTGTAAGCAAGCGTAAATTTGTGCGTAATTTGTATAAGCTATCCCTTCTCCCTCTACTTTTAAAACAAGCAAAGGGAATTTGTTTTGAATATCTAAGAAAAAAGTATAAACTGTTTTCTTTTTTAACATTTTTAGGTTAAGTTGATGAAAATTTTTGAAAAAAAAACTGTTTTTAATTTGTATTGTATTTTTCTGTATTGTATTTTTTTAACCACAACAAAATGTTTTTATTTTAAAACAAATTTATAAATATTTAAAAGCCTAAGTACCCCATAAAAAAATATATAAACCCATGGATAAACATTTTTAAGTAATAAAAAAAAAACAAACAAAAAAATGAATTAAATAAAGAAAAATTAAAAGTTGAAAAATTTCACAAAAATTTTATATATATTTAATCGAAAAGATAAACCTCCCCATGTAAAAATATTTACTTTTATGTTATAATTTATGATAATTTAACCAAAGTTATATATTGCAACAAATCTAAGAAGCCAAGGACCTTAGGTGGCCCCCAAAAATGGCTATAAGTTAAGTAACCCACAAACAAAAAGAAGGAAAGAAAGAAAACAAAACAGCAGACAAGTCTTCAACACTGACAAGGCTTGTTTGGTAGTACGAAAAACGTGTGTCGCCCTGTAAATGTTTTGAAACAAAATCTTCTTTAATATTTTTTTTTTTTGGAAATAGTTAAAAAAATTTGCATGAAAATTAATTTAATTTTTTTTTTAAATAAAATGCAGCTTTTAAAATGAATTTACAAGCAACACAAACACTATAGAAAAAGCAATAACCAAATAACTATTAAAGTTCTTTAACTATTATCTACCCTTCTTTATATAAATATGCGCTGCCTGCCCTCTCATACAATAACTACAACTTAATTACAAATATTTAAAAATTTTATTCAATGTTACAAAACAAAACTCGATTACAAATATACCACTATTATATAGCCCGGCTTAATTGTTCTACACATATATATATACATATAAACAAATATCTAAACATTTGCTGCTATTTTCCCCATTTGACACTCCTTCGTATATCTGTAGTTTTGCAATTTGTTTGCTTTACTTTTTTTGTTTTAAATGTTTTTATTTAATTAATCTACTTCTAAGCGATTTGTCGTCGTCTTAGCACACGACACAACACAACACACCACAATGAAAACAAATATTTAAATCGACAAACCAACATCTTCCTCCCTGTCATTTATAAAAACTAAACTACAAACAAAAATCATTAAAAAATTTATTGATAATAAACCACAAAAATATTTATGAAATGTAAACAAACCAGGTGTTTTTATTTCTATAAACCAAGGCAATAGGGCAAACCAGGCAAATTAAAAAAAGCCTCAAAAAATCGATTTTTTAAAAATCGATTTCGAAATTTCTGTTACCCTTTCAATTCTACGAACCTCGAAGATTCGAAGGCATCCCTGGATCGCAAATTCGAAAAAAATCAGTTGGCGGAAACGTTTCTCGAAAATGGGTTGGCCCATCAAAATTTTCAATTTTCGAAGCCCCAAAATTTTCTGAGCTAAGCACACAGAAGCGAAGTTCATGGCTCAAAAATACCATTCCAAGCAACATTCCGACATTTTTTCAAAAAATCTCGATTTTATTAAAAAAATTCTAATTCGAAATATCCCTAATCATTCAAAATCGCTGTGACTCTCTCACATCTTCGAATTTCGAACATAAGAAAGCATCCCTGGATCGCAAATTCGAAAAAAATCGGTTGGCGGAAACGTTTCTCGAAAATGGGTTAGCCCATCTAAATTTTCAATTTTCGAAGCCCCAAAATTTTTTGAGCTAAGCACACGGAAGCGAAGATCATGGCTCAAAAATACCATTCCAAGCAACATTCCGACAATTTTTTCAAGCACAAAATCTCGATTTTATTAATAAAAATCTAATTCGAAAAATCCCTACGACAATTTTTTCAAAAAATAAGCACAATATCTCGATTTTATTAAAAAAAATTCTAATTCGAAAAATCCCTACGACTTCAAAATCACTGTTACTCTCTCACATCTTCGAATTTCGAACATCAGAAAGCATCCCTGGATTGCAAATTCGAAGAGGAATCGTTTGGCGAAAACGTTTCTTAAAAATTTCCACTTTGATATTTTTTTGCATTTTTCGAGCAAGGGGTTAGCCCATCAAAATTTTCAATTTTTGAAGCCCCAAAATTTTTTGAGCTAAGCACACAGAAGTGAAGTTCATGGCTCAAAAATACCATTTCAAGCAACCCTCAGCCAATTTTCTCAAAAATAAGCACAGAATCTCGATTTAATTCGAAAAATTCAAATTCGAAATTGAGAAAATTCCTTCGAATACAAAATAGCTGCTACTCTCTCACATCTTCGAATTTCGAACATCAGAAAGCATCCCTGGATTGCAAATTTGAAGAGGAATCGTTTGGCGAAAACGTTTCTTAAAAATTTCCACTTTGATATTTTTTTGCATTTTTCGAGCAAGGGGTTACCCATCAAAATTTTCAATTTTCGAAGCCCCAAAATTTTTTGAGCTAAGCACACAGAAGTGAAGTTCATGGCTCAAAAATACCATTTCAAGCAACCCTCAGCCAATTTTTTCAAAAATAAGCACAGAATCTCGATTTAACTCGAAAAATTCAAATTCGAAATTGAGAAAATTCCTTCGAATAAAAAATAGCTGCTACTCTCTCACATCTTCGAATTTCGAACATCAGAAAGCATCCCTGGATTGCAAATTCGAAGAGGAACCGTTTGGCGAAAACGTTTCTTAAAAATTACCACTTTGATATTTTTTTGCATTTTTCGAGCAAGGGGTTAGTTAGCCCATCAAAATTTTCAATTTTTGAAGCCCCAAAATTTTTTGAGCTAAGCACACAGAAGTGAAGTTCATGGCTCAAAAATACCATTTCAAGCAACCCTCAGCCAATTTTCTCAAAAATAAGCACAGAATCTCGATTTAACTCGGAAAATTCAAATTCGAAATTGAGAAAATTCCTTCGAAAACAAAATAGCTGCTACTCTCTCACATCTTCGAATTTCGAACATCAGATAGCATCCCTGGATTGCAAATTCGAAGAGGAATCGTTTGGCGAAAACGTTTCTTAAAAATTTCCACTTTGATATTTTTTTGCATTTTTCGAGCAAAATAGCTGCTACTCTCTCACATCTTCGAATTTCGAACATCAGATAGCATCCCTGGATTGCAAATTCGAAGAGGAATCGTTTGGCGAAAACGTTTCTTAAAAATTTCCACTTTGATATTTTTTTGCATTTTTCGAGCAAGGGGTTAGGCCAACAAAATTTTCAATTTTTGAAGCCCCAAAATTTTTTGAGCTAAGCACACAGAAGTGAAGTTCATGGCTCAAAAATACCATTTCAAGCAACCCTCAGCCAATTTTCTCAAAAATAAGCACAGAATCTCGATTTAACTCGGAAAATTCAAATTCGAAATTGAGAAAATCCCTTCGAACACATAATAGCTGCTACTCTCTCACATCTTCGAATTTCGAACATCAGAAAGCATCCCTGGATTGCAAATTCGAAGAGGAATCGTTTGTCGAAAACGTTTCTTAAAAATTTCCACTTTGATATTTTTTTGCATTTTTCGAGCAAGGGGTTAGGCCAACAAAATTTTCAATTTTTGAAGCCCCAAAATTTTTTGAGCTAAGCACACAGAAGTGAAGTTCATGGCTCAAAAATACCATTTCAAGCAACCCTCAGCCAATTTTCTCAAAAATAAGCACAGAATCTCGATTTAATTCGAAAAATTTGAATTCGAAATTGAAAAATCCCTTAGAATTTAAAATCGCTGTTACTCTCTCACATCTTCGAATTTCGAACATCAGAAAGCATCCCTGGATTGCAAATTCGAAGAGGAATCGTTTGGCGAAAACGTTTCTTAAAAATTTCCACTTTGATATTTTTTTGCATTTTTCGGGCAAGGGGTTAGGCCAACACAATTTTCAATTTTTGAAGCCAAAAAATTTTTTGAGCTAAGCACACAGAAGTGAAGTTCATGGTTCAAAAATACCATTTCAATCAACCCTCAGCCAATTTTCTCAAAAATAAGCACAGAATCTCGATTTAATTCGAAAAATTTGAATTCGAAATTGAAAAATCCCTTAGAATTTAAAATCGCTGTTACTCTCTCACATCTTCGAATTTCGAACATCAGAAAGCATCCCTGGATTGCAAATTCGAAGAGGAATCGTTTGGCGAAAACGTTTCTTAAAAATTTCCACTTTGATATTTTTTTGCATTTTTCGGGCAAGGGGTTAGGCCAACAAAATTTTCAATTTTTGAAGCCCCAAAATTTTTTGAGCTAAGCACACAGAAGTGAAGTTCATGGTTCAAAAATACCATTTCAATCAACCCTCAGCCAATTTTCTCAAAAATAAGCACAGAATCTCGATTTAATTCGAAAAATTTGAATTCGAAATTGAAAAATCCCTTAGAATTTAAAATCGCTGTTACTCTCTCACATCTTCGAATTTCGAACATCAGAAAGCATCCCTGGATTGCAAATTCGAAGAGGAATCGTTTGGCGAAAACGTTTCTTAAAAATTTCCACTTTGATATTTTTTTGCATTTTTCGAGCAAGGGGTTAGCCCATCAAAATTTTCAATTTTTGAAGCCCCAAAATTTTTTGATCTAAGCACGCAGAAGTGAAGTTCGTAGCTCAAAAATACCATTTCAAGCAACCCTCATCCAATTTTTTCAAAAATCAGCACAGAATCTCGATTTAATTCGAAAAATCCAAATTCGAAATTGAGAAAATTCCTTCGAATACAAAATAGCTGTTACTCTCTCACATCTTCGAATTTCGAACATCAGAAAGCATCCCAGGATTGCAAATTCGAAGAGGAATCGTTTGGCGAAAACGTTTCTTAAAAATTTCCACTTTGATATTTTTTTGCATTTTTCGAGCAAGGGGTTAGCCCATCAAAATTTTCAATTTTTGAAGCCAAAAATTTTTTTGAGCTACGCACACAGAAGTGAAGTTCATGGCTCAAAAATACCATTTCAAGCAACCCTCATCCAATTTTCTCAAAAATAAGCACAGAATCTCGATTTAATTCGAAAAATTCAAATTCGAAATTGAGAAAATTCCTTCGAACACAAAATAGCTGCTACTCTCTCACATCTTCGAATTTCGAACATCAGAAAGCATCCCTGGATTGCAAATTCGAAGAGGAATCGTTTGGCGAAAACGTTTCTTAAAAATTTCCACTTTGATATTTTTTTGCATTTTTCGAGCAAGGGGTTAGGCCAACAAAATTTTCAATTTTTGAAGCCCCAAAATTTTTTGAGCTAAGCACACAGAAGTGAAGTTCATGGTTCAAAAATACCATTTCAAGCAACCCTCAGCCAATTTTCTCAAAAATAAGCACAGAATCTCGATTTAATTCGAAAAATTTTAATTCGAAATTGAAAAATCCCTTAGAATTTAAAATCGCTGTTACTCTCTCACATCTTCGAATTTCGAACATCAGAAAGCATCCCTGGATTGCAAATTCGAAGAGGAATCGTTTGGCGAAAACGTTTCTTAAAAATTTCCACTTTGATATTTTTTTGCATTTTTCGAGCAAGGGGTTAGCCCATCAAAATTTTCAATTTTTGAAGCCAAAAATTTTTTTGAGCTACGCACACAGAAGTGAAGTTCATGGCTCAAAAATACCATTTCAAGCAACCCTCATCCAATTTTCTCAAAAATAAGCACAGAATCTCGATTTAATTCGAAAAATTCAAATTCGAAATTGAGAAAATTCCTTCGAACACAAAATAGCTGCTACTCTCTCACATCTTCGAATTTCGAACATCAGAAAGCATCCCTGGATTGCAAATTCGAAGAGGAATCGTTTGGCGAAAACGTTTCTTAAAAATTTCCACTTTGATATTTTTTTGCATTTTTCGAGCAAGGGGTTAGGCCAACAAAATTTTCAATTTTTGAAGCTCCAAAATTTTTTGAGCTAAGCACACAGAAGTGAAGTTCATGGTTCAAAAATACCATTTCAAGCAACCCTCAGCCAATTTTCTCAAAAATAAGCACAGAATCTCGATTTAATTCGAAAAATTTGAATTCGAAATTGAAAAATCCCTTAGAATTTAAAATCGCTGTTACTCTCTCACATCTTCGAATTTCGAACATCAGAAAGCATCCCTGGATTGCAAATTCGAAGAGGAATCGTATGGCGAAAACGTTTCTTAAAAATTTCCACTTTGATATTTTTTTGCATTTCTCGAGCAAGGGATTAGCCCATCAAAATTTTCAATTTTTGAAGCCAAAAATTTTTTTGAGCTACGCACACAGAAGTGAAGTTCATGGTTCAAAAATACCATTTCAAGCAACCCTCATCCAATTTTCTCAAAAATAAGCACAGAATCTCGATTTAATTCGAAAAATTCAAATTCGAAATTGAGAAAATTCCTTCGAACACAAAATAGCTGCTACTCTCTCACATCTTCGAATTTCGAACATCAGAAAGCATCCCTGGATTGCAAATTCGAAGAGGAATCGTTTGGCGGAAACGTTTCTTAAAAATTTCCACTTTGATATTTTTTTGCATTTTTCGAGCAAGGGGTTAGCCCATCAAAATTTTCAATTTTTGAAGCCCCAAAATTTTTTGAGCTATGCACACAGAAGTGAAGTTCATGGCTCAAAAATACCATTTCAAGCAACCCTCAGCCAATTTTCTCAAAAATAAGCACAGAATCTCGATTTAATTCGAAAAATTTGAATTCGAAATTGAAAAATCCCTTAGAATTTAAAATCGCTGTTACTCTCTCACATCTTCGAATTTCGAACATCAGAAAGCATCCCTGGATTGCAAACTCGAAGAGGAATCGTTTGGCGAAAACGTTTCTTAAAAATTTCCACTTTGATATTTTTTTGCATTTTTCGAGCAAGGGGTTAGCCCATCAAAATTTTCAATTTTTGAAGCCAAAAAATTTTTTGTGCTATGCACACAGAAGTGAAGTTCATGGCTCAAAAATACCATTTCAAGCAACCCTCAGCCAATTTTTTCAAAATCAGCACAGAATCTCGATTTAACTCGAAAAATCCAAATTCGAAATTGAGAAAATTCCTTCGAATACAAAATAGCTGCTACTCTCTCACATCTTCGAATTTCGAACATCAGAAAGCATCCCTGGATTGCAAATTCGAAGAGGAATCGTTTGGCGAAAACGTTTCTTAAAAATTTCCACTTTGATATTTTTTTGCATTTTTCGAGCAAGGGGTTAGCCCATCAAAATTTTCAATTTTTGAAGCCAAAAATTTTTTTGAGCTACGCACACAGAAGTGAAGTTCATGGCTCAAAAATACCATTTCAAGCAACCCTCATCCAATTTTCTCAAAAATAAGCACAGAATCTCGATTTAATTCGAAAAATTCAAATTCGAAATTGAGAAAATTCCTTCGAACACAAAATAGCTGCTACTCTCTCACATCTTCGAATTTCGAACATCAGAAAGCATCCCTGGATTGCAAATTCGAAGAGGAATCGTTTGGCGAAAACGTTTCTTAAAAATTTCCACTTTGATATTTTTTTGCATTTTTCGAGCAAGGGGTTAGCCCATCAAAATTTTCAATTTTTGAAGCCCCAAAATTTTTTGAGCTATGCACACAGAAGTGAAGTTCATGGCTCAAAAATACCATTTCAAGCAACCCTCAGCCAATTTTCTCAAAAATAAGCACAGAATCTCGATTTAATTCGAAAAATTTGAATTCGAAATTGAAAAATCCCTTAGAATTTAAAATCGCTGTTACTCTCTCACATCTTCGAATTTCGAACATCAGAAAGCATCCCTGGATTGCAAATTCGAAGAGGAATCGTTTGGCGAAAACGTTTCTTAAAAATTTCCACTTTGATATTTTTTTGCATTTTTCGAGCAAGGGGTTAGGCCAAAAAAATTTTCAATTTTTGAAGCCCCAAAATTTTTTGAGCTAAGCACACAGAAGTGAAGTTCATGGTTCAAAAATACCATTTCAAGCAACCCTCAGCCAATTTTTTCAAAATCAGCACAGAATCTCGATTTAACTCGAAAAATCCAAATTCGAAATTGAGAAAATTCCTTCGAATACAAAATAGCTGCTACTCTCTCACATCTTCGAATTTCGAACATCAGAAAGCATCCCTGGATTGCAAATTCGAAGAGGAATCGTTTGGCGGAAACGTTTCTTAAAAATTTCCACTTTGATATTTTTTTGCATTTTTCGAGCAAGGGGTTAGCCCATCAAAATTTTCAATTTTTGAAGCCAAAAAATTTTTTGAGCTATGCACACAGAAGTGAAGTTCATGGCTCAAAAATACCATTTCAAGCAACCCTCAGCCAATTTTTTCAAAATCAGCACAGAATCTCGATTTAACTCGAAAAATCCAAATTCGAAATTGAGAAAATTCCTTCGAATACAAAATAGCAGCTACTCTCTCACATCTTCGAATTTCGAACATCAGAAAGCATCCCTGGATTGCAAATTCGAAGAGGAATCGTTTGGCGAAAACGTTTCTTAAAAATTTCCACTTTGATATTTTTTTGCATTTTTCGAGCAAGGGGTTAGCCCATCAAAATTTTCAATTTTTGAAGCCCCAAAATTTTTTGAGCTAAGCACACAGAAGTGAAGTTCATGGCTCAAAAATGTTATTTCAAGCAACTCTCAGCCAATTTTTTCAAAAATCAGCACAGAATCTCGATTTAACTCGAAAAATCCAAATTCGAAATTGAGAAAATTCTTTCGAATACAAAATAGCTGCTACTCCCTCACCTCTTCGAATTTCGAACATCAGAAAGCATCCCTGGATTGCAAATTCGAAGAGGAATCGTTTGGCGAAAACGTTTCTTAAAATTTTCCACTTTGATATTTTTTTGCATTTTTCGAGCAAGGGGTTAGCCCATCAAAATTTTCAATTTTTGAAGCCCCAAAATTTTTTGAGCTAAGCACACAGAAGTGAAGTTCATGGTTCAAAAATACCATTTCAAACAACCCTCAGCCAATTTTCTCAAAAATAAGCACAGAATCTCGATTTAATTCGAAAAATTTGAATTCGAAATTGAAAAATCCCTTAGAATTTAAAATCGCTGTTACTCTCTCACATCTTCGAATTTCGAACATCAGAAAGCATCCCTGGATTGCAAATTCGAAGAGGAATCGTTTGGCGAAAACGTTTCTTAAAAATTTCCACTTTGATATTTTTTTGCATTTTTCGAGCAAGGGGTTAGCCCATCAAAATTTTCAATTTTTGAAGCCCCAAAATTTTTTGAGCTAAGCACACAGAAGTGAAGTTCATGGCTCAAAAATACCATTTCAAGCAACCCTCAGCCAATTTTTTCAAAAATCAGCACAGAATCTCGATTTAACTCGAAAAATCCAAATTCGAAATTGAGAAAATTCCTTCGAATACAAAATAGCTGCTACTCTCTCACATCTTCGAATTTCGAACATCAGAAAGCATCCCTGGATTGCAAATTCGAAGAGGAATCGTTTGGCGAAAACGTTTCTTAAAAATTTCCACTTTGATATTTTTTTGCATTTTTCGAGCAAGGGGTTAGCCCATCAAAATTTTCAATTTTTGAAGCCAAAAATTTTTTTGAGCTACGCACACAGAAGTGAAGTTCATGGCTCAAAAATACCATTTCAAGCAACCCTCAGCCAATTTTCTCAAAAATAAGCACAGAATCTCGATTTAATTCGAAAAATTTGAATTCGAAATTGAAAAATCCCTTAGAATTTAAAATCGCTGTTACTCTCTCACATCTTCGAATTTCGAACATCAGAAAGCATCCCTGGATTGCAAATTCGAAGAGGAATCGTTTGGCGAAAACGTTTCTTAAAAATTTCCACTTTGATATTTTTTTGCATTTTTCGGGCAAGGGGTTAGGCCAACACAATTTTCAATTTTTGAAGCCAAAAAATTTTTTGAGCTAAGCACACAGAAGTGAAGTTCATGGCTCAAAAATACCATTTCAATCAACCCTCAGCCAATTTTCTCAAAAATAAGCACAGAATCTCGATTTAATTCGAAAAATTTGAATTCGAAATTGAAAAATCCCTTAGAATTTAAAATCGCTGTTACTCTCTCACATCTTCGAATTTCGAACATCAGAAAGCATCCCTGGATTGCAAATTCGAAGAGGAATCGTTTGGCGAAAACGTTTCTTAAAAATTTCCACTTTGATATTTTTTTGCATTTTTCGGGCAAGGGGTTAGGCCAACAAAATTTTCAATTTTTGAAGCCCCAAAATTTTTTGAGCTAAGCACACAGAAGTGAAGTTCATGGTTCAAAAATACCATTTCAATCAACCCTCAGCCAATTTTCTCAAAAATAAGCACAGAATCTCGATTTAATTCGAAAAATTTGAATTCGAAATTGAAAAATCCCTTAGAATTTAAAATCGCTGTTACTCTCTCACATCTTCGAATTTCGAACATCAGAAAGCATCCCTGGATTGCAAATTCGAAGAGGAATCGTTTGGCGAAAACGTTTCTTAAAAATTTCCACTTTGATATTTTTTTGCATTTTTCGAGCAAGGGGTTAGCCCATCAAAATTTTCAATTTTTGAAGCCCCAAAATTTTTTGATCTAAGCACGCAGAAGTGAAGTTCGTAGCTCAAAAATACCATTTCAAGCAACCCTCAGCCAATTTTTTCAAAAATCAGCACAGAATCTCGATTTAATTCGAAAAATCCAAATTCGAAATTGAGAAAATTCCTTCGAATACAAAATAGCTGTTACTCTCTCACATCTTCGAATTTCGAACATCAGAAAGCATCCCTGGATTGCAAATTCGAAGAGGAATCGTTTGGCGAAAACGTTTCTTAAAAATTTCCACTTTGATATTTTTTTGCATTTTTCGAGCAAGGGGTTAGCCCATCAAAATTTTCAATTTTTGAAGCCAAAAATTTTTTTGAGCTACGCACACAGAAGTGAAGTTCATGGCTCAAAAATACCATTTCAAGCAACCCTCATCCAATTTTCTCAAAAATAAGCACAGAATCTCGATTTAATTCGAAAAATTCAAATTCGAAATTGAGAAAATTCCTTCGAACACAAAATAGCTGCTACTCTCTCACATCTTCGAATTTCGAACATCAGAAAGCATCCCTGGATTGCAAATTCGAAGAGGAATCGTTTGGCGAAAACGTTTCTTAAAAATTTCCACTTTGATATTTTTTTGCATTTTTCGAGCAAGGGGTTAGCCCATCAAAATTTTCAATTTTTGAAGCCCCAAAATTTTTTGAGCTATGCACACAGAAGTGAAGTTCATGGCTCAAAAATACCATTTCAAGCAACCCTCATCCAATTTTCTCAAAAATAAGCACAGAATCTCGGTTTAATTCGAAAAATTCAAATTCGAAATTGAGAAAATTCCTTCGAACACAAAATAGCTGCTACTCTCTCACATCTTCGAATTTCGAACATCAGAAAGCATCCCTGGATTGCAAATTCGAAGAGGAATCGTTTGGCGAAAACGTTTCTTAAAAATTTCCACTTTGATATTTTTTTGCATTTTTCGAGCAAGGGGTTAGGCCAACAAAACTTTCAATTTTTGAAGACCCAAAATTTTTTGAGCTAAGCACACGGAAGTAAAGTTCATGGCTCAAAAATACCATTTCAATCAACCCTCAGCCAATTTTTTCAAAAATAAGCACAAAATCTCGATTTCATTAAAAAATTCTAATTCGAAATATCCCTGAGAATTCAAAAACGCTGTTACTCTCTCACATCTTCGAATTCCGAACATCAGAAAGCATCCCTAGATTGCAAATTCGAAGAGGAATCGTTTGGCGAAAACATTTCCTAAAATTTTCCACTTTGATATTTTTTAGCATTTTCGAGCAAGGGGTTAGCCCATCAAAATTTTCATTTTTCGAAGCCCCAAAATTTTTTGAGATAAGTACACGGAATTGAAGTTCATGGTTCAAAAATACCATTTCAAGCAATCGCCAGGCTATTTGTTCAAAAATAAGCCCAAAATCTCGATTAGATTCAAATAATTCAAATTCGAAATTAAAAAAATCCCTAATAATTCGAAATCGCTGTTACTCTCTCAAACCGCTGTTAATCTTTCCCAAAATCTCAATTTTTCTCAAGGGGTTAGCCCATCAAAATTTTTAATTTTCGAGGCCCCAACATATTTCAGTTAAGCACGCAGAAGGGAAGTTCATGGCTCAAAAATACCATTTCAAGCAATCGCCAGGCTATTTGTTCAAAAAAACGCCCAAAATCGAAAAAGTCATGATTATTCGATATTTCTTTCTTTTAGACCGTTTGCTTAATTTGAATTAACTGAATTGAGTTACCAATCTTGTTGGAACTATTTTGTCTAGATGGCGCTGCTGCATGTATTTTGTGCCATAGTCTTTGTCTATTTTTGCTGGGGTTATCCTAGTCTTAATCCATAACGACATTTTGCCACTATTAGAGTTGCCAGACTAAGAGTTGCCAAATCTTCAAAACTTGAGAAGCCATTATTGGAGTTTCTAGATGTTGACGTTAGATGTCGTTGTGGAAAATTTCGAAGTCTCTATTTTAATAAAATCTTAATAGACTTAAAATAAAATTATAACAAAAAATTTACATAAATATTAAAAATGTATGTGTGTAATAAGATCCCAATCAGCAACCAAAGTTATACCTTGACACTTTTTTACTTCCAGGACAAAAAAGGATTAGCTTGGAGTAAGTGTCCAGCATATGTAGCTTTTAGCTACACTCATAGAAATTTATGAGTAAAAATCGCAAAAAAAATTAACGAAAACATTAAAAAGGTTTCTGAAAATTGGACAGCAGAAGTGGTTGTAGCCTTAAATGCCAAAAATACTCTAAAAACTTTAATATTACTTTTTATTTTATTTTTAAACGTGTTCAAAATATAATTTCACCATATTGTGTGCATTTTAATCATTTTTTAATTATTAAAATTTTTTTATTTATTTTGTGTGCTTGGTACGGCTTGATAATGAATTTATTATTTACGTTATTAGTTTTCCCAACGGAAGATTTTTAATTAGTTCATTTCTGTTGCATGCTGAATTCAAAGTTATGTTATGAGTTACTGTGAAAGGTTCTAAAAATAGGACGTCGTGTACTTCCAAAGACTATGTTTTCCGGCAATAATCAAAACTTTGTTGAGCTAGTCCCAAACTACCTAAAGAACACAATGAATTCCAAAGTTTTCGGGTTATGTAGAACAACATTTGCTAATTTGAAAAATTTTTAAGTTAGTTAGTTTTTTATCATACTCATTAAGTACTTGAGTACATGGAAGATCGTCACTAGGACCTGGTTTATATTTGACTTATTCAGACTGCTAAAGGTGTTCTTGAAATCAAAGCTCGTTGGTGTGGGATGCAACGTAATTATGACCTGGGAGCTGTTTTCGCAGCATATATACAGAAATAAATAGTTTGAATGTCGGTTTTTTTATATTTTTCAATTAACAATTCCAGAACGAATGAAGAAGATTAATGTACATCAAAGTTTTTGGGAAAAATGCAAATTTTTCCCATGAACATTCTACTAAGGAACAGGATCAAACTTCTCACATATCAATGAATGCAGTCCGATTCAAGTTTAAGCTCAATGAATAAGGATTTTTTTGTAGCAGGGACCTAGCCTACTCCAGGTGGAAACGTTTAAAACGCCTGAACTTCATGAGGAATTCCGCACGACAAGAAATAAAGTTAATGCGCTCATTAGTGATACAAAAATGCGATATTATTCATCCAAATATTATACGGTGTTAGGCATGAAAGGCAAGTGGAGGGATATAAACGATATTGGAATTAGAAAATCCAAGGCAATTTCTAATTATCATAATGATATAAATAAATTGCCGACGCAGCCGTTGTATTTTGATGCGTGTAACTATGCTACTATCGTCATACAGCTCATACATCTCGTGGTTCATTCGTCGTCTTGTATTACGATTTTGTACACTGGACTGGATTCCAGTGTACAAGTCCCCAGGGTTTTTGTCTTCGCATCTTTGCTTGCGTCTTTTTTGTTGTTGTAGCAGTGTGTTGTACACCGAGGCGGCAGCCCTTGCCGGTGAGGGATTTCATCGGGTCAATCCGGTACATAAAACCGTCTGCCATGGGATTGCGGCGTGTTCCGCCACAGCGTCACCTCTGCGAAGGGCCTTTGTTTATTTTCTTGGTCTGCATACAATTTTGCCCGCATTTGCTAATCAAAACATTGCCATGTGTAAGATAAAATATCCCTTTTTTAAGTATTACCTAATGTTCTCAAAGAAATCTCAACTGATATCCCTACAACATATGTTTTACAAGTATTTATTCTTGCTTACTCTCTCACATAGATTTTATGTGTAATTCTCTTTGTTAAAATTGCTCTTTATTTTCACTTAGGCTTAAATACCCCCTATGCTCTTAAATTTCTAGTTAACTCTTCTCAAAAAAGAAAAATACAAACGGAAAAATGGGATTTGCGCTCTGTTTTGATTTTGAGAACATTGAACTTTTCAGTTTTTCCGTCATAAAGACTGAAACATTTTGCAAGTGATATGATTGGTTTTCTTCCTTTTTACCATTTCTATTTTGTTTTACTTTTAAAGTGGCTCTGTAGTACGAGAAATAATTGTTGTGATAGTAATTCGCATACAGTGGGGAACAAAATGTGGTTTATGTTAGTTTTTTACATCATCATTTATAGGCAGTTTTTAAGGCCACAACTTCGCTTGGCACTATCCTTAGCCAAAGTTTTGTATGTGTTGTATAACTGAGTGCCTGTTTCCTAACTAATTCATCATTTACTGGCAATTAATTTGTATAAAAGGCTTTATTCCAATTTTGGTTACGGGATACGTTACTTTTTTATATCATCTTTTATAAGGGTTTTTAAGGCCACACGATGATTAGCCAAAGGTTTGCATGTGTTCCAGATCTGAGTGCCAGTTTCCTGACTAATTCAGCATCTACTGGCAATTGATCTATATGAAAGGCTTAATTGCAATTTTGGTTACATAATGACCTTTAATTGGCAGTATTTCCAAGCTTTCATTTCTCCTGCACACTATAGTAAATGCCTACCTTGCAAACACTTTTTCGAATTTTTTCCCAGAATTCAATTCCTTAAACTCTTGTAAAGCACAAAATTTAATTCTTCTTTATTCATCTTCGTTTACATAAAATTTCTTATTTTCATTTTAAGACTTCTTCTTTTACAGGTAGTGAGTGCGATTTTCATCATATGGAGATCTGTAGATTGGCAACCAACTATTAAGAAAACACTGGTATTTTAAAGTTAATACCCGCCCGCCATGCCCAGTTCGTTATGACTGGCGCTGTCTATCCTTACCTCCCCTCCCATAAAATCATCATCACACCATACAGTGCTTTGAATTGTCTTATCGATGTGCTGCTGTCTATGTTGCCTGGTGTGCGGTTTTGTTAGGGTCAATGTTTGGTTTGGTTGGAGTGTGCGGCTTATTATGCAATATTTTGTACGTTAATGTCTTAAAAATAAAACCAGCTGGAATAAAATATGTTTTTGTTGGGCTGCTTTTACATTTTGTAAAATGATATGCAAATATGGGGAGAGAGAAATCAATTAGATCCCTTAGAGCATTTAAAAAGTGTTCAAAGTTTTGTATTTTTTAAGTGACAACAAACTGTTTGGAATCATGCAGGGTAATGCCTGAATTGTTATCGCGAAAATGCATTGGCCTTTTTGCTTTACTTACTCTCCATCTGCTTTTTTTTTGCCACCACCACTTCTACTCCTTCTGCCCACCAATGTGTTGTGTGACGAGCGAGTGCAAGAAACTCGGCCAGTTATTGACCCTCTCATTGAACTCCACACAAAGTACGAAACAAAGTTGAAAGAACCACAATTACAGTCATTTGAACATGACGTCGTATATCGTGCTGCTTCGTTTACTCATTCACTCACACACATTCATACAGCCCTGCTCGGTATCCCTAAAACATGTTGTAGTGTGGGGATATTTAGCAATACTCGCCGGCTGATTGGGGTACTGCCAGATTTTGGTTTTTCGCCTAGGTAAAGTAAGGGAAAAAAGTGACAAAATAGGCAGATGATTTACAAATAATAAAAATTAAGACAAACTATTAAAAAAATAATTTGAATTTATTATAGTTTAATAATTTAAATTAGCTAGTTTAAGATTATTTAATTAAAAAACTAAAAATATTTTTCACAAGTTTTAGTTAATGTTTTCCCACTTTGCAAATCCTGTTTCCCACAAGGTGGCACTCTCGCACTCTGAAGTTCGTGGCCCCATCATTCTCTCTCCCCTTGCTTAATGCCATCATATGTTTTATGGCCTTTTTTTAGCTGGAAATGTCAAGAGCACCATTGCGAGAGAGCGAGAGGCTGCCTAAGCAATTAAAGAGAGTTCACAAACATATGACACAAATTCCCCAGCAAGAGACGGCGGACGAGTCATTTATGCCCAAAGTGGAAATAAAAAAGAGTGCCATTCTCGGACACTGGAAGAGGAGCAAGGCAAACAACAATGTACGAGTAAAAACAATAACAACAGCAGCAACAAAATGAAAACAATATAAAAAAACGCATGCTAAGCACGGTCATTCACCCCATCGCGTAGGGAACAAAAAAAATACAAAAGCAAAAGAAAGTAAATAAAATTACAATTTCATATGGGCATGGGTATGGGTATAAAAATATGAATGTTTGGATTTGTTGTGCTTTTGTTATTTCTTTGTGGTGTTAATGAATTAAATTATGGGAAAAAGGCGGCATTTTTAATTTTTAAATAAATAAAATCGATTTGGTAAACGAATATTTTTAGAACGTATAGAATAGAATAGAATGATGTACACTTTAAATAAATATGGGAAATTAATCGATATCAAATTGCAATCACGCTCTAGATCTTAACAATAGGTCCATGGGTATATAAATTTTGGTGATGGGCGATATAGCATTTCATTTTTATCTTTAAAGGGCCATGAATTCGTATGTTTTGGTGAATTTTGAATCCCTGATTTTTATTAGGCTTTCTAAAATGTATAGTTAGTTTACCGAATAAGTATACCGAGAATAGTATGAAATGATGTACTTTTTACATAAGTATGGGAAATTAATGGATATCAAATTGAAGGAGAAATGTTCTGCTTGTCCTTTGAAATCAAGCTCTAGAACTTCAAAGAAAAGCAGTATAGCTGAAACTACATGATGGGTCCATGGGTACCTAAATTTTGATGATGGAGGATATAGCATTTAATTTTTATGTCTAAAAAGCAATGAATTCGCATTTTTGGTGAATTTTGAATCGCTGATCCTTACTATGCTTTCTAAAACAGATGGAAAGTATACCGATTTAATCTCTTAAGGGCACGAGATCGTATTTTCATTAGTTTTTTGTGAGAAGGTGCATAGTATAAGCCCGTCCAACATCATGGCAAGAAGAATGTAGGAGGTGCAAATAAGATTACAGCAAGTAATGATCGGAACTAGACACAGATCACTACACTTTCCTCCGGAGATAGATATGCGCATCGAAGACGTGGTTCTATACCCAAGAAAACCCATTAATGATTTGTAATCTGCACGGAATTCCTGACCTACATTTTCTTTTTCGAGGTTACTTTTTAATATTTAGAGCACACAACAAGCTTATTACTGGCTTAGGTGTATCTCCATAGTGACTTGGGACGGATTAATATCCGATCCGCTACCTCTTTTCAGCCTAACCTAACCTAGTACAATTTGAAATTTTGCATTTTCCATCCCTGGTTTGCAGTAGCATTCTCATATATGGCAGCGAGGTATGAAGAACATACATACATACTAGTGCAGTAAATGCATAAAAGTATTTGAATTTCAAATTATTCTAAAATGCTCTCCATATTCAAAAGTTTATATTCAGTCCAAATAAAAATTACAAAAGTGTCTTCAACAACTTAAAATGCTTGCATCACCTCAAACCGGTCTAAAGAAAAGCTTAATCGGTTTGGAATTGGACTATCCCCATCTATTTAAGATCTTCGCTATTCGCCGAAAATTACGATCCATGTCTAAGCAGCCGATAACAATCCTCAACCTTTTTTGAAGAGGGATATGGAAACCACATCGTCTCCCCTCACGCATTACATTGAGTCGGCTACTTTTATGACTCTAGCCTTCTTGTTAGTGCCTCTGCATACCAGAGGTCCCTCTTATT
Source organism: Stomoxys calcitrans (assembly GCF_963082655.1). Classification (NCBI taxonomy): domain Eukaryota; kingdom Metazoa; phylum Arthropoda; class Insecta; order Diptera; family Muscidae; genus Stomoxys; species Stomoxys calcitrans. The sequence continues at coordinate 24,078,044 of NC_081555.1, read as the reverse complement.
CTGTCTAAATATTTCTTATAAAAATATTTCCAAGGCTTCCACACATCCTCTTCTGTTATTGGAGTAAAAATCTAGAATTATAAATTTCTTTTTCAAAATTTAAAATTATGGTATTGTTGCTTGATACATCCTCAGACATCTGCCTTCAATTAGTACTCCCGACAATGAAAAATGAAAATGAATGAAAAACTCGTACTGGTTTCTAGAGAAAAATATTTTCACTCGGTTAGTTTGCATATGCAATCTGGCTTATATAACCAGCTACGACATATTCCTATTCCTCTTAGTTAAAAAAAATTGAGAGTCCAACTGAACGCAGAAACATGAAGGAAGTGCGAAAGCGGTGCCAAGGTTATTTAAATAGCCCGTGAGAGAGTCCATTTGAACGCAGAAACATTGCAGAAATGCTAAAGCGGCGCCAAACTTTTGTTGCTAACACCTATTTATATTTGCTACTTATATTCAGAATTCATAATAATTTGTCTATCTCTTTTATTACCAAAAACAACGAATTTGCAGAAATAGGTCGAATTTATCAAAACACACAATTTCACAAAATTGTAAATATTTCAAAATAAGAGGGTGTGCCAATCGGCAGCAATCTCCTATGGTGGGATATAATAATAACGTAATGGGTGCTTTTTTGCTGTGCCAAACGGTAACTTTCTTACTATACAAATTTTTGACGTTTCTGCCTGAGCAAAAACAAGCCAAGCTTTTTTAAATAATCAAAATTTATTAAAAATTGCCCATGACTTACGTAAACACAATTGTTTAGTAAACTTGCAATAAGAACGATTAAATACTTGGGTGTTGTTCCCAGATAAAAGTCTCTTTGGTCTCTTTAATTGTATCAAGATTTTATTAATATTTAGAAGCTGAATAATTGCTGATGCCGACGCCGTCCAACGAATTTTTCACACAGTTTGCAAATGTTCCAAATAATGGAAATGGAATTAGACCTGCGAATCAATTCACAACCAGCAAATGGAACTCTGCTTTATAAACTTAAAAATTTGCTTTGCTTCGTTCAAAATACTACTACTTAAAAAATATTCACCGCACTAAACGTTATATTTTTACAAACCCTACAACTGCTATCAATCCGCACACATCCTAAAGCGAGGTAATTGTTGCCTCCCCAAAAAACCTTTTGATGTCTTTGCCTTTGAAAAAGAAAAGGTGTAAGATAGGTTCGGCTATACTAGAAACGAAGGAAAAGAATAAGAAATTCGCGCGGTCGATTTTTTTATGTATCGTCATCTACCTCTGCCTTTTTATCACATCTCCTTGTGTTTATAAATCCCACCATAAAATTAAAATTACTTCTCTTGCAAACCATAATTTTGTGTAAACTTTTGGTATTACTCAATTTTTTTTTGTTCTATACTTACAGACTTTTCCTTTGGTGTTAGTGACGGTTAATAAATAGCTACAGTAATTTGAATTAAAACATTTTCTATGATTTGTTGGTTTTTATCACAGCTTTTGAAATGCAGCGTCATAGCTAATTAATTTACAAAATAAGAGCTATTTGGTTGTTGGTTCCATTATTGTAGTACGATAGTACCAATTGGCAATAAAGTATATTTAAAAAAAGTGAGGAACTGATTTTTTTTTGGAGGAGAACAAGGCGGCATCATTGAAGTGCCACAAATCAATTGCGTTACTACTCTTGCAACCTGGCCATATTTATGCTTCACTTCAACAAATAAAAGTTGAAATTGAGGAATTTGACCATTATTTCAAATTTGCTTCCTTCTTCGATTTTTTTAAGGGGCAGTGGTATTACGACTTCTTTTATTTACAAATCGGCAGTTTACAAATCCGTTTTCAGTCCATCCATGCGAACGACATCTGCATTGGAGGCATATAATGGCGTTCAAGAAGGGATTGTTCCTACACTAAAAAATCGAGATCGTTCAAAAACTCTTTATACCAACTATTTGACATTGATTCGAAGAATACGTCGTTTAATTAAAGATCTTTCGGTATCTCTTTTCCGCTATCCTTTACTTATTATCGCCATTAAATTGTGATGAACGTTATGTATGAACGTCTAATCCTTTAACATTAGTCAGCTTCTATTATACGGAACGATAAAAGGATAAAGTACCTATTACGGTGTTAATTGGAAAATATTTTATTTGGACTTCAAATGTGCAAATGGAGATCCATTAATACGACATAATATTTTTATAGAAAGGAAAATTAATGATATTTAATACATTATGTACATTTTTGATGTATGTTTCTGTAAAGAAATTAGCAGTAACACAATTGCTCAGACTCTTTTACAGACGAGTTTTTGTGTACTTAAACCATGAAAAATTTTACCACTTTTATCTGCCGTAATATTTAAACAGCTTAAAATAGTTTAATGTAAATTGATAAAAAGAACAAAATGCCTAATAAGGGCTTATAAATATTGAATATGGAGCGAAAAACGGATAAAGTACCTATTACGGTTTTAATTGGAAAATATTTTATTTGGACTTAAAATGGGCAAATACAAAATAATATGTTTATAATGTTAATTTCTAATGTATGTTTATGTAAAGATATTCATATAAATTAGCAGTAAGCCAATTGTTCACTTTTTTTACAGACCAGCTCTTGAGTACTTAAAATATGAAAAAGTTTGCCAATTTTCCATTGCCGTAATATTTAAACAGATTTAAATAGTTAAACGTAAATTGATAAAAAGAATAAAATGCCTAATACAGCATTATACAGACTGTTAAATATAAAATTGTTTATTTTCTAATATATAATTTATATTTTATACCAGTGGCACCATTTATGTATCGTGAAATGAAGTAAAAAATGTGTTAAGAAATAAATTTATGTTAGTTTTGAAATATTAAAAAAAAAAATAAAATAAATATTGACCTATTACGCCAATTATTGTTCTGCTGAAACTCAAAAAATATTATTTTGATTGCGGAAGTGAACGTTTCCAGTGTAAATACAAATGAATAGTTGAAAAACTGTTAACCACTTTTTTAGTTTGAATTCAGCGGGATATTTGCGTTAAATTTAGCAAGTTATGATTTCCTTATTTTAAATTTTTCTTTTTTATCCAAGAACAGAATTAGAAAAAAAATTGGATATAATGATTATCGTTATTTCTCAGTTTATTGACATGTTCCGGTAAGTATTAAAATTTGTAATACAAAGTGTTTGCAGCTATTTTATTTGCTTTTATATATAACGGTTATCGCTATATATATAATAGTTATCGTTATTTCTCAGTTTATTGACATGGTCCGGTAAGTGTTAAAACTTGCAACACAAAGTGTTTGCAGCTATTTTATTTGCTTTTATTTAGATTGCCAAGAAAAAAATTGTTCATTTCCCACTAAATAATTGATACTTATACCAGTGGCAGTATTTATTTACCCTAAAATGGAGGGGAAAAAAATTAAAAAATAATTTTAAGTTTTAAAATATTTGAAAAAAAGAAGTTAAAATAATCATTGACCTATTACCCAATTTATTATTCTGCTGCAACTCAAAAAATATTATTTCAGTTTTGATCGCGGAAATGTGTAAGTCCAAGTGAATAGCAAAACAATTTTAACTGGTATAATATATAAATTATTTATTGGGAAATAAACAAGTTTATATTTATCAGACTGCCAAATATAAAATTGTTTATTTTCCAATAAATAGTTTAGATATTATACCAGTGGCACCATTAATTTATCGTGAAATGAAGTGAAAAGACATGTTAAAAATAAATTTAAATGAAGTGAAAAGAGACGTTAAAAATACAAATTTAAGTTAGTCTCAGAATATTTGAAAGAAATAATAAAATAATGACCTATTACGCCAATTATTATTCTGCCACTCGAAATTATATTTTAGTTTTGATCGCGGAAGTGAACGTTTCCAGTGTGAGTACAACTGAATATTTAAAAAAATGTTAACCACTGTTTTAGTTCGCATTAACAAGAGTAAGCTGGTACATACCGTTTTACGTTAAGTTTCGTAAGTCATGACTTCCTTCCTTAAAATATCTTTTTTTATCGAAGAACAGAACTAGAAAAAATTGAATATTATTATTATCGCTGTTTCTTGTAATACACAGTTTGCAGTTTTTTCATTTGCTTTTATTTAACTGAGTTTTCACACTGCCAAATATAAAATTGTTTATTTTCCAATAAATAATTTATATTTTATACTAGTGGTAACATTTATTTATCGCGAAATGAAAAATATGTAAAAAAATAAATTTAAGTTAGTTTCAAAATATTAAAAAAAGAAGCTAAAATAAACATTGACCTATTACGCCAATTATCATTTGCTGCAAAAAAAACAGGATATACATAAAATGTTGCGCAAAATTTCGTAAGTCATAACTTCCTTCTTTTACATATCTTTTTTATCCCAGGACAGAATTAGAAAAAATTTAATATGAAGATTATCGTTATTTCCAGTTCATTGACATGGTTCGGTAAGTAACTTGTATTACAAAGTGTTTGCGGCTATTTTATTTGGTTTTATTTAACTGCGTTAGTTTTAGCGTTAGCCAAATATAAAATGTTTATTTTCCAAAAAGTAATTTATATATTGTACCAGTGGCACCATTTATTTATCATGAAATGAAGTGAAAAAATACGTTAAAAAACAAATTTAAATTAGTCTCAAAATATTAGAAAAAAAAAATTATAAAATAATGACCTGTTACGCCAATTATTATTCTGCCACTCGAAAATATATTATTTTAAGTTTGATCGCGGATGTGAACGAAAAATAAATAGCGCCACTGGTTTAAAATATAAGTTATTTATTGGAAAATAAACAATTTTGTATTTGACAGTATGAAAACGCAGTTAAATAAAAGCAAATAAAATAGCTGTAAACACTTTGTATTAAAAGTTTTAATTCTTACTGAACCATGCTAATAAACCGAGAAATAGCGATTATCATTATATCCATTTTTTCTAATTCTGTTCTTGGATAAAAAAAAAAGATGTTTTAAGGAGAGAAGTATATCCTGCTTACTCTTATTAATTCGAACTATAAAGTGGTTAAAAATTTGTTCAACTATTCACTTACACTGGAAACGTTCATTTCCGCGATCAAAACTAAAATATTGTTTTAAGTTGCAGCAGAATAATAAATAAATAAATAAATAAAACTAACTTAAATTAATTTTTTATTATGTTTTTCCACTTCATTTCACGATAAATAAATAGTGCCACTGGTATAAAATATAAATTATTTATTGGAAAATAAACAATTTTATATTTGGCAGTCTGAAGTCAAATAAAATAGCTGCAAACACTTTGAATTGCAAGTATGTATTAATGCTTACCGAACCATGTCAATAAACTGAGAAACAGCGATAATAATTACATATATCCAATTTTTTCTAATTCTGTTCATGGATAAAAAAAATATATTTTAAGGAGGGAAGTCATGACTTTCCAAATATAACGCAAATTTTTATGTATATCCTGTTTATTCTTATTAGTTCAAACTAAAAAAGTAGTTAAAAATTTTCCAACTTTTCACTTGTATTTACACTGTTTCAAAATTTTTTGAAAATAAAAAATTTAAGATAAACTTTGACCTATTACGCCACTTATTATTATGCTGCAACTTTAATATTTTAGTTTTGATCGCGGAAGTGAACGTTTCCAGTGTAAATACAAGTGAATAGTTGAACAAATTTTGAACCACTTTTTTAGTTTGAAGTAATAAACGGAAGCGTTAAATTTCATGCGTCATGACTTCTTTCTATTAAATATCTTTTTCGTATCCAATAACTGAATTAGAAAAAATCGAATATGAAGATTATCGCTATTTCTCAGTTCAGTGACATGGTGCTATAAGCATTAAAACTTATAATACAGAATTTTTGCACCTATGTACATATTTTATTTGCTTTTATTTAACTGCGTTTTCAGACTGCCAAATATAAAATTGTTTATTTTCCAATAAATAATTTATAAATTACACCAGTTGCACCTCTTAGTTATCGTGAAATGACAAAATATGTTAAAAAAGACATTTAAGTTAGTCTCAAAATACTAAAAAAACAAAGTTAAGATAAACATTGACCTATTACGCCAATTATCATTTTGCTGCAACTCAACAAAAATAATTCAGTTATGATCGGGGAAGAGAACGTTTCCAGTGTAAGCATAAGTGAGTAGATGAACAATTTGTAAACACTTTTAGTTTGAATTAATAAGAGTAAGTCGGATAGATATAAAATTTTGCGTTACATTTGGTAAGTCATGACTTCCTTCCTTAAAATAAATTTTTTTACCCAAGAACAGAATTAGAAAAAATTGGATATAATTATTATCGCTATTTCTCAGTTAATTGACATGGTCCGGTAAGCATTAAATTTGTAATACAAAGTGTTTGCAGCTATTTTATTTGTTTTCATTTAACTGCGTTTTCAGATTGCCAAATATAAACTTTTTTATTTTCCTATAAATAATTTATATATTATACCAGTGGGACTATTTATTTATCGTGAAATGAAGTGAAAAAATATGTTAAAAAATAAATTTAAGTTAGTTTCAAAGTATTTGAAAAAAAAGAAGCTAAAATAAAAATTGACCTATTACGCCATTTATTATTCTGCTGCAACTCAAAAAAATATTTTAGGTTTGATCGCGGAAGTGAATGTTTCCAGTGTAAGTATAAGTAAATAGATGAAAGTATAAGTAAAGTCATGACTTCCTTCTTTTAAATATACATAATTGTTTTTATCACAGAACACAATTAGAAAAAAATTTTATGTGATGATTATCGCTATTTCTCAGTTCATTGACGTTGTCCGGTAAGCATTAAAACTTGTAATACAAAGTGTTTGCAGCTATTTGACTTGCTTTTATTTAACTGCGTTTTTAGACTGCCAAATATAAAACTGTTTATTTTCCAATAAATAATTTATATATTACACCAGTTGCACTATTTAGTTATTGTGAAATAAAGTGAAAAAATATGTTAAAATATCTTTTTTTTTTTATCCCAGAACATAATCATATCGAAAACTGATTACCTGAATTAACTTTTATCGCTATTTCTCAGTTTATTGACATGGTCCGGTAAGCATTAAAACTTGCAATTCAAAGTGGTAGCAGCTATTTTATTAACAGAATGTTCAGAAATTTTTCAAATAGAAGTGGGAAATGGTATTCAATTTAACACCAAAAATTTTCCTTAATTCTTTTTTTTTATAAATTATTTTATTAATTTTTTGTTTTGTTTTTTATTTGTTTTAAAATATTTTTATACGTGTTGTCATTTCAAAGAAATATTTCTATGCTCATATTATTTTATATATATATTTTTAAGAAAAAATATTTAATTTTAATCTGATGGATATAAGATATGACATTCATCTTTTCTCGACCAAAGCCATATAACGATAAATACAACCAACATCAAAGATAGCAAAAGGCACAAAACCAATAACGCAACAACAATGCAAAGGCAGCAACAGCGACAGAGGCAGTCGGTAGAAGCAGCATTAACTACAGCACCACTACTAAAGGCAACAACAAATGCAGCAATGGGCCCAACTTGCCTCTTAACGATAAAATAAAAGTACAAAACCCTATAACTAAGCGCACACGCACAAACATTCATACCCACATACACATGATTCAAATGTTCAGGCGAGACAACCAAGAATGAAAGCAGCAACAGAGTCAGGCAGGCAGTGTTCGTGCGGTCGTTTGTTAGCCCATAGTGTGAATGAACTTTTCTCTTTGTGTTTTTGTAGCAATTCCGTTTTGCTAACATTGTACGTAATAAACCCAACCCCCCGCAAAATTTGTGCAATAAGGAAACCAATGAAAAAAGAGAGTGTTTGAATATAAAGAGAATAACACCAAATATTTGTATTAAATAGGGGCGTAAGAGAATTTAATTTAGAGTTGTACACGGAAGAGCACTGCCACCAGCGCCCCCACTTAGGAAAATTCAAGCAAATAAACATTGGCAAAGCCATGCTGTACTCAACTCAACATACACATGCACACACACACACGCAAACACAAATGCCTGAACGCCTATGTCGCATTTTTATTAGTGTAGTATATGCGAGCATGGGAGGGAGCATTGAAGTGAGAGTAAAACATGTGAGTTTGCAGAGCGAGCGCACTTTTTCATTTGCTTCAATAATGGCGGTGGTGAGCCACACAGAGCAGTGTGTAGTGTGTTTTAGCGACCGACCATATCACTGTCATTGACTGCCTGATGAGTACGTAAGCGCGCCTCCGTACGGTACGTTTTTGCTGTTAGATAGAGCGGTTTTGGCAAAATCATTCAACCAAACGAAAAAAAACAACACGAATATCAAATAGTTTATAATAAAGAAGAAGAGGAAGAAAAATTAGCCAAATTTTGAGAAATAACAACAACAGCCATAAGTCATAACACAAAGTTTATAGATAACAACAAATAATACCTAATAGTTTTATGTGAGAAATAAACCAACAAAGAAAACAAAGAATGAAGTGGAATGCAAAAATGTTAAAGAGCAAAACATAGAACCAAGTGATTTTGGGTTTCAGAATAATTGAAATGGAAATTGTTATTGTGTTTTGAAACTGCATCAGAAAGAAAAAACATGCAAACAAGCAAAAACAACATAAATTAATTAAGAATTAGTGTTAATTAAACCAAATACATAAAAAAGTAATCATATAAAATGTCGAAATAGTTGTCAACAGCGGAAGTTTGTACAGTAACAGAATTAACGGTATTATGAAAAAAAAAAAGGAAAAATGGATTGCCGCTAGTGGAACGATACAATTTAAAGTGCAATACAACTGTGAAATTAAAGCAAACAAAAATAAATACAAAAATATGGAAAATAACATAAGCCGATAAGAAATGAATAAATGTGTGGTGAAGCTAAAGAAAGAAAGATAACTATCTGAAAAAATAAAATAAAAACAAAGAGTGCAGTGTTAAACAACAGAACTGATACTGTAATTAACAGTTCAATGTTAATAGTGGCCTAAAGTTTAAACAAAAATAACAGAGTGTTTTGTTAAGGCGTAAAAATCTAGAAAAAAAAATCAAATACGCAATAGAAATTGAAAAACAAATCGTAAACAATTTAAATTCATGCTCCAAAATAATTTAAAATAACAGATACAAAGTTCTATGCTGATCAATGAAGCCTTGTTTATATCCCTAGTTACTGCACGGAAACCATATATTAATAATTAATATAAAACCCTATGGCATTTATGTGATTAAACCGGTAGTCAGTTCTCTTTAAAACTGTCAATGAAACCACGAAAATACCCGATTTTTCTGGTAAACACAGCAAATGATTATTTCTCATACAGAAAACTTCAAAAAATCTTATGTGTAAACAAATTTATAACCTCATATAAAAATAATAAATTAATTTAATGCATCTGGTGTATGTTATGCTTAGAGCAAAATAGTGACGAATAATTATGAAATCAACACAAAACAATATAAATTCTTAAAACTAAAGAAAAACCTGACGCAATTTTGAATACTCAGAAATGAATCGGTTCATCGATGATTCATACTAAAATAAACCATAATAGTGGCATTGTTTCTATTGGTTGAAAATATGAAAATATTCTATACGTGTCATACCTGATCTTCATTCTGCCCGGGTCATATTGGATACGCACAATTTTTAGAACGTTATTCAAAATGAAATGTTAAAAATTTTATTAACTTCAACTATATAAAATAGGACTTAAAGTCGGTTACATTTAATACTAGTCGAACCGGGCCCGCTCCGCAGCGCCTTCTTTAACTCTTTTAAGGCCAAAACAGAATGGGAGCGTTGTGCTTTATTTTTGAGTGTCGCGTTGGAAAATTCATCTCTGTAAAAGTTAAAAGTTAAAAAAAAAATGATTTTGTATGTCAGGTTCGTAATCTACTCCCGAATATACTTGATTTGAGCCCCATATAGATAGGAACGTTCAATTTGTCTGCATGGAGGAGTTTTGGGGTTAGGGCGACATCCTGGGTACTAGGATAAATTTTTTAATACCATATTTGAATTCTACTCTTCAATACCTTTTACTTGATTTCGGTTGGTGTTTTTTTGGGGTTAGGGGGGAGGGTCCGCCCCCTTCCGATATTAACAAATTATAAACCTTATTCGCCCTTAATCCTTAATTTACTCCCGAATAACTTTCATGTAAGTCCCAAATCGCCATGATGGTCCAATAAACCTATTTGAGGAGCTTTTGGGGCTGGGGCGGCCCCCCAGTTGTTTGGACCCACTTTTTAATATGAAATTGGTGCTCTACTCCTGAATACCTTTCATTTGAGCCCCATATTATCCCGATCGGTACATTTTTATTTATATTGGGTTGTACTGTTGAACTAAGGGTCCGCCCCCTTCCGATAACGGATGTGAATATTCGGAAGTTGTTGTGGGTAGCAACTAGAAGCCGTCTTCCTTCTCTTGTTCCTGTGGCATCACAATGAACGAAAACGTCTAAGTGAGTCTGACTGCCACTTAAACCAAACCTGATCTAGCATGTCCGTCCGTCTGTTCGTCCGCCTGTGAAAATCACGATAGCAATCGAATGAATAAACATACATATCTATTTGAAAATTTTCACAGAATTTCTTATCGTTGCAGGCCTTTGGGGTTTGCAAATGGGCCATATCGGTTCAGATTAAGATATATCTTCCATATAAACCGATCTCCTGATTTCACATCTGGTGTCCATGCAAACCGCAATTTTTGTCTGATTGGACGAAAATTTAGCACGTAGTGTTCTGTGATGACTTCCAACAAATGTACCAAGAACGGTCCAAATCGGTCTATAATCTGATATAGCTCCCATATAAACCGATCTCCCGATTTGACTTTTTTAGCCCTTACAAGCCGCAATTTTTGTCCGACTTCCCGATTTCAAGTCGGGAGCCCCTGAAAGCCGCAATTTTTGTCCTTAATCTGAACCGTCGTCTCTTACTTTCTACAGGATGTTTTAGGAAAATACCAATTTGATTGGTATCGTAGTAAACCTTTTAATGGAATGAAGTTCAGGTATCATATCAATATCTAATACAGCATCACTAAAATTACAATTCTTTTTCAGATCTTACAGAGTCATAAGCAAAACTAAAACAGTATAAAAATCCAAAAGTAATATCTACCGCAATAATTACGATTGAAAGGAAACCACAAACAGCCATTGTGTTCAACTATAAACCTCATAAAAATCAGCAATTATATATATAAAAAAAAACCAAGTTGTTAAAATGTCTCCCAACAAGACGTCATACAAGAGTGTTCAAACAAAATCTTCAAAAAATTTAATAGTTCTAATGAAACATATGCTAGCCAACATTTTCATAATGCAATAATCAGTGTTCAAGAAGAAAAAGTTTAAAAAAAATTTCCATTAAAAAAAAATATATCCAAAGTGAGCAAAAAATGTCTGGCAAATCTCTTAAAATCCTAAAATTCTCGGTGTACTTGAAAAATATCATTTTACATGTTACATTACCCCCTCCCGGTTGGTCTTTAAATACCTGAGAAGTCTATGAAATGTGAAACGTGGTGACACGAGAAGAGAGAAGAGAAAAAATTGTTTTAATGTGAAACTAAAAAATTTTAATTCCCAAGAAATCAAAGTGAAAACAAACCCCCGTTGGCAAAATATTCCCCTTATCCTGGCCCTCTCCCCTGTCACTCACTCTCTTGCTCTCCCATCCTTTTGTTGCCTAAACCAAAAAAAAACTGCTTACAAGCATTACGACGACGACAAAGACGGCGACAACGCTGTTGCTGCTGCAGCTTAGATTACAACTCCATTGCGGGGCTTATATGGTGAGTAATTTAACACCATACCCAAGCGTTGGCCATCTTTAATGCATCATATGGAGTAATTTTGTGATTTGGAGTTCAACGAAATTTATAAAAAAATATTTTGCTGAACCTTCAGAGTTGCTGTCTGTATGTTGCTGCTGCATTTTATGTTGGTGTTTTCTTAATTTATTGTTGCATTCATCGTCCTTAGCAAACTTTGCATTTTAACAGATGTTGTTGTAACAAGTGAAGGAGTAGCGGAGCACAAACAAGTGTTATATAACAGGTAAGTTGAAAAAATTAATTTTTTTTTGATAAAACCATTTGAATTTCCAACATAAAATCTTCCGTATAATAAAAATTAATTTGTGTGTGTTGCCTATTTAACATTTTGCTCCTCTGATGGGGAGTTCCCCTCTCATGATGAAGATCTTTTTCTTAAGGGTGTCTTCAACAATTTGAAACCGACGTCGGTAATGAAGAAGCTGACAAATCTAGGCATCAATACTACATTAAAAAAGCTTTTGAATAAATTACGGGGTAGTTGACACGAAGTGTTACCTAGTTCACTCTGGTATATCTGTCAAACTAGAAATGACAGCCAGATGATATTTGTTTTAATGACAGCTCATTATATGGTTTACAAGCCACCAAAAGCATTTACTTCTGAGTTTATCAAAAAGAAGGCTTAAGAAGTCAAATCGGAAAATCGGTTTATATGAGAGCTATATCAGGTTATCGACCGATTTGAACCGCACCTAACACAGTTGTTGGAAGTCAAGACAAAACACTTCGTGGAAAATTTTCACCAAATCGGATAAGAACTGCGGCATCCAGGGTCTTAAGAAACCAAATCGGGAGATCGTTTTATATGGGAGCAAGAATTCAAGCGAATGTCTTTATTCGTTAAAACGCTATTGTGATTTCGACAAACGGAGTGACGGACGGACTTTGCTAGATCGACTTAAAATGTCAAGATGATCCAGAATATACATATGTACATACTTAATGGGATCGCAGATAAATATTTCGAGGTGTTACAAACGGAATGACTAAGTCAGTATACCCCAATCCTATGGTGGTGTGTATAAGATTCGTGATGGGGATAAAGCTTTATAGTATAATTGTGTTATACAGGGTGCATCAGAGAAACTTAGTTATTTGAAACAAATAAAAATGTGTTAAGTTCGGACGAGCCGAATCTTACATACCCTCCACCATGGATCGCGTTTGTCAACTTCTTTGCCCGATATCTCGTTATAGGTAAACAAAGGATAATGGATAAGAATTGCTATGCTATTGAAGCTACAGCAGATTATGGACTGATTCGGACCGTACTTGGTTTGAATGTTGGAGACCATAATAAAAGTCATTGCGAAAAATTTCTGCTAAACCGAATAAGAATTGCGTCCTATAGGGGCTCAAAAAATAAGATCGGGATATAGTTTTATATGGAAGCTTTATCAGGTTATGGACCTATTTAGACCATATCTAGCACGTATGTTTACTGTCATAAAAGTCTTTGTGCAAAATTTCAGCCAAATCGGTTAAGAATTGTGCTCTCTAGAGGCTCAAGAAGTCAAGATCCGGTATCGGTTTGTATGGCAGCTATATCAGGTTATAAACCGATATGGATCATTCCTGGTAAAGTTATTGGAAGTCAAAACAGAACACCTTATGCAAAATTTCAGCCAAATCGGTTAAGAATGGCACCGTCTACAGGCTCAAGAAGTCAAGATACGAGATCGGTTTATATGGCAGCTATATCAGGTCATGCATCAATGTGGACTATACTTGGCACAGTGGTTGGAAATTAATAAACAACAGTTCATGCGAAATTTCCGGCAAATCGGATAAAAATTGCGCCCTCTAAAGGCTCAAGAAATCAACATCCGGTTTCGATGTATATGGCAACTATTCTAGGTTAAGAATCGATTTGCACCATTCTTGGCGAAGTTATTGGAAGTCCAAACAAAATACTTCAACCAAAATTTTAAACAAATTAGATGAAAATTGCGCCCAATAAAGGCTCAAGAAGTAAAAATCCGAGATCGGTTTATATGGCATCATAGTTTGAATCGATTTGAACCATTCTTTCAGCACTGTTTTTAGAACACCTAATGCCAATCCCATGGCAGCCAGTTGTACGTACCAGACTGACCCGGTGGAGTTCTTCATCGGCAAGGGCTGCGGCCTCAGTATACAACGCACTTCTACAACAACAACAACACCTCATGCCAAATTTCAGTGGAATTGGATAAGAATTGCGTCCTAAAGAGGCTCAACAAGTCAAGATCCGAGATCGGTTTATTGGGCAGCTATTTCAAAACGTGAATCGATATGGCCCGTTTACAAAACCAACTGATCTACACTAACAGGAAGTATTTCTCTAAAACTTCTAGCGCCTAGCTTTACTTTCTTCAAAGTTAGCGTGCTTTCGACAGATAGGAGTTTTTAATAAGAGTGCTACAAAGTTTATTTTTTAAATAAAATCAAAACGGTTGTGGATAACAAAGAAATCCTTTATTTTCGTGAAAGTACGTTCAATGCCAATTTGTATGGAACTCGATTTCTTTTACATGGACTTAATCCAATTTTCGACAGTTTTCAGACATAAATCGGCCGATACTGCTCCAATTTCGGTTTCAATGTTCGCACGAAGTTCTTCAATCGTCGCTGGCTTGTTGGCATATACCATAGACTTGACATGGCCCCACAGGAAATAGTCTAACGGCGTCAAACTGCACGACCAAGGCGACCAATCTAGGTAACACGTTCTCCAAACTTGGTTTCCAATAAATTTATTGTGACATTCGCTATGTGGCTTGTAACGTGACAGTAACGTGTAGCAGTAACGTGCCGGTCTTGTTCCTCACGGAAGAAGTACGGCCCAATGACGCCGCCGGCCCATGATGACTCATGGAGTACGTGTGGATTGCCGTCTGACCAATAAAGCATATTTTGCTTATTGACGAAGCCATTCAGCCAGAAATGAGCTTCGTCGCTAAATTGGACGTAGCGCTATTAACGTTGAGGCCACTGACTTCAAATTTCGGTACTAAATTTTAATAATTTTGACTCGTTGTTGGCTCGAATATCATTTCATCATGAAATGGCAAACCTTACTGAAGAGAAATGCCAAAAGGGCCGAAAAAAATATGCTGTAACGCCATCATAAAGATATCTCTTTCCGTTCCAAAATGGCAGACTTATTTCCACATATTATTTTTTCCCATCCCACTGTGCGTCGTTTACTGTCCCTATCTTTCGACTTTTGTAGTGTGAAAAACCCTTTATTCGGTCTCAGATTGTTTGTGTTACAAACTTAATGAGGAAATTAGTCCTATGGTTTTTCAAATTCAACATTGTGCAACAAAGGAAAGGCGAAAGGCACCTTTTACACTTTGGGTGCTTAAAAGGCTTGTTATGCATGGGCTGTATACTGCATTTGTCACACCTATAGTCGTATATGGTGTTGCGGTCTGTAACCAATGAGATCTCCTTCTTGATTTCAAAAAAAAAAAAATGACAGACGGACAAATAGCGCAGAAAGGATATGCGGACAGATAGATATGGCATAGCCGCATCAAGAGGAATTTCTGAGTCAAATCGTGCTATTTACCAAAGTAGTGGCAGCGTGGGAAGCTCTAATGTCCATCCATCCGTTCGTCTCTCTGTCAGTCCATATGTGTAAATCAAATGCATCTAATCTATGTAGGTCGTTAAGGCTTGCAAAAAGAAGTCATGTTTAGATATAGCGCCATATAAATCGATCAAATCAGAGATCGACTTTTTGTGTCACTAGAGAATGCAATTCTTATCCGATTTGGTTAAAATTGTGAACACTGACTTCTGCTATGACCTCCAACATCCATGCTAGGTTTGGCCCGAATCGCTCTATAATTTGGAATAGCTCCCGTATACACCAATGTCCCGATTTGACATCTTAAGCCCCTAGAGGACGCAATTCTTATCCTATTGGGTGAAATTTTGCACAATGACTTCTGCTATGACCTCCAACATCCATGCTAAGTATGGCCCGAATCGCTCTATAACATGGAATAGCTCTCGCACACACCAATGTCCCGATTTAATGTCTAAAGCCCTTAGAGGACGCAGTTCTTATTCTATTGCCTGAAATTTTACTTAATGACTTTTGCTATGACCATGCCAAGTATGACCCTCATCGGTCCATTCATTATATGTAGCTCCCATATAAAGCGATCTTCTGATTTGATTATTTGTGCTCGTAGAAGGCGGAATTCTTATTCGATTTGGCTGACATTTTGCACCTTGACTTACTCTATGACCTTCAACATCCACGTCAAGTGTGGTTCGAATCTGTTCATTCATTACTTGATATAGCTCTCATATAACCTGATCTGCCCATTGTACTTTTTAAGCCGTTAAAGGGTTTGTTTCTTGTCACAATGACCTCTGCTATGACCTTTAATATCCATGCCAAGTATAGCACGAAATATAGGTTGAAATGTAGCTCCCACATCAACCTATATTTCGATTTGATTTCTTTAACACCTTGAGGAAGAAAAAACCCTGGGATTAATTGCTTAGCATTTCATTATATTTTTACCCCCACCACCATAGGATGGGGGTATACTAATCTAGTCATTCCGTTTGTAACACCTCGAAATATTGATCTAGGACCCCATAAAGAATATATATATTCTTGGTGGTCTCGACATTCTGAGTCGAACTAGCCATGTCCGTCCGTCCGTCTGCCGAAATCACGATAGCGGTCGAACGCTAGCTGCTTGAAATTTCTCACAGATACTTTTTATTGATGTGGAAGCCACCGTAGCGCAGAGGTTAGCATGTCCGCCTATGACGCTAAACGCCTGGGTTCGAATCTTGGCGAGACCATCAGAAAAAAATGTACAGTTGTGGTTTTCCCCTCCTAATGCTGGAAACATTTGTGAGGTACTATGCCATGTAAAACTTCTCTCCAAAGAGGTGTCGCACTGCGGCACTCCATTTGGACTCGGCTATAAAAAGGAGGCCCCTTATCATTGAGCTTTAACTTGAATCGGACTGCACTCATTGATATGTGAGAAGTTTGCCCCTGTTCCTTAGTGGAATGTTAATGGGCAAAATTTGCATTTACTTTATATTGATGTAGGTTGTTTTGGGGATTGCAAATGGGCCATAACGGTTAAGATTTCGATCTAGCTCCAATATAAACCGATCTCCCGATTAGACTTCTTGAGCCCCTGGAAACCGCAATTTTTGTCCGATTTGGAAATTTCGCACATAGTGTTCAGTTGTGACTTTCAACAACTGTGCTAATTACGGTCCAAATCGATCAAGAACCTAATATAGCTCCCATATAAACCAATATCCCGATTTGACTTTTTGAGCCCTAACAAGCCACAATTTTTGTCCGATTCAGTTGAAATTTTGCATATAGGGTTCTGTTGTGACTCTCAACAACTGCGCCAAGTACGGTCCAATTCGGTCTATAACCAGTGGGGTTCCCATATTTTAGCAAAATCCATGGTGGTAGGTTCCTAAGATTCGGCCCGGCCGAACTTAGTTCGCTTTTACTTGTTTTACTTCTGGCCTATTATGAGAAACGTTCAAAACGTTCTGGGGTCTTGACTTCTTGAGCCTCTAGAGGGCGCAATTGAGCCACTAGAGGCCGCAGTTCTTATCCGATTTGGCTGAAATTTACCAAGACGTTTTTTGCTATGACTTCCAACAACTGTGCCACATATGGTTCAAATCGGTTCATAGCCTTATATATTGGGTTGCCCAAAAAGTAATTGCGGATTTTTCATATAGTCGGCGTTGACAAATTTTTTTCACAGCTTGTGACTCTGTAATTGCATTCTCTCTTCTGTCAGTTATCAGCTGTTACTTTTAGCTTGCTTTAAAAAAAAGTGTAAAAAAAGTATATTTGAATAAAGTTCATTCTAAGTTTTATTAAAAATGCATTTACTTTCTTTTAAAAAATCCGCAATTACTTTTTGGGCAACCCAATAGTTTCCATTAGTTTGTATTTAACTAAACTAATGAATAAAGTTAATTTCGATCTTATCTTCCAACTAATTTATATACTGGTGTTGTGATTTAAATGCATTCCGAACGTCTGTCTTTGCTAAAGTTATTCCTAATAATGAGGGGTTTTAGTCTCATGTTCACCTAAATTTGAGAACCATTAGTTTTTAACTATAAGCCATAAGACTGCAATTTTATATGTGTGTGTGAGTGTGTGTAGATTTGTTTTGTTTATAGCCACACCTTGTCCATTGGACACTTCCTTATTTATAAATAAATTTTTAATTAAAAGTATTTGTGTAGCAGCAAGAGAGAGGCAAAAAAAAAACAAACAAGTAAAAAGACGTTAAGTTCGGCCGGGCCGAACTTTGGATACCCACCACCTCGGGTATATATGTAAAACACCTCTCGTCAAAATTCGGTGAAAAAACATACCTTATGCCCCATAGCAGCTATATCGATATATGTTCCGATTTGAAACAAATACTAGGAAGTACAAAACATTGTTGGATGTCGAAAAGCCATAAGTCACAGTGTCAAATTTCAGTGAAATCGGATTATAAATGCGCCTTTTATGTGGCCATGACTATATGGCAGCTAAATCCAAATCTGCACCGCTTTGGGCCAAGTTGCAGAAAAAACTCGAAGAACCTAACATAACTCAAATTTCGATGAAATCGGACTATAAATGCGACATTTTTGGCCCTCAAAACCTTAAATCGAGATATCGGTCTATATTACAAACGGATATCCAAATCTGGACCGATTTAAGCCAAATTGAAAAAGAACGTCGAAGGGCCCAATACAACTTACTGTCCGAAATTCTGGCGACATCGGACAATCAATGCGCCTTTTATTGAATCAAAACCTTAAATCTAGAGATCGGTCTATATAACAGCTATATTCAAATCTGGACCGATCTGAGCCAAATTAAAGAAGGATGTCGAAGGTCCTAACACTACTCACTGTCCCTAATTTCGGAGACATCGGATAATAAATGCGCCTTTTATGGCCCCAAAATTTAAAATCGAGAGATCGGTCTATATGGCAGCTATATCCAAATCTGGACCGATCTATGCCATATTGCAGAAATATGTCAAGGGCCTTGACTTAACTCACTGTCCTGAATTTCGACGACATCGGACAATAATTGCGCCTTTTATGGGCGCAAGACCTTAAATCGAGAGATCGGTCTATGTGGCAGCTATATCCAAATCTGAACCGATCTGAGCCAAATTGAGGAAGGACGTCGAGTGGCCTAACATAACTCTCTGTCCCAAATTTCAGCAAAATCGGATAATAAATGTGGCTTTTATGGGCCTTAGACCCCAAATTGGCGGATCGGTCTATATGGCAGCTATATCGAAATCAGAACCGATCTGAGCCAAATTGAGGAAGGATTTCGAGTGGCCTAACATAGCTCTCTGTACCAAATTTCAGCAAAATCGGATAATAAATGTGACTTTAAAGGGCCTTAGACCCTAAATTGGCGGATCGGTCTATATGGCAGCTATATCGAAATCTGTACCGATCTGAGCCAAATTAAGGAAGGATGTCGGGTGGCCTAAGATAACTCTCTGTCCTAAATTTCAGCAAAATCGGATAATAAATGTGGCTTTTATGGGCCTTAGACCCTAAATCGGCGGATCGGTCTATATGGGGGCTATATGAAGATATAGTCCGATAAAGCCCATCTTCGAACTTAACCTGCTTATGGACAAAAAAAGAATCTGTGCAAAATTTCAGCTCAATATCTCTATTTTTAAAGACTGTAGCGTGATTTCAACAGACAGACGGACAGACGGACGGACATGGCTAGATCGTCTTAGATTTTTACGCTGATCAAGAATATATATACTTTATAGGGTCGGAAATGGATATTTCGATGTGTTGCAAACGGAATGACAAAATGAATATACCCCCATCCTTCGGTGGTGGGTATAAAAATGTGTATGCATTTTTTCAAATTCTTCTTTTTTTTCATAAAAAACAACAACAAATAACCGCTACAAAAAAACTGAAAACAAATTTTTGCGAATTAAACAAAAAGACAAAAAACTGCGAAAAACACCAGCCAATTTAGAGTACATTGACCTTCAAAGCAAAAAAAAAAAAGATAATAAACAAAAAAAAAACTTGTTACTATAGCAAGATAAGCATGAGGAGAACCCTCTACTCTAGCATAGTGCTCGCCCAGAGCTCGACAGTCCAGAAACAAATTTGCTAAATTTAATAAACAAATGGGATCAACGTACAACAATAGAATGAAAACGAAACTGAAATTCGAAGAATAACCGGCAGGGAGGGAGTAAAGCTAAGAGCATGTGTTCGCTTGTAGGAGGAGAATGAGTGATTAGGCATCATGGGAAAAAAATAACATCATGATTCTATTAAAAACTAATAAATTCTACTCGGACAAGTTTTGACAAATACTTAATAGGAATATATACATACAGGGTGGCTGATGAAAGCCGCTACCAAAAAAAAATGTAATAACTTTTTTTCTATTTAATAATAATAATTTAATAATTAATTTAATTAATTAATTAATTAATTTAATTAATAATAATTTAATAATTAATTTAATAATTTAATTTAACATGAATAAAAGAAAAATGTATTCCATACACCGAAAAAAAAATGTAGCAATATTCATCATTGTAGCAATATTCATCAGCCACCCTGTATATAAATTGTATATTGGGTATATTGGAGGAATGTCAAGGGATAGGGAGGGATCAAAGCGTTAAGCTTAAAGAGTTATTGTTAAGGTGTTATTTAAAAAAATGAAGGGATTTTATGAAAAGATAATGGCAGAAACCCCTTAGATTTTTATACGCACCACCGAAGGATGGGGTATATTCATTTTGTCATTCCGTTTGCAACACATCGAAATAATTATTTCCGACCCTATACAGTATATATATTCTTGATCAGCGTAAAAATCTAAGACGATCTAGACATGTCCGTCCGTCTGTCCGCCTGTCTGTTGAAATCACGCTACAGTCTTTAAAAATAGAGAAAATTTTGCACAGATTCTTTTTTTTGTCCATAAGCAGGTTAAGTTCGAAGATGGGCTATATCGGACTATATCTTGATATAGCCCCCATATAGACCGATCCGCCGATTTAGGGTCTTAGACCCATAAAAGCCACATTTATTATCCGATTTTGCTGAAATTTGGGGCAGTGAGTTGTGTTAGGCACATCCTTCGTCAATTTGGCTCAGATCGGTCCAGATTTGGATATAGCTGCCATATAGACCGATCCTCCGATTTAGGGTCTAAGGCCCATAAAAGCCACATTTTTTATCCGATTTTGCTGAAATTTGGGACAGTGAGTTTTGTAAGGCCCATCGATATTCATCGTTAATTTGGCTCAGATCGGTCCAGATTTGGATATAGCTGCCATATAGATCGATCCTCTGATTTATGGTGTAAGGCCCATAATAGCCACATTCATTATCCGATTTTGCTGAAATTTGGGACTGTGAGATGTGTTAGGCCCTTCGACATCCCTTGTCAATTTGGTGCAGATCGGTTGAGATTTGGATATAGCTGTCATATAGACCGATTTCTTGATTTATGGTTTTGGACCCATAAAATGCTCATTTATTGTCCGATATCGCCGAAATTTGGGACAGTGAGTTAAATTAAGCCCCTTGACATACTTCTGCAATATCGCACAGATCGGTCCAGATTTAGATATAGCTGGTATATAGACCGATATCTAGGTTTTAGGTTTTGGGGCCATAAAAGACGCATTTATTGTCCGATGTCGCTGAAATTTGTGACAGTGAGTTTGGTTAGGCTCTTCGACGTCCTTCCTTAATTTTGCCCAGATCGGTCCAGATTTGAATATAGCTGCCATATAGACCGGTCTCTCGACTTAAGGTTTTGGGCCCATAAAAGCGACATTAATTGTCCGATTTCGCTGAAATTTGGGACAGTGCTTTGACATTTTTATGCAACTTGGCCCAAATCGGTCCCGATTTGGATATATCTGCCATGTAGACCGATATCTCGATTTAATGTCTTGGCCCCACAAAAGGCGCATTTATAATCCGATTTCACTGAAATTTGGCACAGTGACTTATGTTAGGCTTTTCGACATCCGTTTCGTTTATAGTTCAGATCGGTTTATTTTTAGATATAGCTAATGTACTTATTAGTATTTGGTCCAAATCCAAACATATTTGGATATAACTGAAATGGGACATAAGGTATAAAATTTTCACCGAATTTTGATGAAAGGTGGTTTACATATATACCCGAGGTGGTGGGTATCCAAAGTTGAGCCCGGCCAAACTTAACTCCCTTTTTACTTGTTTTATATATATTTGGATAAGAATTGCGACCCCTAGAGGCTGAAAAAGTCAACTGGAGAGATCGGTATATATGGGAGCTATACCATTTTATAGACCCACTAGCTGCCCCTGGCTTGCTTCGCTGCGCCTTCTTTTACTTTATATGGAGCAAAAGTTTCCTTGGAATATTTATTTTCGACAATTAAAGATCTTTTAGTGAAATACCATGCTACGAAAATAGTATTGGGTTGCCCAAATAGTAATTGCGGATTTTTTAAAAGAAAGTAAATGCATTTTTAATAAAACTTAGAATGAACTTTAATCAAATATACTTTTTTACACTTTTTTTCTAAAGCAAGCTAAAAGTAACAGCTGATAACTGACAGAAGAAAGAATGCAATTACAGAGTCACAAGCTGTGAAAAAATTTGTCAACGCCGACTATATGAAAAATCCGCAATTACTTTTTGGGCAACCCAATATATCGCTTGACTTACAGTTTGACAATATAAGTGCCTTTATCTGAATCCCATATGATCTTTATTGGTCTACGAATTTAAGTTTGGATGTAAGGTGTACTCCATTCTTAAAATATTTCATTTCAGCCCGATATTCTCATGATGTGTGATTTAGTGGTGTTTTCGAGGGAGAGGTGGTCCCCTATATACTTGGCCCTGAAAAAATATCAGCATCGTGCTCTTCTCTCAAATACCATTTATTTAAACCCCATATTGCCATTGGCTTAAGAGGAGTTTAAAGGATGAGGCGTCCCCCAAACACATGGCCCTAAAAAAGGTTATCAAATTCGTATTCTAATCTCAAATACCTTTCATTTGAGCCACATATTGGCATGGTCGAAAAATTTTTTTGTCTTTGGGGGTGTTTTGGTGAAGGGGTGATGGCCTAAATACATGGTCCTACATTTGGATATCAATTCGTATTCTACTCCCCAATACCTTTATTAGAGCCCCATATTGAGATGGTTACTAAAAAATTGCTGTTTGTGGGGTATTTTGGGAAAGGGGTAGACCCCCAGAAAATTGGTCCCGAAAATGGGTACCATTTCTTGCTCTACCCCCAATACCTTTCATATAAGCCCCACATTGACATGGTCGGTAAATATGCCCGATTTAGGGGTGTTTTGGGGAGTGGGGTGGTCCCCTAAATTCTAAGTCCTGAAAATATATCCGCAACGTGCTCTATTCTCATATATCTATATATCATTTATTTGAACCCCATATTGCCACTGCCCTCAAAATTTGATATTAAATTCGTTTTCTTATCTCATTTCAACTCCTTATTGCAAAAGTCAGCAAATATGTCCGGTTTGGGGTATTGGCGCTAAAAACTATAAATATTTAGTTCCACCCTCTTTAAGACTCAAATTGTCTTGGTGAGCAAATACGTCCTATTTGGGGGTTGTTATGGTGGTGGGACGTCCGCTAGACAGTTGGTCTCTAATGTTGATATCAGATACGTGGTCTACTCCCACATACCTTTAATTTGAGCCCCATATTTCCATAGTCGGCAAACATGACAGGCATGGGGGGTGTTTTGGGGGATGGGCGGCCACTCAGTGAGTTGGCCTTGAAAATATCGGATTCGTGTTCAATTTTAAAAACCCTCTTATTAGAGCCTCATATTGCAATAGTCAGAAAATATTTACTATTTGGGTGGCGTTGTGGGGATGGGGTGGCCCCATAGACACTTTTCCCGAATATTGATATCAAATTCGTGCTTTACTCCCAAAGACCTTTCATTTGAGCCCCATATTGCTATGGTCGTAAATTTGTCCCCTAGGGGGGGATGTTTTTGGTGAGAGGCGGCCCCCCAAACACTTGGTCCCATATTTGGATATGAGATTCGTATTCTGCATTCAAATACCTTTTATTTAAGCCCCATATTCCTATGGTCAGTAAATAAGTCCTGTTTGGGGGGTGTTTTGGGATAGGGGTGGACCCCCAGAAACGTGGTCCCACATTTGGATATCAGATTCGTATTTTACTCGCAAATACCTTTTATTTGAGTCCCATATTGCCATGGTCGGTAAATATGTCCGATTTAGGGGTGTTTGGGGGGTTGGGGTGGTCCCCCTAGCTTTTGGTCCGACAATTGGATATCAGATACGTTTTCTTATCCTAAATACCTTTCATTTCAGTCCCATATTGTCGTGATTGGTCTAAATATATGTTTGGAAGGTTTTAGGGTGGGTCAGCCCCGCTAGGTATATAGACCGATATGAATCATGCTTCGTAAGGGAAACCACCATAGAAAATTTCATCCAAGTTGAAGAATAATTACGATCTCAAGTAGTTCAAGGAGTCAAACTGGAGGTGGGTTTATAAGAGAGCTTCGTTTATCGAATAGGCCAAATCGAATTACAATCACTGAAGAAGATAAATCGGGAATCCGGTTATATCGAGCTTTATTAGAATATCAATCTATTTGGCCTATTTACAACCATCTTACGCTAATAAGAAGTGTTTGAGCAAAATTTCAAGCGTCTAGCTTATCTCCTTAAAAGTTAGTATGCTGTCGACAGATGGGCGAACATTACTTACTGACTTTACGTTTTTTTTCTTTAATTGGTTATGAAAGAACATTTGTTCCGCTAGCCGAACGTAGAATAGCGTTCTAAGTTTCGAACCATTTGATCTTTCCATCGGAATTTTGGTCATCCCGGTTTGCGTATATAACCGTGTTTGCCTTCAAAAGCCTTCTTTGCTGGAGCTTTTTCATCCATTCTGAAAACATGATCTAGCCAACGCAGCCGATGTATTTTGATACGTGTAACTATGCTATCGTCGTCATACAGCTAATACAGCTCGTGGTTTATACGACGCCTATATTCTTCATTAACGCAAACGGGTTCTTCCACTTTGTACCTATAGGATAGGTATAGGGTATTATAAAGTCGGCACCGCTCCACTTTTGCTTTTCCTTACGGGTTACGTTTACGTTTGCCAGTCGAAAACCTAAAAAATCGTCACATGTACCATCTCTGGCAAATATGGATGGGTTTAAATTGGATGGGGCACTTGGGCAGGACTCTTCATTAAATTCCTTGAAATCAGGGAATCATATAGGCTTCTAGGCTAATTCCTGAAGGCACTGGAGACGATGTCGATGCGGAAGCGGCTGCCCAATTTGGAATATCACATGCATACTCTACTACCAAATACCTTTTATTTGAGTCCCATATTGTCCCGATTGGTCCACTTTCGATTTTGGTCGCTACTTTTGGGACGGTTTTGGGCCTGGGCGGCCTCCTAGGTACTTGGACAAAATTTGTAATACCTTATTCGTATTTAACTCCCATATACCTTTCATTTAAGTCCCATATTGTCTCAATCGATAAATATGTCCTGCTGGGTTTTTTTTTTGGGTGGAGAGGCCCCTCAGACACCAAGGAATTACTTTTTATGTCAGATTTGTACTCTAATTTTAAATACATTTCATTTGATACCCATATTGCCCTAAGCGGTTAAAGTGTCGTGTTGGGTGGTGTTTTAGGGGGTTGGGGGACCCCCCGACACATAGTGTGATATATTTATGCCAAGTTCGTACTCTATTCTTAAAAACCTTTCATTTGATACCCATTGTGTCCCTATTGGTAAACAAGTCCCACCCGAACAGGTTTTGGGATGGGGCGTCCCCCCAAATTATTAAACTCCAACATTTTACACCAATTTCGTATTTTTGCCATAAGGTGGCATGCAAAATTAGTGCATCCATCTCCGAGATCTGGCGTTTTTGAAAATGGGGGTATAAGGGAGGGTCCGTCCCGCCCTTCGGATGTCAAGAAATGTAGTAACCTATTTTTACCGGGGGCTCAAACACTAGCATATGTGAAAATTTCATGAATATCGGTTCAGCCGTTTTTGAAGGTATACGGAACGGACAAACAAACAAACATTTTTATACGCTCCACCATAGGATGGGGGGTATACTAATTTCGTCATTCTGTTTGTAATTACTCGAAATATTCGTCTGAGACCCCATAAAGTATATATATTCTCGATCGTCGCGAAATTTTACGTCGATCTAGCCATGTCCGTCCGTCTGTCCGTCCGTCCGTCTGTCTGTCGAAAGCACGCTAACTTCCGAAGGAGTAGAGCTAGCCGCTTGAAATTTTGCACAAATACTTCTTATTAGTGTAGGTCGGTTGGTATTGTAAATGGGCCATATCGGTTCATGTTTTGATATAGCTGCCATATAAACCGATCTTGGGTCTTGACTTCTTGAACCTCTAGAAGGCGCAATTCTTATCCGATTTGAATGAAATTTTGCACGATGTGTTTTGGTATGATATCCAACAATTGTGCCAATTATGGTTCAAATCGGTCTATAACCTGATATAGCTGCCATATAAACCGATCTTGGGTCTTGACTTCTTGAACTCTAGAAGGCGCAAATCTTATCCGATTAGAATGAAATTTTGCACGGCGTATTTTGTTATCATATCCAATAATTGTGCCAAGTATGGTTCAAATCGGTTCATAATCTGGTATAGCTGTCATATAAACCGATCTTGGGTTTTGACTTCTTGAGCCTCTAGAGGGCGCAATTTTTATCCGATTTAACTAAAATTTTGCACGACGTGTTCTGGTATTACTTTCAACAACTGTGCTAAGTATGATTCAAATCGGTTCATAATCTGGTATAGCTGTCATATAAACCGATCATGGATCTTGACTTCTTGAGCCAAGTAATGGCGCAATTCTCATCCGATTTGGCTGAAATTTTGCATGAGGTGTTTTGTTATGACTTCCAATAACTGGCCTAAGTATGGCGTAAATCGATATAGAACCTGATATAGCTGCCATATAAACCGATCTGGGATCTTGACTTCTCGAACCTCTGAAATTTTGTACAAGGCCTTCTCTCATGACCTTCAACATACGTGTCTAGTATGGTCTGAATCGATCAATAGCTTGATACAGCTCCCATATAAACCTATCTCCCGATTTTGCTTCTTGAGCCCTTACAAGGCGCAATTCTTATCCGAATGAACTGAAATATTACGCAATGACTTCTACAATGTCAATCAGCATTCAATTATGGTCCGAACCGGACTATAACTTGATATAGCCCCAATAGGATAACAGTTCTTATTCAATATTCTATGTTTGTCTAAAAAGAGATACCGCGCATAGAACTCGACAAATGCGATCAATGGTGGAGGGTATATAAGATTCGGCCCGGCCGAACTTAGCACGCTCTTACTTGTTTTTTTTATTTTTATATATAAAATAATACTATTTTAAATTTTTATTGTTTTAATTCAAACAGTTTAAACTTTACTAAAATTGTGCTCTTCTTTTCTCTCTTTCCAGATTGGCTGCAAGTGCTTGTGTTTTTAACAAAATAAATGTAAATTTCAATTGTAAATAAATTATTATTATAAAAACCTAACTTAAGTTTAAAATTATCCCCAAAAAACAGTAAACTTTGTTTTTTTTTTGAAAAAACAAGAAAAGCTAAAGATTTGTATATTTTTTTCTAAGCGATACCTAATTGTGTTCAAAATTAAGCAAAAAAAAATATGTGTAAGAAATAAATATAAATAATAAAAAATAAAGTGAAAAACCAAAAGATATAGAATATAATTGAAAAATAAACGGAAAGAAATCAAAAATATTAACATATATAAGAAATAATAATATTGAATATTATAAGCAAAAAAAACAAAAAAAAAACTTAAACTAAAAATATTAAAAAAAAAACCTAAAACAAAATAAGAAAGTAGAAATATAAACTTTAATTTAATGAAAAGTGTAAAAAATTTTATTATTACAATTTTATTATTATTAGCAACAAAATGAAAACCCCAAAAATAGAGTTTAAAACCTTCTATAACAAAGTAAAGTAAACCAAGATTTTTCAAATATAAACCCGGAATCTACAAATTCATACCCTGATCTATGTCAATACAATTGTGTCACTTACAACAACTACTGCTGCATCTTGTGAATCGATTAAAAAATATGGAGGCGAAAAAAGTGCTTAAAAATAATAATAATTCTCAATTTTACTGTGAAACATGATGTGAAAAATGAAGAAAACTTTACAAAAGATATAAGAAAATAATGTCAAAAACAACTGAAAAGTGTGAAAAGTGTTAGTTTGTGTAAAAAAAGAATAAAATTATTCAATCATATATAGTTATAAGAAAAATTATGGCTTTTAATAATGTCAAAGTTTCATCTAACGGATTATACCCCTGAAGGACAATGCGGTTTATACACCACAGACCTATTAGGTAAGTTTAGAAAAATATATTCATTAGATTTTTTTCTTAACTGTAACCTGTTTATGATGGTGCTAGTAAAAGAGGGCTGCTAAGTTTGTGGTTTGTTGCTAAACAGCACTCTGCTTATGCTAATGTTAGTAACAGAGGACTGTTAAGTCTGAGGTTTGTGTCTCCACTAGTTGTATCTTCACTTATATGAAAATTTTAGCATCTTTATAGGAAGTTGTAAATCAATTTCCATTTTACATAAAAACAGAACATTTGATTCATATTTCACCATGTGACGGTATGTCACTCAGCTGAGTAGTGTTTGTCATCAGAGTTTTCTTTCTTTGAAATGAACATCATGCTGTGTCATTGTTTCATTACCCAAAATTACACACATATGCATGTATAAACAATTAAGGCAGTACAATATATAGTACATGAGTATTGATGAGTAACGTCAAACACTTTAATGTAGTTATATGCGCTACATCTCAAGCACCCAACTGAATGAGTAAATGAATGAATGGGTGGGTTATTACATTAAGAGTGATTGGATTTTTTTTATTTATTTTAGCCGGCGTGAGGAAATGGGAAAAAGAAAAATGTGCTTAAATGTTTTATTAATGATTTCCACAATATTGTCCTGAATTGGTGCATTGATTTTCCAAGAAAAACCTGGCAAGTAAAAGCGCGTTAAGTTCAGCCGGGTCTAACTTTGGATACCTACCCTCAATTACTGCAAAAAATTGGCTATTTATGAACCCATAGCAGCTATATCGAATATTAGTCCGATCTGAACCAAACTATGCAAGGATTCGAGCATTTAACACAAATCACTGTTCCGAATTTCAGCGAAATCCGGTAATAAATGGGCCTTATATGGGTTCAACATGTCCTATTACGCTGAAAGCCTGTGCTCGAATTCTAAAGAGAACTTATAATGCTGAACGCGTGTGCTCGAATTCTAAAGAGAACTTATAATGCTGAACGTCTGTGTTCGAATCCTGCAGAGAACTCGAAAAAATCGCCTTCCAATGCTGACAACATTTGTTAGGTACTATACCACTTTTATTTGGCATATCACAACAACAAATTTTGCCCATTAACATTCAACTAAGGAACAGAGGCATATCAGCCATACAAAAACATCTTAAATCTATAATTGATAGTAAATCTGGAAATCAGTCCAAAAATCGGGTAATTAATGCCTTTATGGGCGAACGACTTGTAAATGGGGGATGGTTTATATGGGAGCTATATCTTAATATTGTTCGATCTCTGTCATATCTGTCAAGGCTCTTCACATCTTACTGTACCAATTTTTAAGCAAAACCGGTTAATTCCAATGTCCATTTTATGGGCCCAAGAGCTTAAATAGGGAGTTTAGTATATATGATAGCTAGATCGAAATATTATCCGATATGGAATATAGTCGGCAAGGATATCAAGGGTCATCTTTTTCCATGTGGCCATGTTGGCCACATTTCTCTCCAGAACCATTTTCTTTTCTATAAATGGCCGTATTCGACCTCGTTAGGAGACTTTTTTGGCTAATAGCTTAGATGACTAGATAGAGCGTCCAAAGACCTGGCTGCTGGCCAAATTTGGAAAGGTTTTTTTTTCATATGGCCATGGCCATGGTGGTCACAGTTCTCTCCAGGACGAATTTTTTCTATAAATGACTATATTCGACTTCTTTAGAAGATCCTTTTTGGCTTATATCTTACATGACTGGAGAGAGCATCCCGAGAACTGCCTGCTGAACAAATGTGGAAAGGCCATCTTTGTCAATAGGGCCAAGTGAGACACTTTTTCGAAAAAAATGCTTTTGCCTAGAAAAAAATTCTTTCATAATCTCATAGGGGGTGTTTGAAGGTTTTTGTCTCGGCTAGTTAAATCCGAATTTTTTTACATAAATTTTACAAATATGGTCGGATCTGAACCATATTCAGCATGGTTATCAAAGGGTCTCTCTCTCAATTCTAAATTTTAGCCAAATTGCCAAATGACTACGCCTTTTATTGGCACAAAATCTTAAATCCGTAGAACGGTTTATATGGCAGCTATATCAAAATATGATCCGATCTAAACTCAGCAAAGATTTCGAGGGGTCAAATATAACATAATGTTCCAAATTTCACGAAACTCGGTCAATAAATGCTCTTAAATGAGCCCAGGAACTTAAATCAGGAGAACTAAAATCAATGGGTCCAATACAATGCATTGTTCCAAATTTCAAGGAAATTGGGTGACAAATGAGCCTTTTAAAGTCCCATGCCCGTAACTCTGAGGATGGGTATATATGGCAGCTACATCTGAATATAGACCGTTCTGGATTATATTGAGCACGGTAGTCGGAGGATTCAACGCAGCTCGCTGTGCCAAATTTTAACGAAATCGGGTATGCGCATTAAATGATTATAGGATCTGCATCTTATTGATGGAGCACGGCTATCGAAGGGTTCAACACAGCTCACTTTGCCTTAAATCGGGGGATCGGTGTATACGGCAACCAAATGTAATCCGACTTAGAACACACTCGGTAGGAGTGTCGAGGGGTCTATCATAACTTGCTGTATCAAATTTCAGAGAATTCAGGTAATAAAGCAGCCTTTTATGTCCCCTAGATCTAAGATCGGGAGATGGGTGTATATGGCAGCTATATCAAATAATAGACCAAAATGCATTGTATCCGGCAGAGCTATTGAAAAGCTCAATACAGTTCACTGCGCCAAACTTCAGCGAAATCGGGCAATAAATGCACTTTTTATAGCATCTCGATATTAAATCGGAAGATCGGTGTATATGACAGCTATAACCAAATGCAGTCTAACCCAGAGCATAATTGGTAAGAATTTCTAGAATCTGACATAACTTCCTGCGCCAAGTATCAGCGAAATCGGGGAATAAATTAGCCTTTTATGGTCCCTAGCCCGTAAATCGACAGATCATATTGACTACGGCTTTTGAAGGGCTCAATACAGCTTACAGCTTCAAATTTCAGCGAAATAGGTTAATAAGTGTGCCTTTTATGGCCGCTAGATGTTAAATGGGGAATTTTAGCGAAATCAAACAATAATGTAATTTTAATGGGCCTATGAGCTTAAATCTGGAGATCGGTCGATATGGATATAAAGTCCGATATAGTCTACCTTAAAACTTAGCCTGTCAAT
Organism: Stomoxys calcitrans; assembly: GCF_963082655.1. Lineage (NCBI taxonomy): Eukaryota > Metazoa > Arthropoda > Insecta > Diptera > Muscidae > Stomoxys > Stomoxys calcitrans. The sequence goes on along the minus strand of NC_081555.1, from coordinate 24,046,514 downwards.
TGAAAAAAATCAAAGTTAGAAAAAATCGAAGTCAAAATTTCCATGGTGGTCCTAAAATCTCTAACTGTTTTCCATTCAACACCGCATAGTTGGTTCAAGTCTGGTATTTGATCCGCACTTTAGTGCCGAAGTCTGTTAGCTATATTCCCCAAATAGCCGACGCATGCTGTCACTTGCCGCATTTTTTCTGCATAAATGCACCTGTTGTAGTCTATCTAAGCCCTAATAATACCTCTAAGTAATAGCCTTGTATTCTCACAATCCTAATACCCGCTTAGGGTTACCGTCGTCTTATCAACGGCTTGACTGTGCCACAGTGCTATATTCGCGTTCGTTGCCAACGCCCTAAACTTGGACATTGTCGACCAGAAAGGTTTCGCATTCATCATATATACAGTCCTCTGGTCCATACGGTGAATTTGTCTCCTCCTTTGTTCCCCCTTGGAGTGCCGGCACCCCTACAATGCTATCGGTACATCTTCAGAAAAGGCGTTAATATCCCTTTTATACTCCAAGGCTGATCGTGATCTGACTTTCTTGGTTTTTATAGTCCTAATGGCCAGTTTGCTGTCAGTGTAGATGTTCACATTCGATGTCCACGGGTCACCATCATAACACATCACGCATTCCGTGAACGCCCAGATCTCCACCTGCAGGACCGTATTATGTTGGGGCAGTCGAAAACTGATCCCCGTCGCTGGGATCTCATTGTAGATCCCTAGGCCCACTCTGTCGTTTAACTTTAATTTATCCGTTTAGCATGAATTTCCAGATGGCAATACAAGAGTTCCATTAATCAAAGTCTGTGCCGCTGGCAGCAGTGCCTAGTACTCGACCTCAAGTATCGTCTCAGATATCCTATTCCACCCATCTTACATTCCATTCAGGTTTCCTATGGTTGAGATGGGAGATGGATTAGAGATGGGCGATGGATTAGAGATGGGCGATGGGTAAAAAGTATTAACCCGGTAAATTGGGTTACTACCCGGGTATTTACCCATTTATACCCAAAAGCAGGGTATATATTATTTTGCAGATATCTTGGGTATAAAAACATATTCCAAACTATTTTTAAAGATTTTGTATTCTAGGTGTATAAACCTGACCTTCTGATCTCATAAAATCGGATTTTAGTTATATATAGACTGATCTCCAGACTTAAAGTCTTGAGGCAATAAATTTGTAATTTTTCATCCGATTTCGATGAAATTTGTCGCAGTGAGTTCTGGTAGACCCCTACCCATTTTTGTGAAGTGTGATCTCGATCGGAAAATATTTGAATATAGCTGCCCCATAGACTGACCGCCCGATCTCCCGATATAGGGTATTAAAGCCATAAAAAATCCATTTATTTCCCGAATTTTATGAAATTTGGACATTGTGTTCTGGTAGACCCCTACCCATTCCTGTCAAGTGTGGTCCAGATCGGACCATATTTGGATATAGCTGCCATATAGACCGATCTTCCGATATAGTGTAATAAGCCTATAAAAGGAGCATTTTTCTTTTTATTTCGATGAAATTTGGCACGGCGAGTTCGATGAAATTTGGTACGGCGAGTTCCGGTACCCCTTTAAACTTTTCTGTTGAATATCGTCGTGATCGGACCATAATTGAATATAGCTGATTCATAGATAGATCTTCCGATATAGTGTATTGAGCCCATAAAAGAAGCTTTTTTCATCCGATTTCGATGAAATTTGAAACAGTGAGTTTTGATAGACCTTTACACCAATGTGTCGAAAATCGTCCAGATCGGACCATATTTGAATATAGCTGCCATATAGACCGATCTCCCGATATAGAGTAATGAGCCCATAAAAGGAGCATTTTTCATGGTATGACCTGCTCCTATCCATTCTCCCAACACCTTAAGTTTAATAGCCCCAGTGGCTGTCTCATAACTTAATCTGTATGACCGGATGTCTAGTAGAGATTCAAGTGCCCTAGTGGGCGTGGTTCTCATAGCTCTGTCTATATCAAGGCCACATGCTCTCTGATGCTGTTGTATTATCTCTAGGTTGCGCTTTTTCTTCATCGCAGTCCACCAAACTACTGAGGCGGAAGTAAATCTTGGTCTAATTACGCTACTGTAGGGCCAGTGAATTATCCTTTTTATCCAAATGCTGGGCACTGTGTAAAAGCCCAACATCTTTGAGACTTTCCAGTACTCTCCTTGATATGGCACTTCCAGTTCAATTGCAGTTCAAAATCACTCGTAGGTATTTTAACTTGTCGGATATCGAAATCACTCTGTTGAGGAAACGTGGCACCTCAGATTGACCTTCTTTTCAACTTCCTCGAGAACAGGCAGATATAAGTCTTCTCTGGGATTACATTCAGATCCCTAGGTCTAGCCCAGATGCATACCCTTTCCAAGACCCTTTGTCCTTTCGGCATAGTTAATTGACACTACTACTCTTAGAAGTACGATAACATCGTCTGCGTAATAAACGGGCTTAAGTCCCTACTCAGTAACATAGATTTACTTATTGTGGCTACTATAGGTGACCAAAATGCGTCCCCTTTGGTGTCGCCTCCTGAGAGGCTTTCATAGTATATGCAAGTGTCAGACACGCTTCGAAAATAGCGAATACATTTAATGTCCCAAATTTCTAAGTTCCTTTGATTTTCATATAATCTCTACCCCTTGCTAGGTAACCACACTTTGACTTTTCCCTCTCTATACTCTTCAGCGACTTGTTTTGAACATTTTCTGCCTCTGCTGCCGTTATGGCGTGCGGTGAACTTGCAACGCTTAAGAAAAAGTAGTAAAAGTTTTCTTTTCTTGCATTTCCTTTCATTCTTTCCCGTTGCAGTGGTTGCATTGCGGGTTTTCCGCCTCAATCCCCTCCATATCATGTTCATGCTAGCGAGTTCAATGGCAAAAAGCTGCTGCTGTTGTTGATCTTGATCATGACTTTTTCAATGTTACTATTATGCTGATGATGATGATGATGCCGTGGCTATAGCAGTTGCTTCCATTTCATGCCAAACACCACTCTGGGATCTTGTTTATTTAATGCCAAGAAGTATAAAAATATTTTCGTTATCATCTTCGATGGTGGTGGTAGTGATGGTGGTGTTGCTTTTCCAGTTGTTTTACTTTCGTTTTCTTTGCTTTTTCCTTTTAACTTTTAGCAAGACAAGCATAGAATATCCGTAGATTCATGGCAAATTATGGCGATGATGACGGTCTTGCTGTTGATGGTGTTGGTAATGGTGTGTCATGCTGATTGCGGTCATGATCACTTCTTGCCTCAGAGTTTATTAACATTTGTCTCGATAAGGCATTTGTTCGCTTGAACTCATCTCTGGTAATTGAAGAAAAAGTGTAGATCTTTTGTGGGTTAAAGGGGTTAAATGGTAAATATTTGTGAATTCATACCTGTAAGAGTAGGTGGGCAAGGTGCAGAGCGCCCTGGACGATGTTGTTCATAAAAGGGAAGAAAGAATCTATTCCAAGATGTACACTTTGGCGGTATGTATTGACATCGAAGAGGCTTTTAACAAGCAGAGCACTGACACACTCATTCAATCCTTAGATCAGTACCTTGACTGGGCCCGTATAGACTGGATAAACCACGTGATAAGGAATAAGTGGATAAATTATGAATATCATGAAATAAGGAAATATAAGAACCTCTTTGAATAACACCGTGGCGAAGATGCTGAACGCTTGGGTTCAAACAAGCAACACCTCATTGGGGAGAAGTTTTTACATGGCAAAGTACCTCACAAATTTCGCCAGCATTAGGAGGGATTAACCACCGTTGAACAATGCCCTGCACGGCACTCATTTCAAATTTGTCTGTTCTGAACACGAATTCATTCTTTCGTAGTTCACTGCCCTCTCGTATAGGCTCTTTGAGTCTGTGTTTTATAGTTGCTGTAGTTTTCGACATAAAACAAAATGAAAACCTACTCTTGTATCAAGAAACAATGGTCTAAAGCTGGATAGTACCCAATGTTTTTGTTTTTAAAACTAAATTTGTATATAATTTTTTATTATGAAAATTATATTTTCTACTCAAACTCCCAAAACAGCTGAGTTAGAAAAAGTAAGACTCAAAACATCTGTCATCAACAAGCATTAAAATGAGCCTACTACGATTACAGTTTATCATTGAAACAATATGCCACTGAGTTCTGTCAAATAGGAGTAATGCAGTACAAATTCCCAATGTTTTTTGAGTCCATCAATCTCTCTCACCTGCCACTCAATGCAACCAAGTATGAGGTGTATGTCCCACAGAGAAGAATGATGGACAACGATGAACGACAAGGCAGAGCAACATTGAGGGCAAAGTAATGAAATAAACCAAAAAAGGATTTTCAATCCCCACCATTTACCATATGCTTGGTATATGTGTGTGTCTTTCCTTACTGTTCTGGTGCCAAAGTAACAAAAAGCAGAGGCGTAGGCAGCCTCTGCAGCGCTGCAACATTCAAATTCACTCAGTTTATCTCAAACCCCTGCCAAGTCTGCGCATGTGTTTGTTTAAGGGCAAATGAGTGACGAAGTGATGTTATGGACATCGGCAAGCAAGAGCAAGTGTGTGTGTATAACAACAAAAAAAAAAAAAAAACAACAAAATATCCTACTCATCATCACCGTCATACAGCACACAAATCCTCACTCACTCCCAACCCCCATTGTTGAAGGCTTCGTTGTCACGTCATCGTAACGAAGTGCGCCCTCTTTGCTGCGCCAACATTGACGTTAACGCTGACGTTAGAATTTCATCAAAGGTACAGCAAAAATTGTGTTCATGTGCTCTGCTACTGCTGCTGCTGCTACGTTGCTTGCTGTTCGCCTCATCGCAAGAGAGAGAGAGTTCAATGAACTTTGCTATTGAAATTTTTTGGGTAATTTTTGGTTCTTTTGTTGTTGGTATCATTGGTGGGCGGTATCTTGGGGGTTTGGTGGAGAAGGGATAGAAGCAGTTTTGTTTTTGGGGAGAAATGGTTTTGGGTTTTCGTAATAATGAAATTTCCTGGTTTGTGTGTTTTGTCTTTCGTGTTGGTGTTTTTTCCTCTTGTTCTTCTTCTGTGTTGTTGTCAAATGCTTTTAATACCCATCGACTTTTATGTATCCGGCACTCTACACTGGGCCAAAAGGGCATTGAACGAAGCTCCACATTGCCTGTGCTGTGATGTGTTGTGCTGTAAGTGAGGCGCCTTGTGGCCATTAAGAGATGCTGCCCGTTGTTTTGGTTGGTTTTTGTGAGTGTAAAAGGATGTTCTTTTGCTTCTTTATGGCTATGGAATTTCGTTTGAAGAATCATGGATGATTTGTAATTTGAAATATTTGTACAAGCTGAATTAGATGAGATTACTTTTTTTTGCTGTAGTTGTGTCCATTTCAGATTGGTATTTTAATCATGGTTGATTTAAATTTGGACAACGTTAAGGGGAAAAAAATTAAAAAAAAGAATTTGAGGTGACAATTGTAAGATTAGATTTTTCTTGGAACTGTGTAAAGGGAACTGGTTATAAATAGCCCAAGATAACGCTGCAGTTTGTAAACGGTTTATTAGAAGTTGAAAAGGAAGAATGAAGTAATACCGGTAATTAATAACAAAAACCTAAAAATTTCAGCCAAATCAGATAAGAGTTGCGCCCTTTCAAGGCTCAAGAAGTAAAATCGGGAGATCCGTTTATATGGCAGTAATATCAAGTTATTTACCAATTTGGACCATAGTTTGTACATTTATTGGAAGTCAGAACAAAACACCTCATGCGAAATTTCAGTCAAATCGGATAAGAATTGCGCCCTCTAGAAGCTCAAGAGGTCAAGATCCGAGATTGTTTCATATGGTTTTATCGTTTTATAAAAATCGGGCGTTACATATCAATCTGAACCGATTTCTATGAAATTCACCATTAAAATCTATAAAAACCGCAAGAGAAATCTTCATGAAAAGGACTGAAAAGGACTGAGTGGGCTATAGTATTTAGAAATGGGCTATAATCCTGTTGCAACTCGAAAGAAAGGAGATGGGGCTTAGGCCGAACACTAATCACGGGATGTTTATGGCTGTGATTCGGCTGATTCTCATCTATGGATTTCTAGTGTGGCAGCTGTAACCTTCGCAGGATGTTTGGAAAGGTAAATGATTCCCTCGAAATTGCTGATCTCTCGATCAAAGAGAAATGCCCCGAAAGAGGCGCTGATTGCCATGCTATTTAGATCTTTTACTTTTGCACCTTTTTGTGGAGTGTGCGACTAAAGAGATTGTTCGTAGACTGGGGAGCCCTGTGGTAGCTGAGCTGGTTGCGAGCTTAGATTACCGGTAAGGGGAGTCGTGGGTACGAATTCCACCAAAGGTTCTTGTCTGTCGCTGATGTGGTATCACAATGGACACAGTTTCCGCTCTCCTAAGGCGAAGTAACTGGATTTGATTCTGCATCAAAAACTGCTTAAATACGCTCTACCCCTGTTGCAACTTGATTAAAAGGAGTTGCCACAGGAACATTTTGAAGGGAATTAAATGCGCTCTGCTCCTGTCGCAACTCGAAAGAAGAAGATTGGCCTTAGACCAGGGACTGTGCACAGGAAGTTGATGGCTGTGATTCGGCTGATTCTCACCTATGGATTTCTGGTGTGGCAGCTGTGTCCTCCGCAGGATGTTTAAAGAGGTAGTGGATTCCCTTGTTAGTAATGATCTCTGGATCAAAGCAAAGTGCCCTGAGATAGAGCTGATTGCCATGGTCGATCTTTCGTTCTTGCACTTTATTGTGGGGTGTGCGACCATAGATGTCCTTAGACTGGGGATCCCTGCGATAGCTGAGCTGCAAGCGAGCCCGGATTACCGGTGAGGGGAGTCGTGGGTACGAATCTATTTCGGCTGATTCTCACCTATGGATTTTTTGTGTGGCAGCTGAGCCCTCAGCGGGATGTTTGAAAAGGTAGTGGATTTCCTCGTTGCGGATATTCTCTGGATTAAAGAGAAGTGTCCCGAGATACGCGCTGATTGCCATGCTTGATCTTAAGCTCTTGCACCTTTTTGTGGTGTGTGTGACAATAGAGATCGTCCTTAGACTGGGAAGCCCTGGGGAGCTAGGGGCTTACATTGAGACTTGTTCGAAATGCAGAGGGTTCCTTCAAACCATGAGAAAAGCCTTTCCTTGGACTTTTGTATACACGAATGGGGGTTAATTGGATGGGGGCAAGGAGGCTGTAGCCTTCAGTACATTGAGTTCTTCGGAATTAAGGAGCCGTATAGGTTGCTAGACGGGCTAGTTAAGACTAAGGTCTTGACCCATCGGACTGTCAAAATCTGCTTGGACAGTCATGTGGGCTGAATACTCTTTTATCATGTGAGATTGAGATTGGCTAGAAGTTGGAAAGAGTTTCTTGGGTCAAGAGCCATCAGATAGTGGCGGAGAACGAGTTGCCACTTGAGCAAACCGAGCCGCTGATAATCACCAGAGAAATAAAAGCGGTGGTTTCTTTTCTGATTTGCGGTATACTCATAAAAATGAGGTTCTAGTATTCATAGCCACCGCAATTGATGCGGTATTATGCCCATAAGACTGATATGAGTGGCGATCTTATGATTACTCGTATAATTATTTTCATGCCTCGTGTACCACCGATTTTAACAGCGTCTTTGTCCACAGCGGTGTTATGAGTGAATATAAGATGAGAATGGAAACACCTCCAAGACTGCATCAACACAAAACATTGACTCGAATCATAATTGCGGTATTGTTTTCTTAACGACAAGAAAGCCATAATTCCGGTATTGCTTTCTCAACGATGAGAAAGCCTACACGTAAGCCAGTAATCGGCTTGCTGTGTGCTCTAAAAAAGTAACCTCGAATAGATAATCTATGTATGGAATTCTGCTGGTTGCGAAAGCCGGGTAATGCCATAGGATATACTCCAACGTCTCATCATCTTCCTGGCATGCTCATAGTCCTCATGTGTTCCGTTATGATACCGCAAGCTTTACTAACCTCCTTCTTACTTCCTTTCGGAAATAGCCTCGTCTTTTCACGATCCGTTCGTCACCCTCGCCCAAAACTCTGACTGCTACGCCCCGAAAAACTTCGGATTTACCAAGTTTATTAACGGCAGTTCTCTTGCGTTCATCGCCAAATCGTCTGCTCTTTCATTCCCCCTTTCTTCAACTTCATTGTGTTAACAATAAAATAACGGTGTTTGCGTTGTTTTTGGCAAACACTCATCATACCACCGCATATAAAAGAGACTTATGAGAATAAGTATTTGCGGCGATTGTTTTAACTCAAGTGTCGTTCGTTGATATTGTTGTAGCAGTGTGTTGTACACTGATGTGGCAGCCCCTGCCGATGAAGGACTTCATCGGGTCAATTCAGTACGTACAACTGGCTGCATGGGATTGTGTGACTTAGGCAGAAGGCGGGGGTTGTAGTCCATGCAGCCGATTATTTTCAGACTTCGCTTGGTTGAGGAAGCATAATCTCGGATTGCTAAGAAGAGTTCCTACTGGGACTCGAAATATTGATTTGTGTCCCCATTCTAAGTCGTTCCTGCCATGGTCGGCCGTCCGTATGTAGAAATCGCGATAGCGGTTGAACGAGCTAGTCGCTCGAAATTTTGCAGAGATGCGCCGATTTAGGGTCTTAGGCCCATAAAAGCCACATTTAATATCCGATTTTGCTGGGATCGATTTGGGACAGGGAGTTGTGATAGGCCAGTCGACATTTTTCTTCAATTTAGCCCAGGTCGGTCCAGATTTGAATATAGCTGCCATATAAACCGATCTCTCGATTTAAGGTTTTGGGCCAATAAAAGGCGTATTTATTGTCCGATTTTGCCGATATTTTAAATAGTGAGCTATGTCAGACCCTTCGACATCCTTCTTCAATTTGGCCCAGATCGGACAAGATTTGGATATAGCTTCTGAGCCAATAAAAGGCGTATTTATTGTCCGATTTTGCCAAAATTTTAAATAGTGAGTTGTGTAAGGCCATTCGACATTCGTCTTCAGTTTGGCCCAGATCGGACAAGATTTAGATATAGCTGCCATATAGACCGATCTCTCGATTTAAAGTTTTGGGCCCATAGAAGGATCATTTATTGGTCGATTTTGCCGAAATTTGGGATAGTGAGTTGTGTTAGGCCCTTCCACATCTTTTTTCAATTTGGTTCATATCGGTACAGATTTGGATATAGCTGCCGTATAGGCTGATTTCTCGATTTAAGGTTTTTGGCCCATAAAATGCGCATTTATTGTCCGATTTTGCCGAAATTTAGGACAGTGAGTTGCGTTAGGCACTTCAACAACTTTCTGCAATTTGGCCCAGATCGGTCGAGATTTGGATATAGCTGCCATATAGACCGATCTCTCGATTTAAAGTTTTGGATCCATAAAAATCGCATTTATTGTCCGATGTTGCCGACAGTGAGTTAGGTTAAGCCCCTGGACAGCCTCCCAGAATATGGCACAGATCGGTCCAGATTTGGATATAGCTGCCATATAGACCGATCTCCCGATTTAAGGTCTTGGGCTTATAAAAGGCGCATTTATTGTCTGATTTCGTCGAAATTTGGCAAAGTGAGTTGTGTTAGGCCCTTCAACATTCTTCTTCTTTTATTTGGCTCAGATCGGTCCAGATTTGGATATAGCTGCCAAATAGACTGATTTCTCGATATAAGGTTTTTGGCTCATAAATGGCGCATTTATTGTCCGCTTTCGCCGAAATTTGAGACAGTGAGTTGCGTTAGGCTCTTCGAAAACTTTCTGCAATTTGGGTCAGATCGGTCCAGATTTGAATATAGCTACCAAAAATACCAATATTTTTTTTTTTTTTTAAATTTAACAGTGCCTTATACTTATTAGACCTCTTAATATCCGTGTTGAATATGGTACAAATCCGACCATATTTCTAGAAAGCTGCTATGGGGGCATAATTATGCATTTTACACCAGATGGAAAGGTGGTTAACATTTATACCCGAGGTGGTGGGTATCCAAAGTTCGGGCCGGCCGAACTTAACCCCTTTTTACTTATTGGCCTTGTGAAAGTGCAAATTTTTCGTGAAAGTCTAAGAAAAAACTGCAAGTCAAAATCTGGAGGCTCGATTTTCACCGTAGACATATGGACTAGTGGACTTTTCTGCTCAGTATTATCCCAAGAATTAGAAACGCGAAGGGATCCTTAAGATTTTTAAATCGCCCCACCCTAGTATATAAAATGATATGGCTCCCATATAAACCTTTTTCCCCATTTGACATCGTAAGCACCTGAAAGCTGAATTTGTTGTCCGATTTTTGATACGACTTTCAGCAAATGCGCCAAGTGCGGTTCAAAATGGTTTTTAATCAGATATAGCTCCCCTATAAACCTATTTCCCGATTTGACATCATGAGCTCCTGAAAGCCGAAATTTCTGTCCTATGTGATTGAAATTTTGCACGTAGTGATTTATTATGACTTCCAACATCCAAGGCAACCTGATGCAGCTTCCTAGAAACTCCAATTGTTGGTTGATTTGAATATTTTTATATGCCCTCAAACTAAGTTTGTCGAGGAAGTTTTTAGCAGAATTCATGGTGGTTGGTTCCTAAGTTTCGCCCCTGCCGAACTTAGTACGTTTCAACTTGTTTTTATTGTTCTTTCATTATTAAACCTGCATGAAATTCTAACTATTTTCGGTGGCATGTGAAAAATTTATTGAATCTATAATTTCTTGCTAACATTTGTTTATTCACATACTGGTTAGACATGTGTTTGTGGTGGATATGTTTTCACGAATATAAAAATAACTTATGATTAATAATTTCTATGAAATACTCGTTAAACTATGTCTCGAAGTTGCAAACTTGATGTCAGACAGCAATGATGTGCAAATATTCGCATAATATGTGTCGTTTTGCTAACTGTTAGATTTATGCTGAAAGAATATTAATTTCAATTTCTAATTTGTAATGCTTGAAGTTCTTAATGTAATCGTTTAACGAGGGGTTTAATTTTGTTTGAAACTTCCAGTATGAACATGTTATGAAGTAACATGAGGATATGCACAATCCTTTCATGTAATAAACCTTCTCATTCTCATAATTTTCTCAAAAATTATTCCCACAGTATTCTTATGTGAACTTATGAAAAAAAGATATTCCCTTTCCTTATTTTAGTCAAAAAATAAATAAAAACTCGTTTCACTACCATTTTCATTGGCAGTGACACTAATTATGTCTAAAATAGGCATTTCTTATCTCCTTCAAGATTTTTTAAAGAAAATTAGAAAATTTCCCATGTAATGTCTTAACATGAGTATGTCAAATGTTTTGCTGCTGGTCACAAACCTCTGTTTCTTCATATATCTCAAGTATGATGGCATACATACATATTCTTCAAAAATAAGCACCCAAAGCAGCAAACATCATATTTGGTATTGGTTTGTTGTAAATCCACCAAAACACAGACAGCTGTCAAAATTATTGTTGTTATACAGAAATTATTCGCTTAACTTTAAAACCAAGTAAAGTGGCAACAAATACACCACAGCACGTTTAAGACCTAAGCAAAATAAAACCCAAGAATTCGTTCATAATCAACCCTTGTTACAACGCACACAACTCTTCCACAAAACAAAGGTGAAATCCCAACCAGACAATTTCTGGCAGCCATGTAATGCATTAAGGGGCAATGAATTGCTGGGCAAGACACCATAGTGGCTGTAATACAACAAAAGCAACAGCAGTAGCAGCCGCCTAAAGAACCTTCAAAATGTATTTCAATGTCAAGTAACCCCCATTTTTGTGTATGTGTGTGTGTGTGTGTGTGGAAAATAGCAGCGCTGTTCGAGAGCTCATTCTCTGAGGGGTGCCCAAAAGCCCAAAAATAAAGGAAAAAAAAACAAAATTACATTGCACAGTGTCATGGTATTGTTGATAATGGTGTAATTTGTTGTTATAACAAAGGGAAGGAACTCTTGGTTTTTGGGGTTTTGAAGATCTTTTTTTTTCTATAAACAATCAACAATTGTTTGCAACCACTATTCAGAAGGGTGCTAGGGAGACATTCATTTCAGAGATTTTAGGAATGTTTCTAAAACTTTAGTTGACTAGAGTTCGCGAACTAACAATCAAGGCTACTGTATGAGGAAAGCCACTTTAATGCTATCTCAAAGCAGTGGTTTGCTGTAGCTGTCTCCTTGAAGGTGTAGATTACTCTTCACTATCTGCAGGTGCGGAATTCCTAACTTAAAAATGTCTTTTTCCAGATTACTTTTTTAGTTTTTAGAGCGCACAACAAGCCCATTACTGACTAAGGTGTCCATAGTGACATGGGGGCGGACTAATATCTGCACCCTCTTTTCAACCTAACCTAATCTGCAGGCAGATGGTTGGCATGGCTATCGTGGTAGAGTGAAAGAACTGACGTTGCAACGATCAGTCACCATTTTTATCGAAGTCTTAGGCTCCAGTAATGGAGTCATCCTGTTCCGTGAAAACACGGTCACAGGACATTGGCTCTCTCAATTTGGGCGATCATGGTAGAGTACTTCTATCCTACTAAAAAGCTTGCATAGGGTTGGATTCACTGATTCAGCAGTTCGATCAGCATCCACCATTGAACCATTCTTGGCTTACCTCGTCAGCCGCCCTATTATCTATTACCCCTTGGTGGTCTGGGGCCCAGCATAGCCGCCCTATTCTCTATTACCACTGGTGGTGTGGGACCCAGCAAAGCCTGATATGATTGGCGATATTTCGAAAAAGTCCCTGCATTTTCTGAACACTTTTGACCTGACGTGGCCCAATGAGATTTTAGTGCCGCTTGACTGTTCGCCTATATCGTGATAGTTCACGAAGATCACCCCATAAAAGATTCTACACCTGACAAGTAGCCTATATGACATTCTAATTTCAAGGAACTCAATAAAGATTGCTGTCTACTGTCTTGGTGGCTCCATCCAATGTGTACCCATTCGTGTATACAAAAAGGCCAGGGAAAGGTGACATACTTCCACTCCAGAGCTTCTTCTCTGCGAAAACGACATTCATACTGTCATGAAGAAAGGACTCTATCACTCTCAACTCGGAACCACAGGGCCATGCTCATTCTGAAGTAAAATTTTCTACAAAGATAAAACTTTTGTGAAATTTTCTTTAGAGACATAATTTTGAATATTCTCTAAATTTCTGTAAAATTTTCTCCAAAGACAAATTTTCTTGGAAATCTAAAAACAAAATTTGTCTCGGTAATTTTCTCTAAGGACAATTTACTTGGAAAGGACATTGTTTTTAAAAACAATATTTGTGGGAAATTTTATCTAAAGGGAAAATTTCTCGGAAATTTTTTCAATGACAAAATTTCTAGGAAATTTTCTGGGAAATGTTCACTAAAGGCAAATGTCTATAAAACTTTTTTCAAAACAAAACTTCTGAGAAATTGTTGTTAAAAAAATATCTGGGATATTTTCTCTCGAATCTAAATTTCTGGGAAAATTTTTTTAAGAACAAAATTTCTGGAATTTTTTCTTTAAAACCAAAATCTCTAAGGAATTGTCCGTGTAGGCCAAATTTTGGGAAAATTTCTCTAAAAACAATGAAATTTCTTCAAGAAAAATTTTCTGTAAAAGTTTCTCTAAAAGCATTTTTTTGGGAATTTTTCTTTGAAGACAAAATTTCTGGGAAATTTTCTCTAAAGACAAAATTATCGGGAAAATCTTCTCCAAAGACAAACTTTTTGGGAAATCTAAAATCAACATTTTTTGAAAATTTTCTCTAAAGATGACATTTTTGGGGAATTTTACCTAAAAATAAAATTTCTAGGAAATTTAATCGAAAGTGAAAATACGAACGAAATTTTTTCCAAAGACAAAATTTTAAAAAAATTCGCTCTTCGAGACAAAATTTGGGAATTTTTCTCTGAAGAAAAAAATAAGGGAAATTTTCTATAAACACAAAATGACTGAAAAATTTTTTTCTAAGGCAATTTTCTTTTAAGGCACAAATTCCTGCAAACTATCTCTAAAGACAAGAATTTCAGAGAAATATATCCTAAAGACAAAATTTCTGGAAAATTTTCTTTTAAGGGAAATGTCAGGGAAATTTTTCAATAGGCAAAATTTCTAGGACGTTTTTTCAAAAAACAATTTTTTTTTGGATATTTTTCTAAAGACAAAATTTTTGGGAAATGTTCTTTAAGGGAACATTTCTGGGAAATTTTTCAAAAGACAAAATTAGTAATAAATTTTTCCTGAAAACAAAATTTAGGGAAGTTTTTTCCAAAGAAAAAATTTGTTTGATATGTTCGCTAAGATAAAATATTCTAAACAACATTTCTGAAAAAAAAAAAATTTGGAAAATTTTTCCTAAAGTCAACATTTTTGGAAAAATTTAAACTAAAATTTCTCGGGTGCCAAGATTTTAGTAACAGTTTGAAGACAAAATTTCTGGGAAATTGTTTCTTGAGACAAAATTTGTGTGACATTTTCTCCAAAGACCAAATTTTTGGGAAATTTTCTCTGGAGACAAAGCTTTAAAAAAATTTTTGGGGAATTTTTTCTAAAGACCAAATTTCTAGGAAACTTTTTCTAAAAACAAAATTTCTAAGAAATAAGACTTTGGGAAATTCTGTCTAAAAGGAAAATTTCTGAGAAATTTACTCTTAAGACAAAATTTTTGGGAAATTTTCTCTTAAGACAAAATTTTAGCAAAATTTCCCCTAAACACAAAATATTTGGGAAAATCTCAAAATTAAGTAAAATTTTTTCTTTAAACAAAATTTCTGGAAAATTTTCTCTAAAGAAACAATTTCCGGAAAATTTTCTCTAAAGACACAATTTTAGAGAGAAATTTTCCAAAGACAAAATTACTAAAAAATTTTCCCTAAAGAAAAAAATTTGGGGAAATTTTTTCTAAAAAAAATTTTCTGGGATATTTTCTCTAAGACAAAATTTCCCAAACAACATTTCTAGAAATATATTCTAAAATTTATTCATATGATAACATTTGTGGAGAATTTTCTCTTAAGACAAAATTTCTGAAAAATTTTCCTTAAAGACAAAATTTTTGGGAATTTATATCCAAAAACAAAATTTCTGGCTAATTTTCTTAAAAAAAATTTTTTTGGATTGTTTTTTTAATTTAAAATTACTGGAAATTTTTTTCAAATAAAAAAAAATATCTGGTAAATTTTCTCTATAAGCCAAATTTCGGAAATATTTCGCTAAAACCAAAATTTCTGTGAAATTTTCTTTACTGGAATAAATTCTGGGAAATTTTCTCTAAGGACAATATTTTTCTTTCTGGGAAATTTTTCTAAAGGCAAGATATCTGGGAATTATTCTCTAGAAAACCAAATTTTTGGGAAATTTTCTCCAAAGCCAATATATCTGGGAAATTTTTTTTTTCTCTTAAAGTTACATTATCTGGGAAATTTTTCTAATGGCAAAGTTTTTGGGAAATTTTCTCTAAAAACAATATTTTTGGGAAATTTTTCTAAAAACAATATTTTTGGGAATTTTTGCTAAAAACAATATTTTTGGGAAATTTTCTCCAATACCAAATTTTCTGGGATATTTTTTCTGAAAACAAAATTTTTGGGAAATTTTCTCTGAGGACAAGATTTTTGGGAAATTTTCTCTTAAAGCAAAATTTTCTGGGACATTTTTTCCAAAAACAAAATTTCTGGGAAATTTTCTTCACAAACAAAATTTCTAGGAAATTTTCTCAAAAAAACAACATTTCTGGGAAGTTTTCTTTCAAAAAATTTTGTGAAAACAAAATTTATGGGAAATTTTATCCAAAGCAAAATTTCAATTTAATTTTCTGTATATTTTATTAAGTTCACTTGTTGTATTTTTATATGCACTTGCTTATAAGCATTTCCCTGTCTCGTACATTGTTCATGCAACTGAAGGTAAAAATGGCATTGTGTGACCCTGGCATTGCTTGTCCGACGTCACTGTACCCAGAATGGCGGTAGCGGCGCAGCGTATTTTGATTAAAACAATTTAAGCTAAAGCTCCAGACGGGCTACATCTCGTCGTTTGACATTGACCATGATTTTGATTGAGCATTCTTTGTATATACACTCATGAGGGAAATATTAGGGTGTAACGGAGAGAAAACGAATTTAAAAAAATAAAAAAAGACAAAAAAAAAAAATTAAAAAAAATAATACGAAATTAAAAAAATAAAATAAAATAAATATTACAAAAATTAAAAAAAAAAATAATAAAATGAAAATTTTTTATTACAATTACATTTTTATATTATTTTTTAATTTTTTTCCAACATTAAAATAAAATTTTTATTTATTATGAAGCATGAGTTGGAGTCCTTGTGAGAACATCTGAAAAAAAGTTGTTGGTGTTGATCATCACCTCCCTAGTGCAGGGGAATTTGTGAGGTTTTAAGTCACTTAAAACTTATCTACTTCCTAGTGTTGTTTTGCAGCATTCTGTTCCAAATCGGTAATAAAAAGATGGTCCTTTGTCATTATTGATATTGTAAAACTATCCTCGCAGAAGGGAAAATTTGTAAATTTGCATAAAATTTTCTATGATATTAGGGCTAAATTTTCCAACTACAAAAATCATTTTGATCAAAGTATTCCCCTTAATGATTTTTGAATTTCTTCCGATATTCCTCAAACAGTCTTATTCGAAAAACTTTCTCTACTTTGAGGTCTTCCAAAAAATGTCACTACAAATCTTCCAAATTCATCTCATCCCAATAACCCTCTCACCAAATTGCAAGTGTCAATTGTACGCATACTCTGGCACAAAGAACTCGGAAAATTTTTTCGATGCTGCCACCGCCACACACAAAGGAAGAGGCGAGAAAGAAAAACATCATGATAAACTTTAAAATGATTTTGTCGAACTTTTCTCCTCTGCCTTTTGTTGTGTTTGCCACTGGCTGTGCCACTTGCACAGACCGTCTGTTTATGGTATGAGTCAGGGGGTTGATTTTCTTTGTCCCCAGAGGGGATCTTATAGCCATGCCAGAGAGAGGGTAAAGTGAAGTTTGTTACATGCATACTCATCATACATATTATGGGGGAAAAAAGTTTAGGGAAAATCTTAAACAATATTTTTATTGTTGTTTTCCTTTGAATTGGGGGTTGTGATTTTTCATAAGTTTTCCTTTCTTCTATGCATAAGAATAAAGTTATGAGAGAAGTTTTTGGGCTTAAGGAAAAAGTCTGGAAATAACTTCTTTTCAACAGTCGTTATTGAGGAAAGAAGGATTATGTCTATAATAAGTGGTTTCCCGTGGATGTAGTGAAAAGGGTAGAAAATGATTTCTCGATTAGATAAAGGGAGCTTAGTATTGTCTTACAGATAAAATGTTTTTCTAGTTAAAATCCTTTTTTTTAATTTAGAAATGTTTAAGGCCAACATTATTAGATGCAGAATAAAGAGAAAATATAAAAATATTACTGCAAAGAACAGAAAAACGAAACTTTAGTAAAATTTTCCCAAACGACAAAACTTCAATAAAATTTTCCCTAAAGAAAAAAATTTCAGAGTATTTTTGCCTGAAGACAAAATTTCACTAGTGGCAAAATTTCAGTAAAATTTTCTCTAAAAACAAAATTTTGGTAAAATTTTACCCATAAACAGGCGCCTCTGTAGCCGGTAGGATCGCGGTAGCCAGCAGGGTCGTTGGTTCGATTCCCATCAGAAACCTTGGTCTGTCGCTACTGTGGTATCACAATGGACTAAAAATTGTCTAAGTGGGTCTGTAAAGGACTGCAACTGTTTACTAACCTAACCTTCCCAAAAGAAAAAATTTCTGTAAAATTTTCCCTTAAGACAATGAAATATTCCCTAAGACAAAATTTCAGTGAAATTTTCCCTTAAGACAAAATTTCAGTAAAATTTTCCCTGAAGGAAAAAATTCAGTAAAATGTTTCCTAAAGACAAAATTTCAGTAAAATTTTTCCTAAAGACAAAATTTCAGTGAAATTTTCCCGAAAGACAAAATTTCAGAGAAATTTTCCCGAAAGACAAAATTTTCAGTAAAATTTTCTCTAAAGACAAAATTTCAGTGAAATTTTCTCTAAAGTCAAAATTTTCGTGAAATTTTCTCTAAAGACAAAATTTTAATGAAATTTTCCTAAAGGCAAAATTTCAGTGCAATTTTCCCTAAGGACAAAATTTCATTAAAATTTTTCCTAAAGTCAAAATTTTAGTGAAATTTTCCCTAAACACAAAATGTCAGTGAAATTTTCCCTAAAGACAAAATTTGAGTGAAATTATCCCTTAAGACAAATTTTCTGTGAAATTTTCCTGAAAGACAAAATTCAGTAAAATTTTCCTGAAAGACAAAATTTTTGTGAAATTTTCCCTAAAAAAATTTTTCCTAAATATAAAATTTCAGTGAAATTTTCCCTAAAGACGAAATTTCAGTGAAATTTTCCCTAATGACAAAATTTCAGTGAAAATTTTCCCTAAAGACAAAATTTCAGTGAAATTTTCCCTAAAGTCAAAATGTCAGTGAAATTTTCCCTAAAGACAAAATTTCAGATAAAATTTGAGTGGAATTTTCTCTAATGACAGAATTTTAGAAAAATTTTCCCTTAAGACAAAATGTGAAATTTTTCGTAAAGACAAAATTTCAGTGAAATTTTCTCTTAGACAAAATTTCAGTGAAATTTTTCCTAAATACTAAATTTCAGTGAAATTTACGGGAAGCACGAAGTTTTAGTGAAATTTCCACTGCAGTAGGAAAAGGCTTTCGACTATTTTATGGGAGTCTCTCAGGTTGCTTAAGGTTTGATCCATCCATTTTCATTTACAGCCTTGTTCTTCTTGATTTACTGGGCTTAAATTTGTTATGCTCTTTTCGCTCCTTCTCTTTTTTTTTGATATTTCGTAAGGTTAGAATATTTTTAAAATTCTCTACAGATACCTGTAGGGTCTTAACCAGAAACCAAGCTGGAGAAGCTACGTTGAGGAAATAGTCAAAAGAAGACTAAGTGAGCTCGACTACTGCCGCAACTCGATAGGAAGGAGTTGGATGTTCAGGCCTGGGACTACATGTTTAAGGCGATCGTTCTCCATTTACTTGCCTAATCAAGTCTAATCCAACATAAGGCTCTGGGTAGCTGTGTATTTCTTAGATTGATCGAGAATATCGCGCCATTGCACCGCAGCAGTGCTGATCTATGGAGCAAAGAGGAGTGTTCCTAAATATTCGTTGAATGTTATGCTCGATCATAAGCCTCTGCATCTTAACGTTGGGTATGTGGCAACGAAGATCGCCCTTTCACTGTGGGAGTCGGGAACTTGGGCACCCCTCAAACTTCGGGTATTCGTAGGATGTTCTGAGAGATGGCCAAGCGGCGTAACGGCGGCCCCACGAATTATTTACCAGGGGGGTCCTTCCATGTTAATGGGTTGGACATTGTTTTTCCGTAAAGAGATTTTTGGGGTGCGGCTACCTCGCATTTTTGGGGACTTCCTATATGCACGGATAAGTCTGAATAGGGGAACCGAGTCAGGAGTCTTGATTGAAAAAGGGAGTCATCAAGTCTTCTTTATGGGTGTAGCGTCTTTAAGGGTTAACTCTTAAAGACGCTTAACCCATAAATGATCTGAAACATTGTCGATGCTGCACCGGCTCCCTATTTCACTATTACGTTATACGCGGGGTCGCTGAAGACTCTTTCATTAGGTTACGTAAGTCTAAGACTGGTTAGTATATGCAGAGATCTGTTAGGCTCTGTTGGGCCGTCAAGGGGTGGTGAGAATGAGGCGGACTATGAACTGGCTGGATCGTTATTGGGCGGGGATTGTTTTCCAGAATCAATAAACCTCCCCTGTGTAAGTTTCTGGGTACGGTGATCACTTTCAACGACGACCGCGCGAGTGAGGATTTAGCTGACGCTGTGAGTTTTGGGATGGCGAAGATGCTGTGGCCGGCTATCTCGCGGGATAGAATTTATATCACATTCGCACTCTGCTTTTAAATACCTTTAATTTAGGTCCCATATTGCATCGCTCGGTCTATAAGCCTTTTTGGCGAAGAGTTTTTGGGGTTTGGTGGGGCTCCCTGACACTTGGCCCCACATTTTTTATGAGTTTACTACTCATCTCTTTAACAACTTTCATTAAAGTCACATATTGTACCGATCGGTCTATATGCCCGTTTGGATGGGGCGTCCATCTTAAATATGAAAATATCTGACAAATATCTTAGGGGACAAGTGTTGGTGCCCAAAACCCTCTGAACCCAAATTTTTACATCACATTCATGCTATGCTTTTAAATATTTAAGTCCCATATTGCAATGCTAAGTTCAAAATCCCTTTTGGCGGTGAGTTTTTGAGTTTTGGAAGGGCTCTTTGACACTTGGTCTCACTTTTTTTTTTATCAGTTACTTACTCTTCTCTTGAATGCCTTTCATCAAAGCCACATATTGTACCGATCGGTCTATATGCCCGTTTGGGTGGGGCGTCCCTCCTAGGAACGGAAATATCTGATTATTGTTAGGGGACAAGTGTCAGTAGTGCCCAACTCCCTCTGAACACAAAATTTTATATCACATTCTTACTATGCTCTGAAATATTTAAGTCCCATATTGCATCGCTAGGTCCATAAGCTTTTTGGCGGAGAATTTTTGGGTTTTGGACGCTTGGCCCTATTTTTATTTATTAGTATCCTACTTTTGCCTTAAATACCTATCATTAAAATCACATATTACACCAATCGGTCTATATGCCCGTTTGGGTGGGGCATCCCCCTTGGGTAGCTAAACATCTGATTTGATTAGGGTACAAATGTCAGTGTCCAAAATTCCCTGAACCCAATTTCTTATTTCACATTCGTACTCTGTTTTTAAAAATGTAGGTCCCATAAGACATCAAACATCGCGGGGTCCGTAAGCTCTTTTGGCGGAGAGTTTTTGGGTTTTGGTGGGGCTCTACGGCACTTGGTCCCACATTTTTTTTTTATCAGTTTCTTACTCTTCGCTTGAATTTCTTTCATTATAGTCACAGTTTTTATCGATCGGTCTATAGCCTGTTTGGGTGGGGCATCCCTCCTAGTTATGCAAATATCAGATTTTTGTTAGGGGACCAGTGTTAGTGTCCAAGACCCTCTAAAAGCGGACATATAGATCGATCAGCAAAATATGGGACTTAAAGAAGGGAACTTGGCAGTAGAGTACAAATCAGATATACAAATTAGAGGATTAGTGTGAATGGACTCGTTCCACCCTAAAAACCAAACGGCATGTAGACCTATCTGTACAGTAAAGACTTAAATAGAAGGTTTTGGTGATTGTTCGAAATTTACTGACATTAAGCCCCTAATATATGACAATCATACTCTACTCCCAAATTATTTTCGTTTAAGTTCCATGTTATATCATTTGCTCCATATGCCGGTTTTGGAGTTTTTATACCCTCCACCATAAGATGGGGGGTATACTAATTTCGTCATTCTGATTGTAACTACTAGAAATATTCGCCTGAGACCCCATAAAGTATATATATTCTTGATCGTCGTGAAATTTTATGTCGATCTAGCCATGTCCGTCCGTCTGTCTGTCCGTCCGTCCGTCTGTCTGTCGAAAGCACGCTAACTTCCGAAGGAGTAAAGCTAGCCGCTTGAAATTTTGCACACATACTTCTTATTAGTGTAGGTCGGTTGGTATTGTAAATGGGCCATATCGGTCCATGTTTTGATATAGCTGCCATATAAACCGATCTTGGGTCTTGACTTCTTGAGCCTTTAGAGTGCGCAATTCTTATACGATTGGAATGAAATTTTGCACGACGTGTTTTCTTATGATATCCAACAACTGTGCCAAGTATGGTTCAAATCGGTCCATAACCTGATATAGCTGCCATATAAACCGATCTTGGGTCTTGACTTCTTGAGCCTCTAGGGTGCGCAATTCTTATCCGATTGGAATGAAATTTTGCACGACGGATTCTCTCATGACCATTACGTGTTTATTATGGTCAGAATCGGTCTATAGCCCGATACAGCTCCCATATAAATCGATCTCTCTATTTTACTTCTTGAGCCCACAAAGAGCGCAATTCTTATTTGAATTGGCTGACATTTTACACAGGTCTCCAACATAAATATAATTTAATTGTGGTCCAAACCGGCCCATATCCTAATATCGCTCTAATAGCAGAGCAAATCTTTGCTTATATCCTTTTTTTGTGCCTAAGAAGAGATGCCGGTAAAAACACTCGACAAATGCGATCCATGGTGGAGGGTATATAAGATTCGGCCCGGCCGAACTTAGCACGCTTTTACTTGTTTTTTTTTTTTGGGATTGGACGTGCCCCCTGAAGCTTGGACTCAAATGTTTATATCTGATTCATTTTCTACTTCCAAAGACCTTTCATTAAAGTCCCATATTGTTCCGATTGGACTCTATGCCCTTTTGGGTGGGGCGCTCCCCCTGGGTATGTAAATATCTAATTTATGGCTAAGGGAAACTTTTTCTTCGGTTTAGGCCATATTGAAAGGGCCTTAGAAAAAGATTGTCCAGAATACTCCAAACCCGTTTGGGGTGTCCTCTACCGAACTGATATCAATACCCTCATTTGGAATTTTCAACCCTCCATTTAGGCCATTGTACAGAATGTTTAACAATTGCTGCCTACAATTGATTTTACCCATGTTTGTAGTGTACCATGGTACGCATCCTTTAACAAATTTCCCCATTACCCTAAAGGTTTTTGGGTGCAATGTCCTCAGGGAATGTTTAGGCTTCTCTTGTTAGTAATAAGGTTTTTGGGTGCAATGTCCTCAGGGAATGTTTAGGCTTCTCTTGTTAGTAATTAGGTTTTCATCAAAACTTCAATCACATCAAACTTTCTTTGCCATTTAAAATAACCCTACTCTAAACACCAAACACAAGAAAAAAACCAATAACATTTATTTCCCTTGTTACAGGCCCACCTAACCACCTTTCTACACCTTCTCAAAATAAACAAACTCGATTGCGAATATTAAACAAGCAAACGCGTTGCTCTTACCAAATATTATTTACATAATTACAACGTCATATTTACAAATTCCCACAGAACGCATAAGGTCAAAAATCTCTGCGTGCAGAACATAGCCAAACAAAGGCCCACGCATTGGGCGTATGATGAGAAGTTGTAAAAAGGCGGCCGGCCGGCTTTTCCCTTCTGCTTTGCTAGAATTTGGTAAAAATATGCCGCAGAGCTTTTGATGTCAAACTGAAGTTCAATGAACTCTTGAGAGAGTGGAAAAAGAAAAGGAAAAAGTCGTTGCTTTCTTTGCGGGGGCCGTAGCAGGGAGCTTATGACAATATCGAAATTTTAGCCAAGCAAATGTTTTCGATAAACAAAGACCCAAACCACGAAAACCCAATGAATATTTTCGGCACGCAGGCAGCGCAGGCTCTGTCATTTACAAAATTGGTTTCTGTTACAGTTTCCGTTATAAACGTTTTTACGATGGCTTTTAGGGCCCTAACCATCGATGATACCAAGAATTTCCCATTTTTGGGGTTTTTCTTCTTCTTTTCTTTTACTTCCCCGGGTTTTGGTAAGTAGGCATATTAATGGGTTTCTTATGGCTGCTATGGCTCATTTATCACTTAAAAACAAGTGCGGAGGTGCGGAGACGAAAAATGTGGAAAAAACATCGTTTGTTGGATGAATGCAAGAAGACTTAAAGGCGTCTCATTGAATGATAAGTGTATTTGATTGCCTATCCCCGGCTTTCAAGAAATGTCAGGAAAAACAGGCAAGCAATGGAAAGTGGTTAATTTCCAACACAAAGCCTTATCCTGGCCTCAAGTTACTGTTTGGTTGGCTGCTGGTGTCACAGCTTCTCCCTAAGGCTTTCCCTCTTTTTCCCATTCCTTGCTGTTGTTAAAATATTTACTTATTCAGGATGATTTTTCTGAATGTTTTTGTATAAACAGTGTTTTTTGTTGTTCTTTTCATTGGCTTATTGTTTATTTTTTCTTAGTGTTGTTGTTCCCTTTGTACTTGGTAATTGAGCGTTTGTAAGTAGGGATTTGGCTTGAACGGAATTGAGATTCTTAACCTTAAAGAAAGATTGAAAGCAAGTGATAATGAAAAAGGCTATGAAACAAGAGAATTTATTGAAGTTGCTAATCATTTTCATACTTCTTGGAATCCTTGTTTATGCATATTTCTTCTTGAAACGGGGCCACTGACAATTCGCCACAAATACCGTTGAGTTAAGTCCCATATTCTACCTAACGATCCATATGGTCTTTTGGAGGGAGTTTTTGGGATTGGGCGGGCTCCCTGAGACTAGAACCTAAATTTTTATGAGATATTTTCTTCTCTACCAAATATCTTTTATTTTAGTTCCCTACTGTCCCGATCCATGTATATGTCCGTTTGGGTGGGGCGTTCCTCCTCCGTATAAATGAATTTTACAAACTTTGTTGGAGTCTGTGTTTACGCATAATTGTTCTTGAAACTGTTATACTCTATATTTTAAGTTGACTAAATATCTTTCGAAGCCAATTTTTTGCAAGCTGTTAGGGTTTTTTTGGGGATTGGGGGGGCTTCCTGAGACTAGACCCTAAATTTTTATAAGATTTTTTCTTCTCGACCAAAGATCTTTCATTTTAGTTCCCTACTGTCCCGAACCATGTATATGCCCGTTTGGGTGGGGCGTTCCTTCTCCGTACATATGAATTTGACAAACTTTGTTGGAGACTTTATTTACGCATAATCGTTCTTGAAACTGTTATACTTTGTAAATTAAGTTGAATACATTTCTTTCAAAGCCAATTCTATACAATTCTTTAAGGTTTTTGAGGTGTGCGGGCTCCCAGACCTTAACACTAAATTTTTATATGAAATTCCTACTTTTCTGCCATAGACCTTTCATTTAAGTCCCATATTTTACCGATCCGTACATATGCCCGTTTGGGTGGGGCGTTCCTCTTAGTTATATATGAATTTTATAATATTTGTTAGAGACCTTGTTTGCGCTTACTTGTTCTTGAAACTGGTATGCTCTGTGTTTTAGTTGAAAACATAACCTTTAAAGTCAATTTTAGGCTATTCTTAAACGTTTTATCGCTTGACTTAAATGATACGGCCAGAACAGTTTGTTTATGGGGCTTGGGCAGACTCCTTGGCACGTGGCCCAAATTTTTACATCTGATTCGTTCTTATGTCCTTTCACCTTTCACTTAAGCCTCTTAATGTATCGGTCGATCTATGAGCCAGTTTGGGTGGGGCGCTCCCCCTAGCTATGTTAATATCTGGATAAGGTTATGGCGCATCTTTCTCTTTGATTAATGCCATATTAAAATGGCTCTAGACAAATTATAAAAATGTTTGACCTGCGATTTTTTCTTCTACTGGGATTATTGGGATAGGGCCTTCTCCTAGTACTCTCTGAAACTGTTGTAATGTCCTTATTTGCACTTTTTCTCCATCGCTGAAAAGCAAACTGCTGAGGCGTATGTAAGTATTGGTCTCCTATGTTAAGCCTAGAATTTAGGACTTATTTTATAGGGACCTACAACTGTGAGCCTTCTTAGCACGCTCTTGGATGTGAAAATTCCAATTAAATTTACCATCCAAGATCGCTCCCAAGAATTTGGCATTGTCGGATAGCAAAACCGTTCTGTTTAGGAACGTGGAGCTTCAAATTGGTCCACCTAAGTCTTACTCGTAAACCGACAGATCTCAGACTTTTCTGGGCTTACATTCAGACGTTTAGGTCTAGGTACGAAACCAAGACCGTTTCGGCTTTTCCGCATAGCTGATTCGGATTCCTAACACTTAGAAGTAAATTTTTTGCATTTATTAGAAGTTTTTTTTTAAACTGTTATACTAACAAGAAACTTCATTGGAATGTTATCTTTTAATATTCTGATAATAAATTAAAGCGATAAATGGGCTCTAATTGCGACTAGAGTATATAATATAAGTAAATATTATTTTCATCGAAACTGTTATATTGTGTATAACTGTTATAATCTGTAAAATATTTATTGTTTAGATTGATTTAAGCAGATATATAATGATTCATGCGGCCATTTATAGCTTTTTCGTATAAAACTGTTATAATGAATGAATATTATACTATGCACAACTGTTTTACAGTGTCAAACTGTTATAATCCAAATGAATATGTTACGTTTTGAATGGTTTTTGGCTGTTTTATGGGTTACCAAAAATATGTAAGAAAATTGTAATAATTTGAATTTTTTAAGCTATCAGAAAACTGTTAGGAACTGCTATACTAACGGAAAACTTCATTTGAGGAAACTGTTATACTAACTGAAAACTTCGTTTGAAGATTATCTTTCAATATTCTGAGGAAAAACTAAAAAAATTAAGAGACTCTTATTGGCATTTGTGCCTGTAATGAGTAAAACTTAATAAATATTCAACAAAACTTGTATTCAACAAAACTTGTATACTGTTTAAAACAGTTAAAATCAATTAAATATTTATTTTCCAACTTGATTTAGGAAGCAATAGAAAGACTAGTGTGACCATTTACAGCCAAAACGCACAAAATTGTTATATCGAATATTGCAAACTGTTATAATCCGCGAAATCGTTGTATCTCAAGTTTACTTAAGAAGCTATAAAGGGACGCTTATATAGTAATTTCTAGCAAAAATGCATAAAACTGTTATACTCTATGAATATTCTTTACGAAGGAAGACTGTTATACAATGTCAACCAGTTATAACCTTCAATATCGTTATATCTCAAATTGATTTAACAATCCAAGAAAAGAATCATCCGTGTCATTTAGAGCTTTTATGTATTAAACTGTTTTACTAACTGTATATCATGTTGTATCAGAACTAATACACAGTGCCAAACTATTATAATTGGCCATATCGTTGTTCTCCAAGTTACTTTAATGACTTTATTAGCTATAACTTATAAAACTAAATAAATATTGTATTCAACAAAACTGTTATACTGCGTCAAAGTGTTATCATTTGCAAAGCTTTAATTCTCAAGTAGATTTGGGAAGCTATTGGAATGCTCATATGCCCATTTATAGCAAAATCGCGTAAAACAGTTCTAGCTAAAATATATATAAAATTATGCAAATGTGTTATACAGTGTCAAACTGATATAATAAGAAAAATCGTTATATCAAAAATTGATTTAACAAGCCATGGAAAAATTTTTATGGTCACTTATAGATATTACTCATTAAACTGTTATACTAATTGAATTCTTTATTCTAAAAAACTGTTATACTGTGTAAAACTGTTATAATTTGAAAAATCTTTAATTCTCAAGTCAAGCTTACAAGCGAAGGAAAGACTCATGTAGTAATTTATAGTTAATACGCAAAAAGCTGTTGTACTTAATGACTATTATACTTTAAAAAACTATTAAACAGTGCTAAACTGTTATAATCTGCGAATTCTTATTACTCAAATTGATTTTACAAGTCAAAGAAAAACTCATTTATAGACATAATGATTAAAGGTTAAATACTACATGAATATTATTCGTTAAAAAAACTATTATATAATGTCAAACTGTTATAATACGTCCAATCATTATTTCTCAAGGCTCTTATCTTAATTTATGGGTATAACGCATTAACATAAATATATATCGGTTTAAACAAAACTGTGATACTGTGTCAAACTGTATCACAGTAATATAATCTGAAGAAACTGTATTTCATTAAATATTATACTAAGTGAATAGTATGCTATGCAAAACTGTAATACAGTATCAAATTGTTATAATAGGTCAAATCCTTATTTCTTAAGATAAGTTAACAAAGAATGTAAAGGCTGTTTAAGTTATAGCACATAAACTGTTATACTCAAAGCTATGCAAAACTGTTATACAGTGTCAAACTGGTATTATTAGCTTAATCGTTATATATCAAATTGATTTAATAGACCATGGAAGAGTTGAAAGACCATTTAAAGCTATAATGTATAAAACTGTTATACTAAATTAATATAATAGGCTACAAAAATTGCTATACTGTGTTCTACTGTTATAAATCGCCAAATCTTGGCATAGCGCAAGTTGTTAAAAACTGTTTTCATTATTTTCTCTTCTTTAAATTGTTCACCTTTAATTTCCTTCACTCCAATATGCCTTGCCCTTTTGTAATTCCATTACTATTCTCTTTTGGCATTTATTACACAAATCTCTGAGTATGAGTGCGTAGCTACGCGCATATACGTTCATGCATTTATTGTATTTGGTTAAGGGAGTTCAATGAACTCTTTTTGGCATCGCAGGAGGAAACCAGGCGTTATTTCACTTTCACTACTTCTTCCTTGCCAGTACCAGTAGTAGTAGAAGTACAGGACTAATGACTATTTTTGCCGTGCGTCTCTTTGTGTAGGCCGTTTTCGCCGGTGACATAAAAATTCCATCCATATCCCCCAGGACTCGCCACATCAGAAAAGGGGGGCAGTGGTTGCTTTCGGTTTAATTTGACACATTTGCGAGACTTTGATGGACTATTGGGTGGAATGACCGCGACCCTATGGGGCCTATAAGAGAATGGAAACGGAAATATAAGCCCAGGGCAAAGGAAGGGGTTGTGTTGACATGTGCCTGGTAAGTGAAAATGCCGTCATTTTTATGGATGTCTAAATGTCAACAACAACAATATAACAAAAAACAATAGGGAAATAACACACATTTTGAGTTGCAAGAAGTCTCTCCCGCTTCCACAGCCTACCAGTCCAGCCAGCCCTCTAGTCAGGCTTAATTGTAGTAGGCAACACCAAGCAAATGGTGTTTTCATAAATCATTGCCATGGGACCATTTCATATTTGGGCTATGGTGATTTTGTGTGTGTGTGTGTATGGGCTTAGATTAAATGGTCATTGTCACCCACCCATCTTACCACAATGGTACACCAGGAAGCTTGAAAGGTAAATGAACTCTTAAAGGACAAAAGCACAAGTTCTCATATTTCATGTTTGTTATTGTTATCCATTTATATTAATTTATTATAGGGAATAGGAAGCCGGGAAAGAAAAAACACGCTGTACAAATTGTTGCTTTTCGGGGAGAGAGGAATTATAAATCCATTTAATTATGTGTTGCTATGCGAACTTTTTGTTTTTTCTTCGTTTGGTGACGATAAAATGTCTTTTGTTTTATACGACAAGGAACTTTACTTTGATTTATGAGCCAGGATATCATTGACAATATAAATGACACATTAGCTTAATTTTTATCTAGAGAGGGAGAATGTAGTTGAGGCCATCTTAAATATAAGACACTTGAGATGATTAACGTTAAAGTTGTTGCTAGTAAGGGATTTCCTACTTTAACTGAAGATCATTTAAGTTGGCAACTCATCGGCTCCTGCTGTCTCATTATTTCTATGAAGGTTAATGTTGATTCTTGGGCTGATAGAAGATAAGGGTATTAAAACTACCCTTTCCTTTGAATCTATCGTTTCATTTGGACTAAAACTATTGTTAACTTTGGGGAAAGGTACTAAAACTACCCCTTCCTTTGAGGAAGGGTACAAAAACTACCCCTTCCTTTGGGATAGTGTTTTATTTTGCGAAAGGGTACTAAAACTACCCTTTCCTATGGGAAAGGGTACAATAACTACCATTTCCTTTGAGCATCAAAACTATCCTTTCCTTTGGGAAAAGGTATTACAACTACCCCTTTCTTTGGGAAACGGTACTAAACCTACTCTTTCCTTTGGGAAAGGATACTAAAACTACGCCTTCCTTTGGAAAAGGGTACCAAAACTACCCTTTCCTTTGGGAAATGGTGCAAGAACTACCATTTCCTTTGGAAAAGGGTACTAAAACTACCCCTTCCTTTGGAAAAGGGTACTAAAACTATCGTTTTCTTTGGGAAAGTTGACTAAAACTACCCTTACTTTGGGTAAGGGTACTAGAACTACCGTTTCGTTTGGGAAAGGTTACTGAAACAACCGATTTCTTTGGGAATGAGTACTAAAACTACCATTTTTTTGGGAAAGGGTACAAAAACTACCGTATCCTTTGGGATAGGGTACTAAAACTACCGTTTCCTTAAGGAAGGGGTACTAAACCCTCCTTCTTCTTTGGGAAATGGTACTTAAATTACACTTTCCTTTTGGAAATGGTGCTAAAACTATCTCTTCCTTTGGGAAACGGTACTAAAGCTACCCTTTCCTTTGGAAAAGGGTTCTAAAACTACCCTTTCCTTTGGCAGAGGGTACTAAAACTACCCTTTCCATTGCGAAAATGTACTAAATTTACCCTTTCCTTTGGATAAGGGTACTAAAACTACTAAGGAATGTAAAGGCACCCAATCTTTTGGGAGAGGGTATCTTTACTAAAACTACCCTTTGCTATGGAAAAGAGTACATAAATTACAATTTCCTTTGGGAAAGGGTACTAAAACTACGCTTTCTTTTGGGTAAGGGTACTAAAACTACCCTTTCCTTCGGGATAGAGCACTAAACTACCCTTTCCTTTGGGAAAGGGTACTAAAACTACCCTTTCCTTTGGGAAAGGGTACTAAAACTACCCTTTCCTTTGGAAAGAGGCTCTAAAACTACTCTTTTCTTTGGGAAAGTTTACCGAAAATGCCTTTTCCTTTGGCAAATTGAACTTAATCTGTCCATTCCTTTGGGAAGATGCACTAAAACCACCGGTTCCTTTGGGAAATGGTATCAACATTAGTCTTTCCTTTGGGAAATGGTACTAAAATTACCCTTTTCTTTGGGAAATGGTACTTAAATTACCCTTTCCTTGGGAATTTGTCCAAAGATTACCCTTTCTGTTGGGAAAGGGATCTTAAACGATCTTTTCCTTTGGGAAAGTGTTCTAAAACTATCCTTTCGCTTGGGAAATGGTACTAAAACGGCAGTTCTTTTGAGAAGGGTACTTAACGTTCCCTTTCCTCTGGGAAATGGTTCTATTACTACCGTTTCCGTTGGAAAAGGGTACTAAATCTACTCTAAGACTACACATTCCTTGTGGAAATGCTACTAAGACTACACTTTTCTTGGGAAAGTGTTTTAAACGTTCACTGTCTTTAGGAAAGGGGTTTGGAGCTACAGCCCTTTTCTTGGGAAGGGGTTTTAAAACTACCCTTCCTTTTGGGAAGGGTTTTCAAACAACCCTTTCTTTTGGGAAAGGATATTAAAATTACCCTTTCCTTAGGGTGAGAGTACTAAAAAACTACCTTTCCTTTGGGAAATGGTACTAAAACTACCCTTTCCGCTGGGAAATGGTACTAAAACTACCCTTTTCGTTGGGAAGGGTACTTAAACTATTAAAACTACCCTTTGCTTTTGGAAAGGGTGTTAAAACTGCTATTTTCTTGGGGAAAGGGTTCTGAAACTACCCTTTCCTTGGGAAAAGGATACTTAAACTACCCTTTTTTTGGGAAATGGTACTTAAACTACACTTTCTTTTAGAAAAGAGTACTAAATCTACCCTTTGCGTTGGGAAAGGGATACCTAAACTACTCATAGCTTTGGAAAAGAGTACTAAAACTAACCTTTCTTTTGAAAAAGGGTACTAAAACTACCCTCTGCGTTTGGAAGGGGTACTAAAACTACTCATTGCGTTAAGAAATTGTAGTTAGATTACCCTGTATTTGGGGAAAATTTAATAAAACTACCATTTTCTTTGGTAAAAAATACTGAAAGTTTCCTTTCCTTTGGAAATGGTACTTAAACTACGATTTCCTATAAAATTCAGACTGCACTAAATTTATTTTATTATTATACTTATTTCTGATTTTATCAAAAATTTTTAGCTTTAATGCAATTTATCCCACTTGTCATTTTTACCCACAACGACACCTTTTTTAAGATTTTCGTTTCTCATATCAGTAATTTACAAAGTTACATGTGTACACACATTGCAATATGTCCATGACAATGACATTACTGTGTGACATTATGCAAGTTTATACAAACGTACAATAAAGGTGTATGACATTCTCTTACCACACCCATACTAAGAAAATACCTGAGGGCAGATAAGCTTACGCAAGTAAGCCAGCCAGACTAAACGTGCTGTGGTATGTAAGGAAGTCAATATACAAAACGCAACAAGACTCATACCCAGCAATTGGGCATGTATGAATAATAGAAGTGTGTGCGTGAGTGTATGTGAATATATATCCACCTTTATACTGTATACTAAGTATATAAACTCCCTAAATGGCACTAACCAGTATAAGAACATTTCATTCCATTATACGAAAGCATATGAGCGGTGTCTTGAAATTGTCTTAGTTATTTGGGAGGGGTGAAAAGTTTTGATATTAAAAAGGAATTATTTAATGAAAATATAATGCTAATAAATAATAATAAAAGGAAGTACAATAGAATAAGTTGTCACTAGTAATTAGCGCTTCAAGTTGGGCGCCGGTATTAATGAGCGTTAACTATTTTATTGAATAATTGAAAAAATATATTTTAACATGTGATAAGTATATCATGTTGGGCGGCAGTCGAACTAAAATTTCTAGAAAATATTTAAATTTAATATTTGGCATTCAGTGTCCATTAAGGTTTTAAATCACATTATATATTATATAAAAATTGTTTAAATTGTTTAAAATCTTACAATATGTTGGGCGCTAGATTGTATATGTGAATTTCAATTTCAATTTGGCTGCCAGTTAAAGGTATTGATGGTTTTGTGAATATTAAAATTCAATGTTTGGTACTAAATATTTCAGAAGTTGTTACAAAATATAAAATACCAAAAAATATTAAATGTTAAAAAATATTAAATTTTTTCAAAATATTTAAAAACGTTGGGCGCCGGTTTCATGAAATTTTTTTTTGACTTTATATTTTTCTGTTTTTAAAAACCTTGAATTTGCCTAGACATATGATGCTGAATTTAGGATACTAAAACCAGTAAGGAAAGGCGAAAGTCGGACGGTGCCGATTTTATAATACCCTACACCTACCCTATAAATACAAAGTGGGAGCTATATCTATTTCTGAACCAATTTTGAAGGACCTCAGCCGCATTGATAGGGCCTATTTATCTCATTGACTTTAGGCTTTGATGTTTCACACAGTACGCCCAAGAGTATTTTGTCTTGTCTCCTTTCTTGTGCACGGGACATAGTATGCTGAGTTTCCAATCATCGGGTGTGCGTTCTTCTAGCCTGATTGCGCAGACAAGCTGATGTATTCGCCTTATCAGCCTTCGGTCTTAAATAGTTATGCGGGCAACTCGTCGGCTCCTGCTGCTTTGTTGTTCTTCAGTCGGGTCACAGCTACCTGGACCTAATTCTGCCTAGAAGGTAAACATTCTATACCATCATCAGGGATTGGTTTGACCAGACTTCTTAGATATTGTGGGAGTCATTGAGGAAAGCGTTACACAAAGTTTTGGCAAGTTTGGTCCATAAATGCGCTTGCAGTGGTTCTAAGAATGAAAATCGGGCGATATACATATATGACAGATATATCTAAATCTGAACCGATTTCAACCGAACTTAATAAATACTGTGAAAGTCGTTGAAGAAACCGTTTTACGAAATTTTGGGAAGATTGGTCAAAAATGCGCTTGCAGTGGCTCTAGGAGTGAAAATCGGGCAATATATGTATATATGTGAGCTATATCTAAATCTGGACCGATTTCTATGTAATTCACCAGCAATTTCGAGAGTCAAGAAAAAATCCTTCCTTCTAAATTTCAAGAGAATCGGTTAACAAGTGGCCACTTAATTGCATTATTACAGCATATCGGACGAACATATATATGGGAGCTATATCCAAATCTGAACCAATTTCAATAGAGACGACTCTAGGCCGAAAAACATGCCCGTACCAAATTTGAAGACGATCGGATGAAAATAGCGGCCTGTAGTTTGTACACAAATTAACATGGACAGGCGGACAGACAGACGGAGAGACAGACGAAGAAACAGACGGACGGACAGACAGACGGACAAACAGACAGACGGACAGACAGACAGACAGACGGACATACAGACGGACAGACAGACGGACAGACAGATGGACAGACAGACGGACAGACAGACAGACAGACAGACAGACGGACAGACAGACGGAAAGACAGACAGACGGAAAGACAGACAGACAGACAGACGGACGGACAGACAGACAGACGGACGGACAGACAGACAGACGGACGGACAGACAGACGGACAGACGGACAGACGGACAGACAGACAGACAGACAGACGGACAAACAGACGGACAGACAGACGGACAGACAGACGGACAGACAGACGGACAGACAGACAGACGGACAGACAGACAGACGGACAGACAGACGGACAGACAGACGGACATAAGACAGACGAATAGACAGACGGACAGAAGACAAACAGACTGACAGACAGACGGACTGACAGACAGACGGACACATGAACGGACAGATAGACGGACAGACAGACAGACAGACAGACGGACAGACAGACGGACAAACAGACGGACAGACAGACGGACAGACAGACGAACGGACAGAAGGACCGACAGACAGACAGACAGACGGACAGACAGACGGACAGACAGACACACAGACGGACAGACGTACAAACAGACAGACTGAAAAACAGGCGGACATAGCTAAATCCGAAAGTCAGAAAGTGATTCTGAGTTGATCGGTATTCTTATCAATGGATCTATCTCTCTTCCTTTTGGGTTTTACAAACAAACGCACTAAGTTATAATACCCTGTACCACAGTATTGGTGTAGGGTATAAAAAATCCCTTATGTAAGTGATCACTCTGTGATTACATTTCTTTTCGGCTTAGAATTGAAATAAAATTTCACCATTTTGCCAGTTTTATTTAAAGTTTTATGAATTTGCCCATACACTCATATATTTAATTTTTTATACCCACCACCATAGGATGAGAGTATACTAATCTAGGCATTCCGTTTGTAACACCTCGAAATATTTGTCTAAGGCCCCATAAAGTATATATATTCTTGATCGTCACGACGTTATGAATCGATCTAGCCATGTCCGTCCGTCTGTCAACGGTCGTTGGGGATTGCGAATAGACCTTATCGGTTCAGATTTAGATATATCTCCCATATAAACCGATCTCCAGATCTGACTTCTTGAGCCTCTGGAAGCCGCAATGTTGGCTGAAATTCTGTATGTAATGTTCTGTTATGACTTCCAATAACTGTGCGAAGTGCGGTCCAAATCGGTCTATAACCTGATATAGCTCCCATATAAACTGATCTCCAGATTTGATTCTTGAACCCCTGGAAGCCTCAATTTACGTTCGATTTGGCTGAAATTTTGCATGTAGTGTTCTGTTATGTCTTCCAACAACTGTGCGAAGTACGGTCCAAATTGATCTATCACCTGGTATAGCTTCCATATTAACCGATCCCCCGATTTGACTTCCTGAGCCTTTTCAAGCCGCATTTTTTGTCCGATTTGGCTAAAATTCTGCATGTAGTGTTTTTTTTGCGACTTTCAACAAGTGTGTCAAGTAAGGTCCAAATCGGTTTATAACCTTATATAGCTCCCATATAAACCGATCTCCCGATTTGACTTCTTGAGCCCCTGGAATCCGCAATTTTTTCCGATTTGGCTGAAATTTTCCATTTAGTGTTTCGTTATGACTTCCAACAACTGTGTTAAGTACGGCCAAAATCAGTCTGTAACCTGATATAGCTGTCATGTAAACCGGTCTCTCCATCATCCTTGTTCGGTTCCCAGACGCTTTAGTTTTTGCTGGTTTGACAGAAGTTTGGTATGTAGAATTATTATGCCCTAGAACTTAATTTATTTTGTAAAAATTTTTATCAGAATCCATGGTGGTGGGTTCTCAAGATTCGGCCCGGCCGAACTTAGCACGCTTTTACTTGTTTCAAATAAGGTGTCATATTGTTGTAGCCTTTGTAGATGGGTGGCCGTTTCTGGCCCAGTAGTGTGACGTTGTCAATGTACGTAGAATACCATACATATGGTTGATATAAATGTGATCAGACAATGAATGCCTTACAATCAATGTTTATATTTAATCAAATGCCAATGAACTTGACTGTTTACCCATATTATAAACCTGTTCACACATACATGCATGTGCAGCAAGTCGTTTACAACAACTACTCGTGCTACTGTGAAAATAAGAATTTTATTTTCTACTTGGCCACTTTACATTATCCTCAGTGGGGTGATACACGCATACCGAGTTCCTTTATCTCTGGCATGGCATGATACGTAAATGTTTAAACGAAAGAGCTTATGTAAATGTAATGGGAATTTAAATGTGAAATAAAATTATGAAACATCGTAAAATGTTTAAAGTGAGTGTGTAAGGCTGGCGGCTGAGTGGGTAAGTAAAAATTACAAAATGATATCATATGTGATTTAAGGGGGAGTTTAACTTGAAATCGGCTAGGAAAAAGGAAAGAAGAAAATATAATTTGATTTGTAGCCAAGTAAACTTGGTAGATAAAAATCGACTTTAAAATAAAACGACAAGTCAAAGCGTGCTAAGTTCGGCCGGGCCGAATCTTGTATACCCTCCATGGATCGCATTTGTCAAGTTCTTTGCCCGGTATCTCTTTATGGACAAAGAAAGGATAAAGGATAAGAATGTATGCTATAGGAGCTTTAGCAAGTGATAGACCGATTCGATTAATTACCATAACAAAAGTCTTGAAGCCTTCACACCTAATGTGGCTGATGAGTAATTTAATCCAAATTACGCAACGCGTCCTATAGAGATTGGTGTGTGTTACGTTCTCTGGCTTTCCTTTTCCATTTCCAAAAAAACCTTCGATCATTGAGCTCGTCTCGAAGGGGAAACATATAAAAATTGACGAAATTAATGATATTCGCCCTAACAGGCAAAAACAAGTAAAAGGGCGTTAAGTTCGGCCGGGCCGAACTTTGGATAACCACCACCTCGGGTATATATATAAACCTCAACAACTCTCCCTATCCCAAATTTCGGTGACATCGGACAATCAATGCACCTTTTATGGGCCCAAAACATTAAATCAAGAGAATGGTCTATATGGCAGCTATATCCAAATCTGAACCGATCTGGCCCAAAATGAAGAAGGATATCGAGTGGCCTAACACAACTGACTGTCCCGAATTTCAGAAAAATTGGACAATAAATGTGGCTTTTATGGACCTGAGACCTTAAATCGGCAGATTGGTCTATATGGGGGTTATATCAAGATATGGTCCAATATAGCCCATCTTTGAACCTTATCTACCTATGCACAAAAAAGAATCTGGGCAAATCTCTATTTTTATAGCTTGCATCGTGATTTCAACAGATAGACGGACGGACATGGCTAGATCGTCATAGATTTTTACGACTATTTAAAATTTTTTATACTTTATAGGGTTGGAAACAGATATTTCGATGTGTTGCAAACGGAATGACAAAATAAATATACCCCCATCCTTCGGTGGACAAAAAAAAAAGAATCTGGTCAATATCTCTATTTTTATAGCATGTATCGTGATTTCAACAGACAGACCTACGTCCATGGCTGGATCGTCATAGATTTTTACGATTTATGCCCACCCCATCCTTCGGTGGTGGGCATAAATGTTCGTATTCTGTCATAAAAGACAGAATGCACGTTTAAACACAAAATTTCAATAAAATTTCTCAAGTAAACCAAATTTCCCTGAAATTTGCTTCAAATACTGAATTGCAAAATATATTTTTATGACCTTATTTTGGAAATTTTTTAAAATTTCTATGAAATTTTTCTAACTTCTATGATATTTTTCTAATTTTTATGAAAATTTTCTAATTTTTATGAAAATTTTCTAATTTCTATGAAATTTTTCTAATTTCTATGAAATTTTTCTTATTTTAATGAAATTTGTTCTCATTCCAATGAACATTTTCTTAAATTGTCCTCAATTTTGCTCAAACGTGGTCTTGTTTAAGCAAAATCTTCTCTAATTAAAATAGGTTTCTAAAGTTGTCTTTGAGAAAAATTTAGCAAAATTTTCTTCCACGCACAAATTTCCCATCACAACTTAAGACAGAATTTCTATAAAAGTTCTTAAAAAACCATATTTCACTGAAATTTTCTTCAAATAATAAATTTCAACATATATTTTTCTATTTTTTTTTTTACTTTTTTTGGAATTCCAATGAATTTTGTTGATTTAAGAAAAAAATTTAAAAAATATCTATGAATTTTTTTTCTAACTTCTATTAAAATTTTCTAATTTCAATTAAAGTTTTCTAATTTCAATTAAAATTTTCTAATTTCATTTAAAATTTTCTAATTTCAAATAAAATTTTCTAATTTTAATGAAAAATTTTTTAATTTATATTAAAATTTTCTAATTTTAATTAAAATTTTCTAATTTCAATTATAATTTTCTAATTTCAATTAAAATTTTCTAATTTCAATGAGCATTTTGTATTAATATCACAGTTTAGCAAAATCTTCTCTAAATAAATGATGTTCGTAAAGTTTTCTCTGAAAAAAATTTTGTGAAATTTTCTCCTTCATAGAAATTTTCCATCACAGCTTAAGACAAAAAGACTTACACTAAATTTTAACAGATATTTGTCTATTTTTATGAACTTATATTGAAATTGCAATGAAATTTGTTGATTTTAGAAAAATGTGTATGAAATTTTCCTAATTTCAATGAAATTTTTCCCACTTTCTATGAAATTTTTCTAATTTCAATGAATGTTTTTCTAATCTCAATGATTTTTTTTAATTTTAATGGAATGTTGTCCTAAGAAAAAGGACAAACAACTTTTTTTTTACAAAATTTTTATGAAAGACAATATTTCTAAGGGATTTTTCTAATATCTTCTCTCTCACTGTAAATCTTCTCTGAAAACAAAATTTCATTTTAAATTTTCTATTAAGACTTAATTTTAGTTAAATTGCTTTTCAAGACAAAAATTTCAATTCATTTTTCACTATAGGCAAGATTTCAATAACATTTTATGTGGAGACAAAATTAAGGTAAAATTTTCCTTAAATACCAAATTCAAGTAAATTTTTCTCAAAATAAAAAAAAATTGTTTAATTTTCTCTGAAAAAATTTTAGTAAATTTTTTTGAAGACACAAAAAAACCTCTTTGTCCAAATTTTCGCTAAAGACAGAATATCCATTAAGTTGTCTTTTAAGAAAACTATTTTGTTTCATTATAGCCCTTCTTCTGGCTGACCTTCATTGATAGAATAAAGTTCGTTACTTAATAATATTGGGTTGCCCAAAAAGTAATTGCGGATTTTTTTAAAAGAAAGTAAATGCATTTTTAATAAAACTTAGTATGAACTTTAATCAAATATACTTTTTTTACACTTTTTTTCCAAGGCACGCTAAAAGTAACAGCTGAGAACTGACAGAAGAAAGAATGCAATTACAGAGTCACAAGCTGTGAAAAAATTTGTCAACGCCGACTATATGAAAAATCCGCAATTACTTTTTGGGCAACCCCATACTTTAATATTTTATAACATTTCTTTATAGACTTTAAATCCTTTCTTTTTCTTTTCAGGTAATTTTCATTAATTGCTAGCTCAATGGTGTCCTAAATATATATTTTATATATTATTAAGTGATTGACGTAAGTATTTTTACCCCACTTCAAATTCTATGGAGATTTTTTATGTAAAATTTCTATTGCCATTAACTTTTAAATGCCTATTGTTAGGCATGAATACATCTTCTTTCAATGAAATCTTTTGTATATGGCTATGAAAGAAGGCTACAGGTGCTTTGGTGTTTTTTTTTTTTTTTTGGAAAAGGTTGCAAAAGTGCACGTATTCTAGGTATTATAAAATAAGAAAAAATTTTTTTTATTGGTAGAAAGATATAGGGAGGGCTTTGTATTAAGGCAAGGGTATATGAGTCAATGCGAATAGGGTGTACAAGAAATAAAGGGAGGGTTTTATTTAAAAGTTTCGAAATATTCAAAAATCTGTAAATATTGGGTTGTCCAAAAAGTAATTGCGGATTTTTTAAAAGAAAGTAAATGCATTTTTAATAAAACTTAGAATGAACTTTAATCAAATATACTTTTTTTACACTTTTTTTCTAAAGCAAGCTAAAAGTAACAGCTGATAACTGACAGAAGAAAGAATGCAATTACAGAGTCCCAAGCTGTGAAAAAATTTGTCAATGCCGACTATATGAAAAATCCGCAATTACTTTTTGGGCAACCCAATATATGGTGTACTATATGCGCCCATTTACACACACTGGGCAAGTTTACTTGCAACCATTTCCAGTTTTTAAGGGAAAAGGGATAGAAAACATATCTCCTTACCTCTCTTCTACAAACTCAGAATGGTCACAAGTAAAATTACCCCGTGTGAATCGGGACATATAGTAGACAAATAATTTATAGTTTTTTAAGGTAATCAGTGTTGAAAATTGCAAATTTTGCTCATGAACATTCCACTAAGGAACAGGGGGAAGCTTCTCACATATCAATGAGTGCAGCCCGATTCAAGTTTTAAGCTCAATGATAAGTGACCTCCTTTTTATAGCCGAGTCCGAACGGCGTGTCGTAGTGCGACACCTCTTTGGAGAGAAGTTTTACATGGCATAGTACTTCACAAATGTCGCTAGCATTAGGAGGGGAAAAGCACCGCTGAAAATTTTTTCTGATGGTCTCGCCAGGATTCGAAACCACGCGTTCAGCGTCATAGCCGGACATGCTAACCTCTGCGCTACGGTGGTAATCACTGTTTGATTCTTAAATTGTTTCTCCACTATAGGTCCCGATTGACACTGGGCAATTTTACTTGCCACCATTCTCAGTTTGTAGGAGAGTGGTAAGGGGGATAGTTTCCTACTCCTTTCCCCTTACCTATCTCCTACAAACTGAAAATGATCGCAAGTAAAATTGCCCAGCATCAATCGAGGCATATAGTGGTCAAACAATTTAAGCATTTAACAGTGTTTACTTTCTTTTTCTCTCTTTCGCCCGAATGGAAGTCAGAATGAGCTTAAATACAAATAAATTTAAGTCAACTGATATTTATTGGTTGTTTGTTACTACTCTGAGATAGATGGCGCTGCGGTATAATAAAAAATCTTTTCCTTTCTAAAGCTTTCTTAGCGCATTAACGACTAATGGGTAGAAAAATACCCAAGAACAGAGCTGTCTTAGAAAAATTCGCAAGTAAAATTGCCCAGCATCAATCGAGGCATATAGTGGTCAAACAATTTAAGCATTTAACAGTGATTACTTTCTTTTTCTCTTTTTCGCCTGAATGGAAGCCAGAATTACCTTAAATACAAATAAATTTAAGTCAACTGATATTTATCGGTTTTTTGTTACTACTCTGAGATAGATGGCGCTGCGGTGTAATAAAAAATCTTTTCCTTTCTAAAGCTTTCTTAGCGCATTAACGACTAATGGGTAGAAAAATACCCAAGAACAGAGCTGTTTTAGAAAAATTCTAGTTCGAGTTAGGAAAGTGGTATGCTAATAAAATTTGTATTGATGCAAGTAGACGAATGAAGGTTGGATTAGGTTAGGTTAGGTTTAAGTGACAGTCTGCCATCAGACTCACTTAGACGTTTTCGTCCATTGTGCTACCACAGCAATAGAAGAAGGAAGATACCTTCTAGTTCCTACCGTTAAACCATCCAGATCACTTTAAAAAGCCCAATAACTTGCGAATGTTCACGTTCGCTAAATCAGACAGGTTCTCAAGAGGAACTCCTTCTGAATGCTAGTGCGGGACACACACCCAGGAGGAGTTCTATAGTCTCTTCTTCTTCGATGTCCTCACAGCTTCTGCAAAAGTCGTTGCTGGCAACCTTTAGTCTGTCAGCATGTTTTCCGATTAGACAGTGAACTGTCATAACGGACACAATGACGTCTGTTCTAGCCAGTGACAGTAAAGCAGTAGACCTCTTCAAATCTAGATTAGGCCACATAGTTTTGGAATGCTCACAGCCCCCTCTTTGGGACCATCTATCATTCGTTGTCCATGGGGCCTGGTCCAGAAAACTTAGCTTACGTGACGCTAGAGGCATACAGATTCCAGTATCCTTGGAAGTATTTCCCTAAACACTATATCATAAATTGTTTATCCCTTGAATGTCTCGATTGACACTAGGTCATTTTAATTGCGACCCTTCTCAGTTGTTAAGAGTGAGGTAAGGGGAAATGAATAGGTAACTCTTCCCCTTA
The DNA here is from genome assembly GCF_963082655.1 of Stomoxys calcitrans. Classification (NCBI taxonomy): domain Eukaryota; kingdom Metazoa; phylum Arthropoda; class Insecta; order Diptera; family Muscidae; genus Stomoxys; species Stomoxys calcitrans. The sequence goes on along the minus strand of NC_081555.1, from coordinate 24,004,461 downwards.
CCACAAACAATTTTACATATAGTGGTAGGGTAATAGTTTCCGATACTTTTCCCTTGCCTCTCTCCTACAAACTCTCTTTCGGCTGAAGAGAAGTCAGAATTTGTTTTAAAATAAAAAGTCAACTGATATTTGTTGTTTTTTATACCCTCCACCATAGGATGGGGGTAAAATAATTTCGTTATACTGTTTGTAACTCCTCGAAATATGCGTCTAAGACCCCATAAAGTATATATATGTTGATCGTCGTGATATTTTAAGTCGAACTATCCATGTCTGTCCGTCTATCCGTCCGTCCGTCGGTCCGTCCGTCGGTCCGTCCGTCCTGTCCCTCCTGTCCGTCCTGTCCGTCCGTCCTGTCCGTCCTGTCCGTCCGTCCTGTCCGTCGGTCCGTCTGTCTGTCGAAAGCACGCTATCTTTTGAAGGAGTAAAACTAGCCGCTAGAAATTTTGTTGGGATTGTTAAAGGGGCAAATTGGTCCATGTTTTAATATAGCTGCTATATAAACCGATCTTGGGTCTTGACTTCTTGAGCCTCTAGAGGGCGCAATTCTCGTCTGATTTGACTGAAATTTTGCACATAGTGTTTTAATATCACTTCCAACAAATGTGCAAAGTATGGTTCCAATCGATTTATAACCTGATATAGCTGCCATATAAACCGATCTTGGGTCTTGACTTCTTGAGCCTCCAGAGGGCGCAATCCTCGCCCGATTTGACTGAAATTTTGCTCATAGTGTTTTGATATCACTTCCAATAACTGTGCTAAGTATAGCTCCAATCGGTTTATAACTTGATATAGCTGCCATATAAACCGATCTTGGGTCTTGACTTCTTGAGCTTTTAGAAGGCACAATTCTCCTCCGATTTGGCCAAAATTTTGCATGAGGGGTTTTGATATGACTTACAAAAACTGTGATAAGTATGGCGCAAATCGGTACATAACCTGATATAGCTGCCATATAAACTGATCTGGGATCTTGACTTTTTAAGCCTCTAGAGAGCGCAATTCTCATCCGATTTGGCACAACGGCTTCTCCCATGACCTTCAACATACGTGTGCAATATGGTCTGAATCGATTTATAGCTTGATACAGCTCCCATATAAACCTATCTCCCGATTTTGCTTCTTGAGCCCCATATCGGACTATAACTAGTTTCTTACTACTCTGAGATAGATGGCGCTGCGGTATGATAAAATCTGTTTACCTATTTAAAGCTTTCTTAATCTCTCAACTTTTATTTCCCATCATTCATTTTTATCTCACCCTATCCCTGCATTATTTAACACTTCCATCGCCTTATAGAGAGGATGTACAGTAATGCCATTGCAATGCAATCACCCACTCCTTTACTCTGTCTCTTCCTCTCTCTTTCAAGCTTTTGAGGAGTTATAGCCGTCACTTGATGTCGCATGCAATAATTTTCGCGTTATCAGCAGCATTATGAAAAGGAAAAAAAGTTTTAATTTCAGTGTTTCGTTGGTCTCGCCTTTCCTTTTGCCAAGGTATAAAACGTTGGACTTTGCCAAGGCAAATCAACAGAAAACAAATGGCAAAATGTTAAATTACAAAACTTTAATTTGCTTATTTGTCATAATTGTCATGCACTATTGTTGGCTGAGTTTTGTTTTTCAATATGGAAAAACAAAACATTTTCTGAAGTGAAGTCAATGAACGGACATTGCACTTGAATTTGTTTTCTAGTGATGGTTTTTTTTTGTTTAGAAGTTTAAAATGTGTTGACTAATATTGCGAGGTTTTTTTTTTATCATCGAAATGGAATTTAATTTTGTGAACTGTGTGGCAACCCTTACAGGGAGGTTCTTTATCCTAGAATGTCAAACGGGATTGATGGATTTGAGCTTTATTTCTAAAGATTCCCCTCACTCTTAGATACGTACATCAGAAAGCTGTATGCCCAGCGGCAAAGTGGGCGGCCAATAGTTCTAGTCTAGGCGTTAATCCTTCTACGATGAAAATTCCGGTAATTTCGGTAAAAGCTGTAAGGACATCGAGAAAGAGGAAGCAAAAAAAATCTTCCGTATACCTTTCCTTCGCTGGAAAAAAGAAGTAGTAGTTCTACCAATCTTTTCCAATCCAATTCCAATCTTTTTGAGGACTTGTCTGAATTAGCGGATGTAAAGATTTAAAATGTGCGGACCGACACACTGATCCAATCCTCGGACCAGGTTTTAGTTCTTGGAGACTGGATAAGCCATATTCATAAGGAATAGGTGGGTCCCGTGACATAATTTTAAGGCAGAAAGTAGCACAAGGCACGCCACAGGAGGGCATTTTATCGTCACTTCTATGGGTGACCACCATAAATTACCCATACGCTTGCTGACTGAGGAGAGATTTGATTTGATGTTATAATACTTATAAGAGGTAAGGATCCGAATAAGGAGTCAGTCGTATGCAGATGGCATACGACTGGGCTAGACCTAGAGGTTTCAAGTTAACCCAGAGAAGACTGAAATCCCCCTGTTTACGAGAACGACAAAGTTGGCCCACTTTGACGCATCACGTTTCCTCAATAGAACCATTTCAATATCGGAAAATATCAAATACTGAAGAGTGATTTTTGGACAGAAACCTGAATTGGAAGTGTCACATTCAGGTGCGTACTTAGGAGGCTCACAGATGTTGGGCACGATGTAGACTCAAAATGGGGCCTGAATCCGAGGTTAGTCCACTGGCTCTATAGGAGCGTGATTAGACCTATACTTACTTATACCTCAGAAGTGTGGTGGACTGCGATGAAAAAAAGGTTCAGAGAACATGTTTTCTTGGTATAGACAAAGCGGTGAGGACTACGCCCACTAGGGCACTTGAGACTATGGTAGATGTCCTATAAGTGTGTGGCAGCCACTGCGTCTATGAGACTAAAGGCGATGGGAGAATGGATGGAGAATAGGAGCAGAGATGGCATAACATCACGGTATAAGGTTTTGAGATCGAGTGCGAGGCACTGCTGCCACAAGCAGAGTAGGCCTGGGGTTTTACATTGAGAGCCCAGGACTGAGATCTGTTTTCGATTACCTGATCAAAATACTGTATTCCCGACTGGAAGATCGTGTTACACAGAACAATCACAGCTAGAGGACAGAGTTCGCCTGGAGGTCAACATTGAAAACCCAGGGACTGAGATTTGTTTTCGGCTGGCTGACAATAATACGGTCCTGCAGGCGGAGATCCAGGCGATCACGGAATGCGTGAGTTGGTGTGATGTTAACTCTTGGACGTCAAGTGTTAACATTTTTACGAACAGTAAACTTGCAATCAGAGCAATAACAATGAAGACGGTAAGGTCACGAACAGGTTTCTCTGAGGATGCCACGATCCACATTGTTTTTGGGCAGGGCCACTGCGGACAAAGGGGGAATGAAAGAGCACACGATTTAGCATTGAAGACCAGAGGACTGTTGCTAATAAACATGATTGACCCGAACCCTTACGGAAGAAGCAGTCCGAGTTAGTGGTGTGAGCGACGAAAGCTCATATAACGCAGTGGAACAGCGAAAAGGTTGATAGGATGACGAAAATCCTATGGCAGATCCGGATCATGAGAAAACAAGGCTATTACTGAAAGCATGTAAGAAGGAGGTCTGTGTAGCTTTCGCTACCATAACGGGACACATAGGACTACTTATTGCGAAATCGGTGCGACAAGTGATAGCATGCGTTTGGCGTGCGGGGAAAATGATGAGACATTGGAGCATTTCCAGTCATTGCCGGCTTTCGCGTCTAACATACAACGGCACTAAAGTGGGGACGCAATACCAGACAAGAACTCACATTGGGAAACAATTTAGGATTTTGTAAGTGGCACGGAATTCCTAACTTAGATTTTCTATTTCGAGGTTACCTTTTAGTATGTAGTGGGTGCTAAGTTCAACCAGGCCGAATCTTGGGAATCCATCGACATGGTTTCTGCTAAAAGTTTACACAAACTACTTGGAGCGTACATGGTACCATTGTTGGAAGACGTACTTCGTACAAAATTTCAGCCCAATCGGATAAAAGTGGAGAGCTCTATGGGCTCAAGATGATTAATCGGGAGATTGTTTTATATGAGAGCTATATCAGGTTGCAGACCGTTTTGGACCATACTTCGCGCGATCGTTGAAATTCATAGCGAAACACTATGTGGAAAATTTCGGCCCAATCGGAAAACAATTGCGTCTTCCAGGGGCTTCAGATGTCAAATCGGGAGATCGGTTTAGACCATACTTGGCGTGATTACTGGATATTAAAACAAAATGCTATGTGTAAATTTTCAACCCATTCGGATAAAATTTGCGGCTTCTAGGGAGTCAAGATGTCAAATCGGGAGATCGGTTTATATGGGAGCTATCTATGGTTATTACCCGATTTGAACCGTACTAACTGTGATTGTTGGAAATCATTACGAAACACTAAATGCAAATTTTCAGCCCATTTGGATAAAATTTGCGTCTTTTAGGGGCTAAAGATGTGAAATCGGGTTTATATGGGAGCTATATCCGGTTATAGGCCGTACTTATCGCGATTGTTGGAAATCATAACATAACATTATGTGCCAAATTTCATCTCAATCGAATAAAAATTGCAGATTCTAGGGGTTCAAGAAGTCAACCCGAAGGTCCATTTTGTATGGGAGCTGCATCGAAATCTAAACCCTTGTGGCCAACGAGCTACATCAATAGAAAATATCTGTGCAAAATTTCGAGCGGCTAGCTCTACTCGTTCGACCGCTATCGCGATTTCCACCGACGGACGCACATGAGGATGGAGGGACGACAGATATGGCGGGCTCGACCTCCATCCTATGATGGTGGTAAGATTCGGCCTGGACCTAATTAGCCGAATTTCGGGAAATACAATAAATGGCAAATAGGATGTCATTTTATTTAGTTTGATAAATCTTTCAAATTATAACAAATTCATTTCATTGAAAAATTTCGCCTGCACAAACTTTGTGGGTTTTTGTATATGTTCCCTATTCAAGTTAAAAACAAGTAAAAGCATGCTAAGTTCGGCCGGGCCGAATCTTATATACCCTCCACCATGGATCGCATTTGTCGAGTTCTTTTCCCGGCATCTCTTCTTAGGCAAAAAAGGATATAAGAAAAGAGTTGCTCTGCTATTAAAACGATATCAAGATATGGTCCGGTTCGGACCACAATTAAATTATATGTTGGAGACCTGTATAAAATTTCAGCCAATTCGTATAAGAATTGCGGCCATTGGGGCTCACGAAGTAAAATTGAGAGAACGATTTATATGGGATCTGTATCGGGCTATAGACCGATTCAGACCATAATAAACACGTTTGTTGATGGTCATGAAAGGATCCGTCGTACAAAATTTCAGGCATATCGGATAATAATTGCGACTTCTATGGGTCAAGAAGTCAAGATCCCAGATCGGTTTATATGGCAGCTATATCAGGTTATGAACCGATTTGAACCTTATTTGACACAGTTGTTGAAAGTAAAAATAAAATACGTCATGCAAAATTTCAGCCAAATCGGATAGGAATTGCGCCCTCTAAAAGCTCAAGAAGTCAAATCCCCAGATCTGTTTATATGATAGCTATATCAAGTTATGGACTGATTTGAACCATACTTGGCACAGTTGTTGGATATCGTAACGAAATACTTCGTTCAAAAATTCATTCAAATCGGATAAGAATTGTGCCCTCTAGAGGCTCAAGAAGTCAAGACCCAAGATCGGTTTATATGGCAGCTATATCAGGTTATGGACCGATTTAAATCATACTTGGCACAGTTGTTGGGTATCATAACAAAACACGTCGTGCGAAATTCCATTTCAATCGGATAATAATTGCGCCCTCTAGAGGCTCAAGAAGTCAAGACCCCAGATCGGTTTATACGGCAGCTATATCAGGTTATGGGCCGATTTGAACCATACTTGGCACAGTTGTTGGATATAATAACAAAACACGTCGTGCAAAATTTCATTTCAATCGGATAAGAATTGCGCACTCTAGAGGCCCAAGAAGTCAAGACCCAAGATCGGTTTATATGGCAGCTATATCAGGTTATGAACCGATTTGAACCATACTTAGCACAGTTGTTGGATATCATAACAAAACACGTCGTGCAAAATTTCATTCTGATCGGATAAGAATTGCGCACGCTAGAGGCTCAAGAAGTCAAGACCCAAGATCGGTTTATATGGCAGCTATATCAGGTTATGAACCGATTTTAACCATACTTGGCACAGTTGTTGGATATCATAACAAAACACGTCGTGCAAAATTTCATTTCAATCGGATAAGAATTGCGCACTCTAGAGGCTCAAGAAGTCAAGACCCAAGATCGGTTTATATGGCAGCTATATCAAAACATGAACCGATATGGCCCATTTACAATACCAACCGACCTACACTAATAAGAAGTATTTGTGCAAAATTTCAAGCGGCTAGCTTTACTCCTTCGGAAGTTAGCGTGCTTTCGACAGACAGACGGACGGACGGACGGACGGACAGACGGACGGACATGGCTAGATCGACATAAAATGTCACGACGCTCAAGAATATATATACTTTATGGGGTCTTAGACGAATATTTCGAGTAGTTACAAACAGAATGACGAAATTAGTATACCCCCCATCTTATGGTGGAGGGTATAAAAAGGCAAATTGGTTAGACTAAAATTTAGTGCAACAAATATTTTAAGTTAGTAAACATTTTTTTTACTACAAAATTCTGACTGGCTGTACTAAGAGTTTTTTTTTTAGTTTTTAATTTAATTCATATTTTCGTAGTTCATAATTCCTAAAAATCAAGAATATTTGTTTTGTTTTTTTCAAATTAATAGTAAAGTTAAGTAAAAAGTCATTCTTCTAAGGAAATTTTTCTTAAAATGCCCCACATTTAGTCTAAAACACCCTTAAATTTACAGCAACAGCATTTTCAAGGTTATAATCCTCCTTGTCGAACTTAAAATCTTATGCTCTAAGTTTTCTCTCTGATTAAAATCCAGACAACGACCAAAGTTTTCTTAATCATATTGGGTTGCCCAAAAAGTAATTGCGGATTTTTCATATAGTCGGTGTTGACAAATTTTTTCACAGCTTGTGACACTTAAATGCATTTACTTTCTTTTAAAAAATCGGCAATTACTTTTTGGGCAACCCAATATTTTTTTCAATTTTTGACAGTTTATCAAATTTGTAGCTCTTTTGAAGTTATTTTGACATTGACATCAATGTCTGTTAAGTTATTTTGGTGTTGTTTTCCTATTTGAGAAATTTTGCTATTAATTTTACTTTGTAACTAGTTAAGTATTCTCGCCATGCTCTTTGTACTTCAATTAAAATCTGATAATTTGGTCTGAAGATGGGGGGTTATTTGTAAATGAGTTGCTCCTTGGACTTAATGCTGTGTATTGCAAAGCAAAAGTTATCCTAAAGGATTTATGGTACTCAGTGGCAAACGTCAAATAACTGTAAATGAGTTCACAAAGTTCTCTAGGGGGTGAGGCACACTCATGGGCAGATTAACTGTTAACAAAGGGCATAACCAAAGGCAATTGATAGTAATTCTGTGTGATGGGCACAAAATCCTCACCCACCATTCCACAACACCCTTTTGTTACAAAAATTCCAAATGATTTTCTACTAACCAACCACCTACTCAAGTTAGATTTTTTTCCACCATTCAATTTTATGCTCTTAGATGGACAAGTATGTGGACACCATTTGAAATCGGCATGTGCATGGAAGAAAAAAACAAAACTATGGCCACAAAAAAGTGCCAACATCAAACTAGGTTCGAGTTCATTGGCCTTTTTGTAGCAAAATTCTATGTGGACTACCCATGCTACTCGGATTGCATAGCATTTGCTGTTGGCTGTAGAGTGTTGAGTGTACTTTTCCTGTAATTGCAATTGTTATAAGTAATCAATTTTTCTATTCACTATTGCATATAGTTGCTAATGTAAGTTTTTCTTTTCTTTTTTTTTTTTTTTTGTTTGTTTGTTTGTAAAAACTTTAACTTATTTCAAGAGGGCAGTGCAGAGCAGAGCAGACAGACACTAAGCATATGGTGTCTCATGCTGTGGTACGAATGTATGAATGGTTACTTAGACCTGCGAACAGACAAATCGACGGACGGACATACTTACAAGTGCAAATAATAATGGTTAGCGGTGTCGTAAAAAATCGCCTTTTTTGTTTTTCATTTTGTTTGCCAACTCTGTTTTTCCTCATGACTTTAAGCTTTGTAATCAGATACAAAGTGAAAATGACCGTTAACTTTTATGACACAGCTTTGGGCCTTCTAGGCTAGAGAGCTCTTTTCAGTGTCTTTGGTTTTGATGGCGATATGGTTTTCCTTTGGCTATATAAGGTACGCGTGATTATTGGCCATACAAGTGAATCGGGGCTGAGTATGAATGACGTGAGCCTGTGATTAACTCTGCTGTTAAGAGGACCAGCATAATTTTTGGGATTAACAAAAGTAAAATCTAATGCTTCCCAAAGAAATAAAAAAAGCTTATGAAATAGACAAAATTGTGTGTAGAAATGAAAGGAAAGGGTAGTTTTAGTACCCTTTCCTAAGGGAAAGGGAGGTTCTAGTACCATTTCCTTAGGGAAAGGGTAGTTCCAGTACCCTCTTCTAAGGAAAAGCGATGTTCTAGTACCCTTTCCTTAGGGAAAGGGCAGTATAGGTAGCCATTCTTAAAGGAAAGGGATGTTCTAGTACCCTTTCCTAAGGGAAAGGGAGGTTCTAGTACCATTTCCTTAGGGAAAGGGTAGTTCCAGTACCCTCTTCTAAGGAAAAGCGATGTGCCATTCCTAAAGAAAAGGGATGTCCAAGTATTCTTTCCTAAGGGAAAGGGATGTTCTAGTACCATTTCCTTAGGGAAAGGGTGGTTCCAATACCCTCTTCTAAGGAAAAGCGATTTTCTTCTACCCTTTCCCAAGGAAAAGGGAAGTTTTAGTGCCCTTTCCTAGGGAAAAGGGTAGTTCTGGTACCCTTTCCTAAGGACAAGGTTAGTTTTTGGAACCTTTCATAGAAGAAAGGGTAGTTGTAGTACACTTTTGTAGAAGAAATGGTAGTTTTAGTACCCTTTTATAAAAGGAAGGGTAGTAAATACCCTTTCCTAAGGGGAAGGGTATATTTAGTACCCTTTCATTAAAGAAAGGCTAGTTTTAGTTCCCTTTCATTAAAGAAAGGGTAGTTTTAGTACCCTTTCATAAAAGAAAGGATAGTTTTTGTACCATTTCCTAAGGGAAAGGGTAGTTTTGGTACCCCTTCCCAAGGGAAAGGGTAAATTAGGTACCCATTTCTAAGGAAAAGTGTAGTTGTAGTACTCTTTATTAAGGGAAAGCGTAGTTTTAGTACCTTTTCTTAAGGGAAGAGGTAGGTTTAGTACTCTTTCCTAAGGGAAAGATTTAGTTTTAGAAACGGTAATATTAGTACCCTTTTCTAAGAGAATTAAAGCTTTAGTGCCCTTTCCTTAGAAAAAGGGTAGTTTTGGTACCCTTTTCTAAGAGCAAGATTAGTTATAATACCCTTTCATAAAAGAAAGGGAAATTTTAGTACCCTTTCCTAAGGGGAAGGGTATTTTTAGTACTCTTTCCTAAGGGAAAGTGTATTTTTAAAACCCGTTCCTAAGGGGAAGGGTAGTTTTAGTACCCTTTCCAAGGAGGGAAGTGTATTTTTAGTACCCTTTCATGAAAGAAAGGGTAGTTTTAGTATCTTTACTCAGGAGAAAGGGTAGTTTAAGTACACTTTCTTAAGGGAAGGGGTGGTTTCAGTACCCTATCGCAAGGGATAGGGTAGCTTTCGTACCCTTTCCTAGGGGAAAGTTTAGTTTCAATACCCTTTACTAAGGAGAATTTAGTTTAAGTACCCTTTTCTAAGGAAAAATGTGGTTTTAGTACCCTTATTTTTAGGAAAGGGTAGTTTTAGTACCATTTTCTAAGGGAAAGGGAAGTTTTGGTACCCTTTCCTAAGGACAAGGTTAGTTTTAGGAACCTTTCATAGAAGAAAGGGTAGTTGTAGTACCCTTTCGTAGAAGAAATGGTAGTTTTAGTACCCTTTTATAAAAGGAAGGGTAGTAAGTACCCTTTCCTAAGGGGAAGGGTATGTTTAGAACCCTTTCATAAAAGAAAGGGTAGTTTTGGTACCATTTCCTATGGGAAAGGGTAGTTTTGGTACCCCTTTCTAAGGGAAAGGGTAAATTAAGTATCCTTTTCTAAGGAAAAGTGTAATTTTAGTACCCTTCCTTAAGGAAAAGCGTAGTTTTATTACCTTTTCTTAAGGGAAAAGGTAGTTTTAGTACCTTTTCTCAGGAGAAAGGGTAGTTTAAGTACACTTTCTTAAGGGAAGGGGTGGTTTCAGTATCCTATCGCAAGGGATAGGGTAGCTTTCGAACCCTTTCCTAGGGGAAAGTTTAGTTTCAATACCCTTTACTAAGGAGAATTTAGTTTAAGTACCCTTTTCTAAGGAAAAATGTGGTTTTATTACCCTTTCCTAAAAGAAAATTTCCCTTTCCTAGGAGAAAAGGTATTATTTGTAGAAGATTCCTAGGAGAAGGGGTAGTTTAAGTACCCTTTTTTAAAGGAAAAGGGTAGTGTTAGTACCCTTTTTTTCTAGGAAAGGGTAGTTTTAGTACCATTTGCTTAGGGAAAGGGAAGTTTTGGTACCCTTTCCTAAGGGAGAGGGTAGTTTTAGTACCATTTCTTAAAGGAAAAGCTACTTTTAGTACAACTTTCCTAAGCGAAAGGGTAGTTTTAGTACCCTATCCTAGAGAAAGGGTAATTTTAGCGCCCTTTTCTAAGCGAAAGGGCAGATTAAGTAGCCTTTCCTCAAAGAAATGGTAGTTTTAGCAACCATTCCTTAGGGAAATGGTAGTTTTAGTACCATCTCTTAAGGGGAAGGGTAGTTTTGGCACACTTTCCTAAGGGAAAGAGTAGTTTTAGTACCCTTTCCCAAGTGAAAGGGTTTTTGTACCATTTCCTCAGGAAAGGGTGGTTTTAGTACCCTCTCCTGAGGGAACGGGTTGTTTTAGTACCCTTTGCTAGGGGAAAGGGTAGTTTTAGTTCCCGTTTCTAGGAGTTTTGGTACCCGTTCCGTTAGTACTAGGGGAAATGGTAGTTTTAGTACACCTTCTTAAAGGAAAGGGTAGTTTTAGTACTCTTTCTTAAGGGAAAGTTTTAGTTTTAGTACTCTTTCTTAAGGGAAAGTTTTGGAAACGGTAATAAGAGTACCCCTTTCTAAGGAAATGGCAGTTTTAGTGCTCTGTCCTAAGAAAAAGTGTAGTTTTGGTACCCTTTCCTTAGAGCAAGGTTAGTTTAAGTACCCTTTCATAAAAGAAGGGGTAGTTGAGTACCCTTTCATAAAAGAAGGGGTAGTTTTAGTACCCTTTCATAAAAGAAAGGGTAGTTTTAGGAACCTTTCCTAAGGGGAAGAGTATTTTTAGTACCTTTTCCAAAGGGGAAGGATATTTTTAGTGCCCTTTCTGAGGGGAAGGGTAGCTTTATTACCCTTTATTAAGGGAAGTGGTAGTTCTAGTACCCTTTCATTAAAGAAAGGGTAGTTTTAGGACCCTTTCCTAAGGGGAAGGGTATTTTTAATACCTTTTCCTAAGGGGAAGGATATTTTTAGTACCCTTTCTTAAGGGAAAGCATAATTTTAGTACCTTTTCTCAGGGGAAAGAGTAGTTTCAGTGCTCTTTCTTATGGGAAGGGGTGGTTTTAGTACCCTTTCCCTAGGGAAAGTTTATATGCCATAAATGTATATCGCCCAATTTTTACTCCTAGAGTCACTGCAAGCGCATTTATTGACCGATCTTGCCAAAATTTTTGCACCGTTTTCCTCGACGACTTCCACAATATCTGAGTTTGCTCGATATCGGTTCAGATTTAGATATAGCTCCCATACATATGTCATTTGTCAACCGAAGTTATTACATATTGAACATATTTGCTCCAAATTTGATACGGATGTTTTAATAACCCATCTGAAAACATCCGCCGAGGTTCTTCAAAATTGTTTCAGAATTGGATATAGCTCCCACATTGTACTTATAGGGCAGGTGTAGGGTATTATAAAGTCGGCACCGTCCTACTTTTGCCTTTCCTTACTGTTTTTTTATTTTAATTTGTTGGCTTTTTATTTTTATTATCCTATGTCTTTATAAAGTTGTCATTTGATCACTTTTATGGAGGATCGTTTGCTAATAGCTCTTCACATTATTAAAGTTTTGGTTGATTTCCTACCTCTTTACCTTAACTCTTCAACGATTTTCTCTCCACAAAGTTTTACTGGGTTCTCTCAAAAATTCCATCATAAAACTTTTTATGCGCAAAGTGTATATTTCCTTTGTTTGTTTCTTCTTTTGTACATTTGCAGAAATTCTGCCGTAGTCTTTTACTTTTACGATCATTAATAATTGACATTAGCATAGACTGTGAGGCTAATGTCGAGTATATGCACTTCATACCAAGAAAATTTCTCCCATAGGGAAATCATTTGTGATGGGTGTACTCAAAGGTTAAAAACCTGTGGATAATGGGGAATTATGCGTTGGTTTTCCAAAGCCAAAGGCACTCATTTAAAATATGTGAACGATTGAAAGATTGGTGATATGGCAACTGAACTGTGGTTACGAATTGCTAATTAGTTGAATTAAAATGAAAGCTATTAAGAATATTAGTGAGGAAAACACAGAATAGGCTTTTTAAAATCCTTTCTTAACTGCGATATATTTATACCCATTCTCACAAAACTTATTGCAGCCTTAAAGGAGCTTTATTTCGCAGATTTCCTTAAAGTACTGTTAAATAAACCTACTTAAAAAATTCAAAAAGTTTTGTGAATATGGGAATAAATTCTTAAGGAATTTCCTTAATATCTTAAAGTTAAGAAAAAGTTTGTGCTAACTAAGCTTTAAAAAATTTGATGTATTGTATTTGTCCCTAAAGATGGTCACCTATGTTTGGAGACATGTTGCTAAACATTAAATTTAAGTTTACGCAACATAACTAGAAGCTTAGCAACAAAACCTGAGGCTTATCTTGAGGTTTATCAACAATCAAAAGCCGTAAAGGTTGAAATTGTTTGGTAAAAATAAATTGAAGACAATAAAAATAACAACAAAATAAAGTATATCAATCAGTGGTACATGTCAAACTAAGGAACATTTCCATCAATTTCTTTCTTGGATTGATCAGCAATCGATGCTCCAAAAATTCTTTCCTTCTTAAAAATTCCTCAAAAATCCCAGTTATCCAAACAGTAGTTCCGCAACCTCATCGATAACAGTACCGATATCCAACTCATAGCTTAAGCTTAACAAATGTTCCTGGATATTAAGTTGTCACTGGAGGCATGGAGGTAGTGGCCAACCGGCTACACCCCAACTCCTCTACACTTGTCTCCATAAAAAGGCGGCGTACATAACGACACAACATTAATCATTAACTAGCATGACAGGGCACCATCAAAGCCTATAACAGGGCAAAGAAAATCCTATAAAAATATTCTAATTTCCACAAACCTAACTACACACCCAATCCAAACCATCCAAAACAGAAAAAAGTGGCAACTAAACATTGACCCTACCACACATCAACAGCAAGAATAACAACAATGGCTTACAACTAATCAGGAAAAGAAATTCTATATGACTCTTCTCCACCCATTCATTCCACAATGAGGATGAACTGGCGTATTGTACAGTGTGTGTGTGTGTGTGCGTGTATTTTTGCACCGACTTCTTTTACAACACTAATAAAAAAAGCGCGCGCATATACACTATTAAGTCGATGGCTGTCGTAAAAAGGCATTGCAAAGGCCTTATGAAGAAGCAGCACCAGCAGTAGTAGTGAGGAGGACGAAGATTTAAATGGGCAAAGAAGAAAAAAAAATTTGCATGCAACACCAACGAAGGCAAGGCAATACTTAAACGAAGACCAAACAACACGAGTAGAGTTTGTTACCGAGTCTCGCCGCATTTGCCAGAGAAAAAGGGCACACGTTCGATGTGAATGACCGCGGCTAACACACATTTAACGTATGCAGTCAGCAGAGTTTCAATACGCAAAACAATAACAACAACAAACATATACCAGGAAGAAAACGTAGAAGAAGAAGAAGCACCACCACATCACATCAGCATAACAATGAAGAAGAAGATGATGAACAAGAACAAGAGCACAGTGGACATTTGGAATTTTTTTTAAAGAAAACAAAAACTACAACTTCAACAGGAGGTATTATCAAAGAGACAGAGAGAGAGAGAGAGTGAGAAAGAGAGATAATAACATTTAATCCTGTGGTAACTCTTTAAAGTGGTGCCGTTTTAATAGGATATTTTAATTTTAAAAGCAATTTTGGACGGTTTGGATTTTGATGCAGGTTTTTGAAATAGGTAGGTGTAGTGAAAAAAATTAAGATTAATAAATATAAAATAAGATAAATTAAAATAAAATAAAATAAAATAAAATAAAATAAAATAAAATAAAGTAAAATAAAATAAAATAAAATAAAATAAAATAAAATAAAATAAAATAAAATAAAATAAAATAAAATAAAAAATACTATAAAATAAAATAATATAAAATAAAATTAAATAAAATAAAACAATATAAAATAAAATAAAAAATAAAATAAAGGTAAAAAAATTAAGTAAAATAAGATAATATCCAATAAAATAAATATAAATGAAATATAATAAATGTCCTTATTCCCTCATATTTTAATATATTCGTGAACCACCAACGATTTTGACAAACAATGCCCCCGGAAAAAAATCCCAGATTATCTACTCTGCATTGATATTGAAATAATAATAATAACAACAACAAAAATTAATCAAAAATGTATTACGAAATCCCATAAAAATAACAATGAAGAAATATATTTTTTACTGCGTTTAAAAATATATGACCACGATGACAAAACAAAATCTGAGAATCAAACAAAAAAACCGTTCATTCACATTTAAATTGAAAGCGAACTGCCATAATACCACAACAACAACAACAAATATACAACAACGACAAACAACAAAGCAGTTCAGCTTATGATTAAACCCAAGAACATATAAGCTATGGAAACAAACAAACTCTCAAGCCATGCTCAAAAATCCATGTGTCCAGTGTTAAAAGCCAATAAACTTAAGTAATCAGCAAAAATCCAAAACAAATTTTGAATGCATTCTCTCAGTGGGTGAGCTTGGTTCTGCTCTCTTGATTTTAAGAATAACACAAATTATATGTTGAATTGATTACCTAACTTTGTCATAACGGCAGATATGGCTAGCTTTGACTCTTTATTTTTCTCTCTCTCTCTCTCCGGCTCGGCTGCTCTTAACCAAACATATTAAACGGCATATACATATTGCATATGAGGAAATACTGACATGCAGAATATAAACAAATGCCGCAAAATGTCATTAAACTTTGGAGAAGCAAGAAGAAAAGCAAAACCCCCACAAATCTTACGCACACACACACACACACACACATACTCAAATGCAGGCAGACTATGCTCCCTCTTAAAAGAGATAATACAAAGTCACAATAAAGAGCAGAGCAGTATTATACAGTTGAAAGAGTAGTATTCTCTCTGAAAGAAAAGTAGTTTTATGAGAGTTGCCAAGGCATATACCTATGTACATACATTAAAAACAATTACCCTTTCTATAGAAATTTAAATGTTTAGCTAATGCTTCGGGGAAAAAAGAAGAAATCTAATCAAATTTGGGGAAAAGGTGAAAGCCACACCGCAAAGTATATAAAAAAAGTAAATTCTCTAAAATTATCATTTTAACCCATTAGGGCCGAAAAATAGTCAAAAAAAGAGCTGTCCTACAAAAATTCTAGCTCGAGTTAGGAAAGAGATATCGTTATGAAATATAGATTGGCGAGAAGTGAACGAATGAAACTAGTTAAAAATATGTTCCCATTATATATACAAGGTAAGGTTTGGGGAAAAATTGGCTTGCAGAGAGTCGGCAATTTTTTTAACTCAAACAAGTAAAAGCGTGCTAAGTTCGGCCGGGCCGAATCTTATATACCCTCCACCATGGATCGCATTTGCCGAGTTCTTCTCCCGGCATCTCTTCTTAGGCAAAAAAGGATATAAGAAAAGATTTGATCTGCTATTATTACATTATTACATGTTGGAGACCTGTGTAAAATATCAGCCAATTCGAATAAGAATTGCACCCTTTGGGAGCTGTATCGGGCTATAGACCGATTAAGATCATAATAAGCACCTATGTTGATGGTCATGAGAGGATCCGTAGTACATAATTTCAGGCAAATCGGGCAATAATTGCGACCTCTAGAGGCTCAAGAAGTCAAGATCCCAGATCGGTTTATATGGCAGCTATATCAAAAGATGGACCGATTTGAACCCGACTTGGCAAAGTTGTTGGATATCATAAAAAAACACGTCGTGCAAAATTTCATTCCAATCAGATAAGAATTGTGCCCTCTAGAGGCTCAAGAAGTCAAGACCCAAGATCGGTTTATATGGCAGCTATATTAGGTTATTGACCGATCTAAACCAGACTCGGCACAGTTGTTGGATATCATAACAAAACACGTCGTGCAAAAATTCATTTCAATCGGATAAGAATTGCGCACTCTAGAGGCTCAAGAATTCAAGACCCCAGATCGGTTTATATGGCAGCTATATCAGGTTTTGAACCGATTTGAACCATACTTGGCAAAGTTGTTGGATATCATAACAAAACACGTCGTGCAAAATTTCATTCCAATCGGATATGAATTGCGCACTCCAGAGGCTCAAGAAGTCAAGACCCAAGATCGGTTTCTATGGCAGCTATATCAAAAGATGGACCGATTTGAACCCAACTTGGCAAAGTTGTTGGATATAATAACAAAACACGTCGTGCAAAATTTCATTCCAATCGGATAAGAATTGCGCCCTCTAGAGGCTCAAGAAGTCAAGACCCAAGATCGGTTTATATGGCAGCTATATCATGTTATTGACCGATCTAAACCAGACTCGGCACAGTTGTTGGATATCATAACAAAACACGTCGTGCAAAATTTCATTCCAATCGGATTAGAATTGCGCACTCTAGAGGCTCAAGAAGTCAAGACCCAAGATCGGTTTATATGGCAGCTATATCAAAACATGGACCGATATGGCCCATTTACAATACCAACCGACCTACACTAATAAGAAGTATTTGTGCAAAATTTCAAGAGGCTAGCTTTACTCCTTCGGAAGTTAGCGTGCTTTCGACAGACAGACGGACGGACGGACGGACGGACGGACGGACGGACAGACGGACGGACATGGCTAGATCGACATAAAATTTCGCGACGATCAAGAATATATATACTTTATGGGGTCTCAGACGAATATTTCGAGTAGTTACAAACAGAATGACGATATTAGTATACCCCCCATCTTATGGTGGAGGGTATAAAAATCAATAAAAAATGTTCTCAAAATTCTTAAGAGTCAAATTTCTGGAAACCGCAAGCAAAATCGTACTAAGTTTGGCGGAGCCGAATCTTATATACACTCCACCGTGGATCGTATATGTCTTTGGCCGATATCTCTTTATATTCAAACAAAGGATAATAGATAAGAATTGCTATGATATTTCTTATATCAAGTTGTGAACCAGTTGGAGCCATACTTGGTTTGGCTGTTGGTGATCAAATTGGAATTCATTGTGCAAAATGTCAACCAAATCGGACAGAATTGTGCCCTATAGTGACACAAGAAATAAAAATGGGAGATCTGTTTATATGGGAGCTTCATCAGGTTATGATCCAAATTGAACGATACATGAAGCAGCTGTTAGGAGTCAGAACAAAAAACTTCATGTAAAATTTCAAATCGGATAATTACTGCGCCCTCTAGCGACTCAAGAAGTCAAGATCCGAAATTGGTTTATATGGGAGCTATATCAGGGTATAAACCATACTTGGCACAGTTGTCGATGGTCAAACTAAAACACTTCATGCAAAATTTCAGCCAAATCGGATAAGAATTGCGCCCTCTAGAGGCACAAGAAGTCAATATCCCAGATCGGTTTATATAGCAGCCATATCCGGTTATGGACCGATTTGAGCCATACTTGGGACAGTTGTTGATGGTCAAACCAAATTAAAAAAATAATTTATTTAAAAATTTTTTTTTTATTA
Source organism: Stomoxys calcitrans (assembly GCF_963082655.1). Classification (NCBI taxonomy): domain Eukaryota; kingdom Metazoa; phylum Arthropoda; class Insecta; order Diptera; family Muscidae; genus Stomoxys; species Stomoxys calcitrans. The sequence continues at coordinate 23,986,303 of NC_081555.1, read as the reverse complement.
CAAAAGTTCAAAAAATTACTACGTCAACATAAATGTTAAAAAAAATAAAAACATGAAATTTCTTCACAATCCGACAAGGGAATGGAGGGTCAGGCGTTAATAGGTTAAGGAATTGAGAGGAGACATCTTTCAAATTTGTTCACAATTATGGAAGATCGTTTTTGGAGAAGGTTTCCACAAATTTGAGCTACCATAGCTTTGAGGTTGGCATGTCCTCCTTTGACACTGAAGGTCTGGGTTCGTACCCTAGCAAAAAAAAAAAAACAGAAAAATAATTTTCAACACAGATTTAAACTAAGACATGATGAGATCTTTTACGCGAACATTTATTTAAGCTTCCTGGGGAGAGGATACTGAGTTTGGTGTGGTGTAGAGCTGCTTCGGGAAATACACTTGCAAGTGAACCTTTTGGATGTGCGATTGCTTCCTACCTTCCAATATTTCATCTCAAGGAATGACTTCCTTGATTCTGGAGTTGAGAGAATAATGAGAAATAAGAGAGGGAGAAAGAGAATAAAGAGTTCATCTTCTCCTTCATTTCCTTCCAATAGGGTATCACATGTGACCAAAAATTAATGCATTTAGCCCCATTCTTTTTAAATAACCCGATATTGCACATATAATATAAATATTGCACATATTATTGTTAAGACATACTATTATAGTTTCTTATTGTTAAACCTATTCCTATCCAACCTTTTTATCTTTAAGACTAACGAAATTCATGACATAACACTTTGTTACTTTCCATTCATTAGCCTCTGTTATCTTTCATTCTTCTAACGGTGGCAACCCATTGCGTCTTCCCAAAACAAATAACCGGCATTTTTACGTTTTTGCCATAGCCCTTTAATGGAATGTGGCGCTGGGAGCAATTTTAGCCATAGTAAAGAGCAACCAACAAGCGATTTAAATCTCTTTTACTCACTTTACACCAACATATTTAGTTGTGACTGTGTGTTTTGTTTTGACTCTTTTATAGTTTTCCCCCACATTAACAGAGAGCATTCACTGTTCTGCTTTGGTTTGTCTGAGGTGTATGTTCACTGTCTGCCAACACCAAACTACTCTCCTCATAAAAGAGAGAGCAATGCAGAAGTGTGAGTATTGATGGTGGCGTTTGTTGTTTGTAATGCCTCGGTCGACGTCGCTGCAGGTGAACGACCGACCTAGCCATTCTTGTTATGATTTTTTGTTGTTGCTGTCTTTGGGATGTGTGCTGTTTGGTGTCGTTGCCTTTTAGCTTAGAATGTTTTGCTGTTTTTTTTTTTTTTTGGTTTTTGTGGGGCCTGTTTACACACAAGAGAAGAGCAAATGTTAAGAGAGCAAAAGACAAATATTGAAATGTGGAGTATTGTAGTGTTTTTTTTTTCAACAAGAGCGGGGAGACATATGGGGCAGATGGTTTTTATGACTCACACTCCCCCCAAAAAAATTGAATAAAGGCAAACAATGTGTGAGTGCGTATGAGTGTTGTCAAGGCGAATTTACTGTATTATATTTTTGTTCAAATATTTTTTCGCATATATGTATTTAACCGGTGCGTGGTGTTTTTGGGGCTGATAATAAATGGAAAATTAATGAAAAAAAAAACATTTGCGATGTAAGAAAGGCTTTTTGCGATGTTGAAAAATTGCAATAATAATTTTTTGGAAATTTTTTCAGAGCCATGGCATTTTATTTTTGTTTGAAAACTGTTGTTATTAATCTTAATAGCCTTTTTTATTTCTTTTATTTTCTTTATTTTCTAACAAAGTAAGACATTTAGGATTTTTATTTAAGGTCATAAATCATTCATTTGTGAAATATGATTTCAAATCTCTCTCTCTCTCTCTGGGTAAAATCTAAATAATAATTTTGTTTCTTTTTCATTCCTCAACTCACAAAAATTTATTTTGACAATCATCAGCTGTATGGTGTGCAAACTTTTTGTCAGTTACTCATTCTCATTCGCACATATGGTCGGTCGTTGGTACGTTTGGCAAACAATCATCTGATGTTTTGTGTGTGAAAACATCGGCAATCGCCGAACATTGACCTTGACTGTGACATTCATTTGGTGTTGGTGGGGCAATGACGAACGATAGCGGCGGCCGTTATGCGACGATGTGCGCGTGTTGCTCTTGCAAATAAATTTGAGTAAATTAATTTCATTTTTTCGAAGAGGTGCGCAGGGGGTAAGCGTTACTGTTTGTTATCAGTAATGTTAACTGTATGGCTGGCTTACCTTACTCACTCCTCTTTCACCAAAGAATTTCTCTTTGTCTCTCACTCACTCACTCTCTTGTTTTTTTGGGGAAGTTCATTGACCCCAAGCTGGAAGAAGCATTGTGTTCCCGAACTCTGTGTGTGTTTTCTGTGTTTTTTTTTTGTTTTTTGGCAAACATTTTATTATTTTTGGCACTTTGTTCATTTACTTTTGCATTCCAAATTCGTTCATTGATTAATTTATTTGATTATGACGTAAGATTTGCCTGTTTTTGGGGATTTTGTGTTTTGCTTATTTTTGGCTCTTGGTTATAATGGGACATTTTGTGTGTCTGTGAGTTGGCGAATCGTTATGGTTTTGTTTGTTCCTGCTCATCATTGCTGCTCACCAGGGAAATGAGAAATGTTTTTTTTGAGTTTTGTTTTTTGGAAATTCACTCAGCCTATATGGCGATTTGCGAACATCGACCTTTTGCAAAATGTCAAAAACATTTCCGATAAAGTTTTGACAGTTAAATTTGCCATAAGTTGTTGTTATACCCTCCACCATAAGATGGGGGGTATACTAATTTCGTCATTCTGATTGTAACTACTCGAAATATTCGTCTGAGACCCCATAAAGTATATATATTCTTGATCGTCGTGAAATTTTATGTCGATCTAGCCATGTCCGTCCGTCTGTCCGTCCGTCCGTCCGTCCGTCCGTCCGTCCGTCCGTCCGTCCGTCCGTCCGTCCGTCTGTCTGTCGAAAGCACGCTAACTTCCGAAGGAGTAAAGCTAGCCGCTTGAAATTTTGCACAAATACTTCTTATTAGTGTAGGTCGGTTGGTATTGTAAATGGGCCATATCGGTCCATGTTTTGATATAGCTGCCATATAAACCGATCTTGGGTCTTGACTTCTTGAGCCTGTAGAGTGCGCAATTCTTATCCGATTGGAACGAAATTTTGCACGACATGTTTTGCTATGATATCCAACAACTGTGTCAAGTATGGTTCAAATCGGTCCATAACCTGATATAGCTGCCATATAAACCGATCTTGGGTCTTGACTTCTTGAGGCTCTAGCGTGCGCAATTCTTATCCGATCAGAATGAAATTTTGCACAACGTGTTTTGTTATGATATCCAACAACTGTGCCAAGTATGGTTCAAATCGGTCCATATCCTAATATAGCTGCCATATAAACCGATCTTGGGTCTTGACTTCTTGAGCCCCTAGAGTGCGCAATTCTTATCCGATTGGAATGAAATTTTGCACGACGTGTTTTCTTATTATATCCAACAACAGTGCCAAGTATGGTTCAAATCGGTCCATAACCTGATATAGCTACCATATAAACCGATCTTGGGTCTTGACTTCTTGAGCCTCTAGAGTGCGCAATTCTTATCCGATTGGAATGGAATTTCGCACGACGTGTTTTGTTATGATACCCAACAACTGTGCCAAGTATGGTTCAAATCGGTCCATAACCTGATATAGCTGCCATATAAACCGATCTTGGGTCTTGACTTCTTGACCCTCTAGAGGGCACAATTCTTATCCGATTTGAATGAATTTTTGCACGAAGTATTTCGTTATGATATCCAACAACTGTGCCAAGTATGGTTCAAATCGGTCCATAAACTGATATAGCTGTCATATAAACAGATCTTGGGATTTGATTTCTTGAGCTTCTAGAGGGCGCAATTCCTATCCGATTTGGCTGAAATTTTGCATGACGTATTTTATTTTTACTTTCAACAACTGGGTCTAATAAGGTTCAAATCGGTTCATAACCTGATATAGCTGCCATATAAACCGATCTGGGATCTTGACTTCTTAACCCCTAGAGGTCGCAATTATTATCCGATATGCCTGAAATTTTGTACGATGGATCCTCTCATGACTATCAACAAACGTGTTTATTATGGTCTGAATCGGTCTTTAGCCCGATACAGATCCCATATAAATCGTTCTCTCTATTTTACTTCGTGAGCCCCAATGGGCGCAATTCTTAAACGAATTGGCTGAAATTTTACACAGACCTCCAACATATAACTTAATTGTGGTCCGAACCGGACCATATCTTGATATCGTTTTAATAGCAGAGTAACTCTTTTCTTATAGAACTTGACAAATGCGATCCTTGGTGGAGGGTATATAAGATTCGGCCCGGCCGAACTTAGCACGCTTTTACTTGTTTTTCAAGTAAACTTGGCGAGATTTTCCATTTGGGAAAATATATGTGGGAATAATTTTGATTGGCAGATATATTACTTAGGAAATGTGAGTAGCAAGTCAAAGAGTTTTGAGGAAAAGCAAAGGGGAAGGGAAAATGTGGGATAAAGGGAATTGAAAATAAAAGTTACAACTACCCTTTGCCAAAGGAAAGGATACTAAAAGAAAGCTTACTAAAACGTCCCTTTACCAAAGGAAAGGTTACTTAAACAACAATTACCCAAAGGAAAGGGTTCTAAAACTAAACTTCTCTAAAGGAAAGGGAACAAGAGCTACCCTTTTCCCAAGGAAAGGGTAGGAAGGCTACCCTTTTCACATGGAAATGGTACGAATGCTACACCTTCCCAATAGGAAGGGTACTAAAACTAACCTTTGCCAAAGAAAGGGGTATCAAAACTACCTTTTACCAAAGGAAAGGGTACCAAAACTACCCCTCCTCAAAATAAATGGTACCAAAACTACCATTTATCAAGAGAAGTGGCACCAAAACTACCCTTCTTCAACGGAAAGGGTACTTAAACTACCCTACCTCAAAGGAGAGGTTATTAAACCATCTTTTTCTACAGGAAAAGGTACCAAGACTACCCTTTTCCAAGGGAAAAGGTACTATAACTACCATTTTCAATAGGAAAAGGTGTTAAACTACCATTTGCCAAAAGAAAAGGTTCTATCCTTTCCCAAATTACAGGGCACTTAAACTACCCTTTCACAAAGGGTACTAAACCTACCCTTTATCAAAAAAAAGGGTAATAAAACTCCCCTTTCCCAAAGGAAAGGGTACTATAACTACCATTTTTTAAAGGAAAAAATAACTTTCCAAAAGAAAGGGTACTAAAACCACCCTTTCCAAAGGAAATAGTACTAAAACAATCATTCGCTAAGAAGAGGGCACAAAAACTACCCTTTCCCAACGGAAATGGTACTAAAACTACCCTTTCTCAAGAGAAAGTCTACTAAAACTGCCCTTTCCCCAAGGAAAGGATGGTAAAACTATCCCTTCCCAACGGAAAGAGTATTTAAACTACCCTTCCCCAAATTAAAGGACACTAAAACTACGGTCTTCCAAATTCAAGGGTACTAAAACTACCCTTTTCCAAAGTAAAAGGTACTAAAATTACCCTTTTTCAAAGTAAAAGGTACTAAAACTTCTCTTTTCCAAAGGAAATGGTACTAAAACTACCCTTTCCCAAAGGAAAGGGACTCGCTCTACCCTTTCCCAAAGGAAAGTGTACTAAAACTACCAATTCCCAAAGAAAAGGGTACTAAAACCACCCTTTCCCCAAGGATAGGGTACTAAAACCACCCTTTCCCCAAGGATAGGGTACTAAAACCACCCTTTCCCAAAGGAAATGGTAATAAAACCACCCTTTCCCAAAGGAAAGGGTACTAAAACTACCCTTTCCCAAAGGAAAGGGTGTTATAACGACCCTTTCTCAAAGGAACGGACTCAATCTTCCCTTTCCCAAAGAAAAGAGTATTAAAACTACCTTATCCCAGAGGAAAGGGTACTAAAACTACCCTTTACTAACGGAAATGATACTAAAACTAACCTTTCTCAAGGGAAAGTGTACTACAACTACCCTTTCCCAAAGGAAACGATGGTAAAACTATCCCTTCCCAACGGAAAGAGTACTTAAACTACCCTTCCCCAAATTAAAGGGTACTAAAACTACGGTCTTCTAAACTGAAGGGTCCTAAAACTACCGTTTCTCAAATTAAGGGGTACTAAAACTACCCTTTTCCAAAGTAAAAGGTACTAAAACTTCTCTTTTCCAAAGGAAATGGTACTAAAACTACCCTTTCCCAAAGGAAAGGGTACTAAAACTACTCCTTCCCAAATGAAAGGGTACTAAAACCACCATTTCCCAAAGGAAAGGGTACTAAAACCACCCTTTCCCCAAGGAAGGGGTACTAAAACCCCCTTTCCCCAAGGATAGGGTACTAAAACTACCCCTTCCCAAAGAAAAGGGTACTAAAACCACCCTTTCCCCAAGGAAAGGGTACTAAAACCACCCTTTCTCCAAGGATAGGGTACTAAAACCACCCTTTCCCAAAGAAAATGGTACTAAAACCACCCTTTCCCAAAGGAAAGGGTACTAAAACTACCCTTTCCCAAAGGAAAGGGTACTAAACCACCATTTCCCAAAGGAAAGGGTACTAAAACTACCCCTTCCCAAAGAAAAGAGTACTTAAACCACCCTTTCCCAAAAGAAAGGGTACTAAAACCACCCTTTGCCAAAGGAAAGGGTGCTAAAAATACACTTTCCCAAAGAAAGGGTACTAAACTACCCTTTCACAAAAAAAAATTGTACTAAAACGACCCTTTCCCAGAAGAAAGGGCACTAAAACGACCCTTTCCCAGAGGAAAGGGTACTAAAACGACCTATTCCCAGAAGAAATGGTACTAAAACGACCTATTCCCAGAAGAAATGGTACTAAAACTACCCTTTCCCAAAAAAGGGTACAAAATTACCCTTTGCCAGAAGAAATGGTACTCAATCTACCCTCTACTAAAATTACTCTTTCCCAAACAAAGGGTACTAGTACTACCCTTTGCCTAAGGAATGAGTGTTTACGCTACCCATTCCCAAGGGAAAGGGTACTATATCTACTCTTTTCCATAGGAAAATCTACCCTTTCCAAAAAAATGGTACTAAACTACCCATTTCCAAAGGAAAGAGTATTTAAACCATCCTTTCCCGAAGGAAAGGGTACTAAAACTAGCCTTTCGTAGGGTAAAGGGTATAAAAACTCCCATTTTCCATGGACACCATTGGGTCCATCGCGTTATGTCCGTTTGTCACTTCCGTTGGAGTTACCAACGACCTCTAAGCGTCAGAAAGTTGCTTGATCGGTCCTTTTCGGTGGATGACAAACTAGGAGTCCTAAAAATTTGGCAGTCATATGAAGATTTCCTTCCTAACATCGTCTCCTCAATGGTTCACCCTTCTACTAGGCTCAGTAGGTTGACATATGGCATATACTTGAGATTAATCTTAGCTTGGCTAGCCGAAGCTATGTTCTTCTTAGCACATTGAAAATGCAAATTTTGCCCATGAACATCCATGAACACTAAGGAACAGGCCCAGACTTCTTACATATCAATGAGGACTGCACCCATTCAAGTTTAAGCTCAATGGTAAGGGGCCTTCTTTTCATAGCCGAGTCCGAGACAGTGCGAGACATCTTTGGGGAGAAGTTTTTACATGGCATAGTACCTCACAAATGTTTCCAGCATTAAAAGGGGATTACTATCGCTGTAAAAATAATTTTTTGATAGTCTCGCCAGGATTCGAAATTGGGCGTTTAGCGTCATAGGCGGACATGTTAGCCTCTGCGCTAAGGTGGCCTATCACGTTATCTTTTTTTTCCTAGAATATTGATCTGCCCGAAAGATCGATAGTCTTAACTTGAGCAGTCAAAACGACGTTTACCCATCTCAAGTGAATCGGTGTAGAGTACCAATCCCGTACCTATCTCCATCTAAGAGCCATTAGTGAAGACCAAGAACGCACCATCCTCCGAGTCCAAGTCTATTTCTATTGGAGAAGTGGATCAATTCATGTATCATCGAGGCCATGAACTTTCTAACTTATTCGTCCACTCTCTTGCGTTTCCCGACATTTTTAATGTGTCTAGCAACCCAAGTTCTGTCATGACCCTGAAAATGATTCAGCACCATGTACTTTCCGGTGGAAGCTTTGACTTTTCCGTCCTATAATTTTAATCATATCGGCTTCACAAACACTGAGTTTCGGGATCGCTAACCAGGATTACAATTGCGACCATTGTAACTGCACAGACCTCTTGCTATAAGGCCTTACACTCATCTTGCCGTTTCAAAGATTATATCAAGTGCATCGGAGTAGATTCTCACTCCAGTCTCTAACCGGTTGCCATTATTGAAGGCTGAGGTCCAGCCATACTCAAAGGCAGTGTCCGTAGCGTAGTCTTCCCTGTTGGGAAAGTAAATCCTGCGATACTAACTGAGGCCAAGCTCTTCCTAGCTTATTCGTCTGGCCTCTCGTTTCCTAGAATTGTCGGTGTAACCTCAAACTCCAGCAAAGTTTGCCCATGAACATTCCATTAGGGGCAAACTTCTCACATATCAGTCAGTGCTGTCCGATTCAAGATTAAGCTCAACGATAAGGGGCCTCATTTTTATAGTCGAGTCCAAACGGTGTGGCACAGGGCGAAACGTCTTTGGGTATAAGTTTTTTCATGGTTGCCGTACCACCGCCGAAAATATGTTCTGAAGTTCTCGGCGGGACTCGAACCCAGGCGTTCAGCCTCATAGATATCCGCCTATGAGGCTGAACGCCTGGGTTCGAGTCCTGGCTAACTTCTGCGCTACTGTAACGTTGTGTGCCTAAAGTTTATTCAGGGATCCTGTACATTCCGCTATGAGTTATGACCTTACCTCTCTTTAATTCAAAGCCTTAAGCGTCGCCATACTGCCCACAAATTTTGGGGGTGGTAATTCTTTTCCCAAGATTTGGATTTGATTGCGGCAATCGTAATGACACAGGTTCCCGTCTGTAACACCCTTCATTAGTGCGACAGTCTCATGGACTTGCCGATATCAAGTGCATGGAATATCGGCAAGTCCATGGGATATCGACAACTGCTAGCGCCGTGTCATCTTGGCGCTATCAGTAAAGATTGAGGGTTCACCATATTCCAATACAATATCCACTACCCAATTTTTTAAGTTGGGAAAGCGAATCCTGACAATCATATCACGCGACTGTATCGATTTAGGGTAGTCTGGAACCTTCCTCACATTTCCCCGACCTTACCTCTCTCTAATTCAAAGCCTTAGGCGTCGCCATACTGCTCAAAAGTTTCGGGGGTGGTATTTCCTTTCCCAAGATTTTGACTGCGGCAATCGTAATGACACAGGTTCCGGCCTGTAACACCCTTCATTCGTGCGACAGTCTCATGGACTTGCCGATATCAAGTACATGGGATATCGGCAAGTTCATGGGATACCGGCAACTGCTAGCGCCGTGCCATCTTGGTGCTATCAGTAAAGATTGAGGGTTCACCATATTCCAATACAATATCCACTACCCAATTTTTCAAGTTGGGAAGGCGAGACCGGACAATCATATCACGCAACTGTATCGATTTGGGGTAGTCTGGAACCTTCCTCACATTCCCCGGGCATTCACAGAATTCAGAATGGCACTGTGGTTTTGTACCTCCTTTACGATGTACCTGGATTAAAATCTCCAGTTACATCTTCAACGCACTCCTTGTCGCCTATCTGGCTGACAAAAATTTGCCTCAGACTAGTAGCACGACATCTTCCTCGATTTTAAATGCTACCTCCGCATTGTTGAAACGACGCTTGATGTCGTGCTCATTCTCATAGAGAGACGTTCTGACAGTTCGCAGGATTTTTATGCCAGGACACGATGAGAGCCCTGCGGACTGAGGAAGAACACTCGTCAGTGAGAGTTTCCTGCAGTCATCCATTACAGGCTCCTAAAATAGTCCAAAATGACGAAAGGGCTGAGTGGATTCTTTCAAAACACACTATCCTCTCGTTGTTTTCGACTCATGTAGCAGCCTCAAATGGATGACTGGGGCAAACTCCCAGCAATGAAGGCTCTTCTTAGGTCCGCCAAGCTCCCTTGGTTTCCCTCAGTCTACAATTTCGGTAGACTAGAAAACAAAACCAAAGGAGCTTGGAGGACCGAAGAAGAGCCCTCATTGCTGGGAGTTTGCCCCAGTCATCCATTGGAGGCTGCTACAATAGTCCAAAATAACGGGAGGATTGTGTGCTTTGAAAGAATCCACACAACCTTTTTGTCATTGGGCTTTTGGAGAGCCGATAAGGGCCTTTTCTCCGGTCCACCTGGTACATTGGGAGAACGCACCCAGCTCTTCTATTCATTCTACACTACTCTATGAGCCTGGAATAGAAGACTGGGAGGAAACTTTAACCAGTGAGGGCTTTTATTCGCTTGTTCTCCAAGAATAGTTAAAAATTGAACGTATTTTCCTTTAAAAAATCCAAAAGTTTTTTTTAATTCAAACTTTGATAGCTATTTCCTCTCAAAGTGTCCTTCAATAGCCTGCATTTGTGATGATATAAATTTAATTATTCGTAGAATTGCATACAAAACCAACGCGACAATAAGAACTCTCAACAAATGATTGGTTGTAGACTACGCCAAGTCGGCAAAATGGCTTTTGTCTTCCAGCCCAAAGAACTTCAATGAATTTAGGTCAACAGGATGCAATCAGACTCTATTAAAACGAGAGCATACTCCTGTATCTGGTTGGTGGGAAAATGTTGAAAAGTGCCAAACCATAAAGGCTGCAGTTGGATGTCGTGTAATGGAATCCTTTTTTTCTTATTTTCTTCCACTGGCAAAGAGAGGAACAAAAGACCTCATTTACAATAAGTTTTGTAAGGCAATGTAATGGAAATGAATTTGATTCGGAATTCCGAACTCAATTGCCCAGTAATGCTAGTAGTGTGCTGGTGATTGATTCACAATCTCTTTTCCTTCCAAGGCAATCTTAATAATGAATGAAGTACGATGGCTGACTGGTTGTGGCTTTCTTGAGTTCTATGCTTAGTCCTTTTGTTCATCTTTGATTGTTTTAGGCTTCATTATGGAGGCAAAGCGATCTTTTGTGCTGTGCTGTATGTGAAAACCTTTAAGAGTAGTGCTCTGCATTGAGAATGCATTTATGGTGCACTTTAGCATTAAATTTCATTATCCTTTTTTGTGGAGTACTGCGTATCTTCCTTTTGCTTTGGGAACAAGAATGAAAAGTGTGTTCGGCATTTGTTCTACTCTTGTTGGGCGGTTATAAAGCAAAGAGGATTGCCACCGAATGTATGAAAAGAGTAACTTATCATCGGTTCAGCTTGGCTGAACAAGTTTTCGTTGGGAAAACTTCAATTCAGCCTAGCTGAATTAGGTTTTCTATAGGAAAACTTCAATTCAGCCTAGCTGAATGAGGTTTTCTATAGGAAAACTTCAATTCAGCTTAGCTGAATGAGGTTTTCTATAGGAAACCTTCAATTCAGCCTGGCTGAATAAGGTTTTCGATAGGAAAACTTCAATTCAGCCTGGCTGAATGAGGTTTTCTATAGGAAAACTTTCAATTCAGCCTGGCTGAATGAGGTTTTCTATAGGAAAACTTCAAATTCAGCCTGGCTGAATGAGGTTTTCTATTCAATTCAGCCTGGCTGAATGAGGTTTTCTATAGGAAAACTTCAATTCAGCCTAGCTGAATTAGGTTTTCTATGGGAAAACTTCAATTCAGCCTGGCTGAATAAGGTTTTCCATAGGAAAACTTCAATACAGCCTGGCTGAATGAGGTTTTCTATAGGAAAACTTCAATACAGCCTGGCTAAATAAGGTTTTCCATAGGAAAACCTCAATACAGCCTGGCTGAATAAGGTTTTCCATAGGAAAACTTCAATTCAGCTAAGCTGAATGAGGTTTTCTATAGGAAAACTTCAATTCAGCCTAGCTGAATTAGGTTTTCTATAGGAAAACTTCAATTCAGCCTGGCTGAATAAGGTTTTCTATAGGAAAACTTCAATTCAGCCTGGCTGAATAAGGTTTTCTATAGGAAAACTTCAATTCAGCCTGGCTGAATAAGGTTTTCTATAGAAAAACTCCAATTCAGCCTGGCTGAATAAAGTTTTTCATAGGAAAACTTCAATTTAGCCTTGCTAAATGAGGTTTTCTATAGGAAAACTTCAATTCAGCCTAGCTGAATTAGGTTTTCTATAGGAAAACTTTCAATTCAGCCTGGCTGAATGAGGTTTTCTATTGGAAAACTTCAATTTAGCTTAGCTGAATGAGGTTTTTATAGGAAAACTTCAATTCAGCCTAGCTGAATTAGGTTTCCTATAGGAAAACTTCAATTCAGCCTAGCTGAATTAGGTTTTCTATAGGACAACTTCAATTCAGCTTAGCTGAATTAGGTTTTCTATAGGAAAACTTCAATTTAACGTAGCTGAATTAGGTTTTCTATAGGAAAACTATAGGACAACTTCAATTCAGCCTAGCTGAATTAGGTTTTCTATAGGACAACTTCAATTCAGCCTAGCTGAATTAGGTTTTCTATAGGACAACTTCAATTCAGCCTAGCTGAATTAGGTTTTCTATAGGACAACTTCAATTCAGCCTAGCTGAATTAGGTTTTCTATAGGACAACTTCAATTCAGCCTAGCTGAATTAGGTTTTCTATAGGTAAACTTCAATTCAGACTGGCTGAATTAGGTATTTTATAGAAAAGAAACCTAACCTAGTTTAAGTACCCTTCCCTTTGGCAAAGGTTAGATTTAGTTCCCTTTCCTTAGGCAAAGGTTGGACTTGGTACCCTTTTCTATGGCAAAGGGTAGTTTTAGTACCATTTCCTTTGGCAGAGGGTAGCTGTAATACCCTTTCCTTTGGGAAAGGGTGAATGAATTAGTACCCAAAGGAATGGGTACTAATTCCTTTGGGAAAGAATAGTTTTAGTACCCATTAGGTTTGAAAAGTGTAGTTTTAGTACCATTTTCTATGGGAAATGATAGTTTTAGTACTTTTCCTTTGGCAAAGGTTAGTTTAAGTACCCCTTCCTTTGGCAAAGGTTAGTTTAAGTACCCCTTCCTTTGCGAAAGGATATTTTTAATACCCATTCCTTTGGGAAGGGTTAGTTTTAGTACGCTTCACTTTGGCAAAGGGTAGTTTTAGTACCCTTTGCTTTAGTAAAGGGTAGATTTAGTACACTTTCCTTTGGCAAAGGGTATTTTTTGTACCTCTTTGATTGACATATGGTAGTTTTAGTACTATTTCCTTTGCAAATTGTGGTTTTAGTACACTTTCCTTAGGCAAAAGGTTGTATTAGTACCCTTTCCTTTGGCAAAAGATTGTTTTAGTACCCTTTCCTTTGGAAAAGGGTAGTTTAAGTAATCTTTCCTTTGGCAAATAGTAGTGTCTGTAGCCATCCTCTGGCAAAGGGTATTTTTAGTACCCTTTCCTTGGGCAGAGGGTAGTTTTAGTACCCTTTTCTTTGGCAGAGGGTAGTTTTATTAACCTTTCCTTTGGCAAAGAGTAGTTTTAGTATCCTTTCCTTTGGTAAAGGGTAGATTTAGTACATTTTGCTTTGCCAAAGGGTAATTTTTGTACCCTTTTGATTGACATATGGTAGTTTTAGTACTATTTCCTTTGCAAATTGTGGTTTTAGTACACTTTCATTAGGCAAAAGGTTGTTTTAGTACCTTTTCCTTTGGCAAAAGATTGTTTTAGTACCCTTTCCTTTTGAAAAGGGTAGTTTAAGTAATCTTTCCTTTGGTAAATGGTAGTGTCTGTAGCCTTTCCTTTGGCAGAGGGTATTTTTAGTACCCTTTCCTTTGGCAGGGGGGATTTTTAGTACCCTTGTCATTGGCAGAGGGTAGCTTTGGTACCCTTTTCTTTGACAAAGGGTTGTTTTATTACCCTCGCCTTTGGCAAAGGGTAGTTTTAGTACCCTTTCCTTTGGTAACGAGTAGTTTTAGTACCCTTTCCATTGGCAGAGGGTAGTTTTAGTACCTTTCCATGGGCAAAGGGTAGTTTTAGTACTTTTTTCTTTGACAAAGGGTTGTTTTATTACCCTCGCCTTTGGCAAAGGGTAGTTTTAGAACCCTTTTCTTTGACAAAGGTTAGTTATAGTACCCTTTCCTTTGGCAGTCGATTGTTTTGGTACCCTTTCCTTTGGAAAATGGTAGTTTTAGTACCCTTTCCTTTGACGAGGGGTAGTTTTAGTACCCTTTCCTTTGCCAAAGGTTAGTTCGAATACCCTTGCCATTTGGCAAAGTGTAGTTTTTGTACCCTTTCCCTTCGCAAAAGGGTTTTCTATTGAAAAACTTCAATTCAGCCTGTCTAAAGTAGGGTGTCTTTAGGAAAACTTCAATACAGCTTGGCTGAATATTTTTGTTTTTGGTCATTTTTGGTTTAATGTGGCAACTCCGCTTTCCAACTAATCTAAATTGAATTTAATGCATTCATAGTTCAACAAGCACTCCATATTGCCACAGCCAACCAAGCCATAGAGCTAGTCAGCCACAGCACCAATCATGCACCACCATCACCATCACCACCACCATCATCGTCATCAGCATTGCCATTGAAGTTCAATGTCCTGGTGTTCCAAGTAACACAGAAAATAAAAAGAAAAAAAAAAAACCTCAAGCAGGATTTGTGCTGAAGTAAGTCTTTTAGTTGAACTTACTGGCTGAGCAAACGTTTGTGTGTTTGTTGGCTTTCAAGGATTCCCTGAACTTTGTAATTCCATATTCTGCCCATCTCTCTCTCTCTCTCCCTATCGTGCTTGTTTGTTAGATCCTTTGCCCGACTTCAATATGCATTGGTAGTTGTTTGAATGTCCTGGCATTGCATTTTGTTGCCTTCATTGCTGGAGGTTAATAATGCATCAGACCACGAAGTGTGGTGCTTGAGTGTGTGTTTGTGTGTCTGCTTGAGTTCAACAGGAAACTTATTGCTGCAGGGGTCCTTTGTCTGACTTCATGTGGCATAAATAGTTGCGTTTTTTTTCATGCTTCGTCCTTCGTTTGTTCAGGTCGTTCGTTTTCTCATTTTTCTTCACAATGACAGCAGAATTTCGTGTACACATTTCTGTGTTTTTTTTTCTTTGCCTTTGGTTTCATAGTTGGAATGCATTTTCTTGTGCGGTAGGTTAGGGTTGCTGCAGCAGCCCATCCCCGCCATGCTGAGGATTGCTAAGGTTAACAACTCATGTGACCCAAGAGTAGGTCCTGCAGTTTCCTTTGTATTGTGCTGAAATTCATTAAAGTGCGCTTCAATTTATGGAAGTTTATGTCAGCTGCACACTTAAATGTCCATAATTTAAGATTATCACAGTAAAAAAAGGATTGTTTAAACAGAAATTTGGACAATAGGGCATTGGAGATAGCAGAAAAAAGCTTAGGAAAGGAAGTTAGTGAAATATGAGATGATTTTTAGGAAATATATAAACTTTAGCTGAAGGTATTGCTTTAAAAGATATGTTTTCTTAAGACAACTGTTACAGCCACAACAAAGCCAAGATTGAGATTTAAGAAATCTTAGATTGTTTTATTTGTGACTTGTTGAGGTTGTTTAAGCAGCTGGGGTTCAATCTAAACTCTACAAATCTATTGGTTCTTAGTTTCTCTGATGTGGTTTTGAGTCAGAAGGATTTTTTCAAATCTTTTCCCGCATATATGATAAATGCACAAGCTGTCTTGATCTAGGCCACCGTAACGCAGAGGTCAGCATGTGCGCCTGTGACGCCAAACGCCTGGGTTCAACTCCCGGCGTGCACGTCAGAAACATTTTCAGCGATGGTTATCCCCTTACTATTGCTTCTCTACCAATTGGTGTCGCTTTGCGGCCCGCCTTTCGGACTAGGCATAAAAAAGCAGGCCTCTTATCATTGAGCTTAAACCTTACTCGGAGTGCACTCATTGAGATGAAAGAAAGATTCCCCTGTTCCTTAGTGGAATGTTCAAGGGAAATTTAGTTGTAGTTGTAAGCCTCTGGAGAACTCTAACATTTTGTACTGACATTTTGCACAATGGCTTCTCTTATGGCCTTGAACATCCATGTCAAGTATGATCCGAATCGATTCTTAACCTGACATAGTATCTTCCTTATAAACCGACTTTGTGATTTTACTTTTTTAGCCTGTAGAGGGCGCAATTTTTCGCCGATTGCGCTGGAATTCTGCACGATGGCTTCTCTTATGGCGATGGGTTTCTCTCCGATTGGTCTAAAATTCCTTTGACCTTCAACATCTCTGTCGAGTATAATCCGAATTCGTCTATAACTTTATATTGCTCTCATGTAAACCGATCAATCGGTTTTAAGGATTCAACCTCTAGAGGGCGCAATTTTTCTCCGACTGGACTGAAAATTTGCACGATGGCTTCTCCTATGACTCTTAAGCATCTAGAGGGCGCAATGCATCTAGAGGACGCAAAACGTTTGGCTGAAGTTCTCTACGCTGGGTTCTTGTATGACCATTAAACTGATTTTACATCTTTACCCACTAGAGGGCGCTATTTTCAATTTGGCTAAATTTTTACACAATGATACCCCCTATGGCAGCCAACGTGTTCGTCAAGTATGGTCCGATTTGATCTATAACCTTATATAGCTCCCTATAAGCCGAACTCCTGATTATACTTTTTGACCCTCTAGAGGGCGCCATTTTTAACTCGATTGCCTGAAGTTGTGCACGATAAGCTGATATACATAGCTCTCATATAAATCTGATATAGCTGTTATATAAAACGATCTCTCGATTTGACTTCTTGACCATCTAAAGGAAACAGTTCGTATGGTGATTTTTTGTAACGTTCTCCTTTTATCCTTTTATAATTTCTGTCTATAAAGAGACACTGTGCAAAGAACTTGCCGAAAACGATCTATGAGTGAGGGTATATAAGATTCAGCCCAACCGGGCATAACATGCTTTAACATGTTTCGGTAGACTTTAGAATGTTGGTGTTACGTCAAGTTAAAGTAAAGCGTGATTTGGATGTGCTTAGTTACTGGTCGAGCTTAAGCTTCAAAGTTTGATTGGTTATGAGGGGCCAATAAGACTTGGGTTTCAACATGCCTATGTTGAGGCCCTGTATGGAAGAACGTGGTTTTAACCAAAATAGTGGTAAACTGGGCCTGAACCACATATCGAAAGGAGTTTAAGGTAGTTTCAACATGCCTATGTTGAGGCCCTGTATGGAAGAACGTGGTTTTAACCAAAATAGTGGTAAACTGGGCCTGAACCACATATCGAAAGGAGTTTAAGGTAGTTCTCCAATCGTAGGTAGTTCTCCAATCTCCAAGGTAGTTCTCTAATCTCCAAGGAGTTTAAGGTAGTTCTCCAATCGTATCCATGAGAGAGGCAAAACATTCATCCTTGTGCGCAGCAAGTTTGGGTCGTGAAGGCAAGAAAGTGTTTTAAACATAGACATATCCTTCTTCTACTTTATAGCGACATTAAGGCACTCCTAATCTTTTCCGCTGAAAGTTCTGCCAAGTTCTATGGTTATGACTGCAAATAATGTGATGTTGGAGAAGGTTTTATACAGATCGTGTGGCAAGCTTCAATTTCTTGAGGACTAAATGCTGTGAAGTTGAGTGGTTTGAAATGATCTTCTGATTGCAATATTTCTTTTCTTTCAGTTCCCTTTCACGTTGGTGCTTGTTCGGCGCAAAAATTGTGCGAATTTGGGCTATGCGGAAGTTGCAAAGCCTACCGAAGCACAGGGTGTCCTCAAGATTTGATTTGGAAATTTTGAACTTTACAAAGTTGTTCGTTTTCGAGGAGTGAATCCTTGGTTGGAGGCCATCGTGGTGCAGTGGTTAGCATGTTCGCCTATGATGCCAAACGCCTGGGTTCAAATCCCGGCGTGATCATAAAAAAAATTTTCAGCGGTGGTTATCTCCTTACTAATGCTGGCTACATTTTTGAGGTATCCTGCCATGATAAAACTTCTCTACCAAGTGGTGTCGCTATGCGGACTGCACTCATTGATATGAGAGAAATATCCCCTGTTCCTTTGCAGAATGTTCATGGGAAATTTTGTAGTAAACCCTGGGATGGTTCTAGGTTTGTGATGGTGTTATGAGAGCAGCCCATGTTTTAGTCAGTTTTCTTTTTGTTTGGCGCTCGTCAAAAATTAACCAGCAAGGAAGGGTAAAAGTCGGGCGGTGCCAAACGAATAATACCCTACACCTACCCAATAAGTGCGAAGCTATATCCAATTCTGAACCAATTTTGAAAAAACTTTTCCTGCCAAATTTCGAGAGAATCGGTTTACAAATGACCATTTTATTGCATTATTACTGCAAATCGGACGAACATATATATGGGAGCCATATCTATATCTGAACCGATTTCGAGCAAACTGCTCCGATATTGTGGTAGTCGACAAAGAAAGCGTTGTGCAAAATTTTGGAAAGATTGGTCAACAAATGCGCTTGCTGTGACTCTAGAAGTTAAACTCGGTCGATATATATAATATTGAGAGCTATATCTAAATCTGAACCGATTTCCATGCAATTCACCAGTAATGTCGAGAGTCAAGAGGAAATCCTTTCCGCCAATTTTCGAGAGAATCGGTTGACAAATGACCATTTTATTGCAAAATTACTGCAAATCGGACGAACATATATATGAGAGCTATATCCAAATCTGAACAGATTTTTTTTTTTCAATTTCAATAAGCTTTGGCTCTAGGGCGAAAAACATCCTGAACAAAATTTAAAGACGATCGGATGCAAATTGCGACCTATACCTTGTATACAAATTAACATGGACGGGCAGCCAGACGGACATAGCGAAATCGAATCAGAAAGTGATTCTGAGTCGATCGGTATACTTATCAATGGGTCTATCTTCCTGCCTTTTGGATGCTTCAAACAAATGCTCTAAGTTATAATATCCTGTACCACAGTAGTGGTGTAGGGTATACAAATGTTCCATTTACCTTGGCTTACTTTCAAAGGACTAACGAAGCACAAGGTGTTCTCAAGCTCAAGATTTCAAATTTTAAACTTGGCATTGAAAAAGGCCTCTCCGTAGACTGTACACAAGTTTCAAACCGATTCCGTTGCTTTTAGTTGCAACTGGACGGCAAGTGCTGTTTTTCTTCAATAAGGCAATCCCATTATTTTCCACTCTCTTTAGAATCCTAGTTTGCCCTTAAACCCTTTCTGATTATCACCTTTTCTATCAAAAACCACAATTTCTCTGTTCCAAGAACTTTATTGCCACTAGCTCCCCAACAATTCCTTAACCATTAGCCCTCACTCACTGCTTGCCTTTTATCTATTAACGTTCATTAAACTTTACTTAGGAAGTGCTAAAAACCAACATCGAATGATGATGACCACCCGCTTGGAAGAAATTGTTAGTCTGCTGTTTCAAAGAAGAAGAGAAGGATTCGTTAGTGAAAACCAAACTCCATTTGGCTACATTTTAATGGTCGATAAGAAAGAAAAACTAAATAAACCTTCCTTCCCCTGCTTACATATTTTGACTTTCTGTTGTGGCAGCTTAGTGACCTCGAGAATAGGTGAATTACTGCAATTTCTAGCTATTCCGTTACATTTGTTGTTTGAATGGTATTTGCTTTTTAGGAATTTCCATTGTCATTGTCGCCATTAGCAGGCAGATCTAGCTATTGCATTTTTGTATACCCTCCACTATAGGATGGGGGTATACTAATTTCGTCATTCATTTCTCATCGTCATGACATATTAAGTCGATGTAGTCATGTCCGTCCGTCCGTCTGTCTGTCGAAAGCATACTTACTTTCGAAGGAGTGAAGCTAGGCGCTTGAAATTTTGCACAAATACTTCTTATTAGTGTAGGTCGGTTGGGATTGTGAATGAGTAAAATCAGCCCATGTTTTAATATAGCAGTCATATAAACCTTTTTGGGTCTGGACTTCTGAAGCAATTCTTATCCGATTTGGCTGAAATTTTGCATGTGACGATTTTGTATGGCTTCCAACAACTGTTCCAAGCATGGTCTAAAACGGTGCATAACCTGATAAAGCCGACATATAAACAGATCTCCCGATTAGACTTCTCGAGCTTCTAGAGGGCGCCATTCTTAGCCAATTTGATTGAAATTTTGCATATGTCGTGTTGATATGACTTTCAACAACTGTTCCAATTATGGTCTAAATCAGTGCAGAACCTGATATAGCCCGAAATTTTTGGAGTAGGTGTTTTTTCATGATAATTACTGTCCATATTACTGAAAAAGTCATTCAAAGAACTTGACAAATGCGATCCATGGTGGAGGGTGTATAAGATTCGGGTTGGCCGAACTTAGCTCGCTTTCACATGTTTTTTTTTATTTTGTGGTCATTTAATTAATGTTGTGTGCTAATGATAGTGGATTTGATAAAGAAGAAGGAGTAAGAGGTGAAAGAAAGTTAGGAGTAAGAGAAAAGGAAAGACATTTTGGAGATGTGCAGTCTAAGCATTTGAAATTTGGGAGTTCTTGTCTCAAAAATCCCATAAAAGGAAAGCCGTAAGACTCCTATCATAGCAAATGGAGCTGTCCAATTGAAGCTTTAGGACCTTCTATTAATAGCCAAGTTCAAGTGCAGTGTCATTGCGCGACATCTAGAGTAGTTATATACGGCTAAAGGCCTCACAAGTTAAAGGGATTATCGCCATCGCTCTAAAGAATTCTGATATTCTCGACAGCATTATAGAGCAAAATGCGACACGGTAGACAACTTAAGAATCTATCTCATATTCTCTATGTCCTCCTTTGGTTGGTCTACCTAAGAACCCAACCTAATATTCTCTCCACCAACTCCCTCCGCATTTTCTTTTAGTTTGCACTTTCACTCATTCAAAACGCTTTCCCCTTTTGGTTAATTGTTAATTATTGAATACGCAACGCATCGTTTCATTTCCTTATTCATACCTCCCTTTAAATTGTTGCCATTGCCACAGATCATTTGGCAGCTAAGCGCTTCATTATGAAAATTGTAATTAAAACTAATTTGCAAAGCAATGCAGCGAGAAGATAAACAACAATCATACACACACACACACACACATCGCCTCATACAGTTTTATTGATAAACAAAACAACAAAATTGTTAGTACGATGACAAGCCACCAACAGCTAGTCATTTTGTGAGTGACATTAGCACAGACAACTATGGGGAGACAAATTGAAATCGAGAGGAGCTTAGGATTCAGTGCACTCACATTGCACAGACAAATCGTGCATAAATGTAGACATTGATGTTGTTTTTGTTGCTGTTTAATGATGACAAGAAACAAGACAAAATGTCAACAGCATTATTAGAGGCGAATGGAAAACCCTACACATAAAATAAAGAGTTGTCATATAAATTCAAATAAAATAAAAAAATTAAAGAAAAAAAAATAAATTAAGACAAAATAAAATAAAATTAAATAATACAAAATTAAATAAATTAAAAAAAATAACAAAATAAGACAAATTAAACATTTAATAAATTAACATAAAATAAAATAAAATAAAATAAAATAAAATAAAATAAAATAAAATAAAATAAAATAAAATAAAATAAAATAAAATAAAATAAAATAAAATAAAATAAAATAAAATAAAATAAAATAAAATAAAATAAAATAAGCAATAACAAAAAAAAAAAAAAAAAAATAAGTAAAAGCGTGCTAAGTTCGGCCAGGCCGAATCTTGGGAACCCACCACCATGGATTCTGCTATAATTAAATTAAATATTATTAATTGGTTTTTTTGGGCCGTACTTGGCACAGTTTGGACAGCATTTGCCACAGTTGCTGGAAGTCGCAATAGAACACCGCATGCAAAATTTCAGCCAAATCGGATAAAAATTGCGGCTTGTAAGGACTCAAGAAGTCAAATCGGGAGATCGGTTTATATGGAAGCTTTATCATATTATGGACCGATTCGAACCGTACTTGACACAGTTATTCGAAGTCACAACAGAACACAACGTGCAAAATTTCAGCCAAACCGGAAAAAAATGTGGATTCCAGTGGCTCAAGAAGTTAAATCGTGAGATGGTTTATATGGGAGCTATATCTAAATCTGAATCGATATGGTCCTTTTGCAATTCCCAACGACCGACATCAATAAACTTGGTTAACCCGAAGCCTTGTAGGTCGACACAGACCGATTGATGAGCGTGGGATATGAACGCATAGAACACTGTGGAATAGTGAAACGGTTGGCTGGGCGACGAAATTCCTTTAGGGAGATCCGTATTGTGATAAGACAAGGCTATTACTGAAAGGAATCCAGCAGGAGGTCAATAAAGTTTTCGGTATGATAACAGGACACATAGGACTTCGAGCTCACTTTTGCAAAATCGGTGCGGCAAGTGAAAGCATGTGTGGGGCATGCTGGGAAGATGATGAGAGCATTTCCTATGTCTTTGCCCGGCTAACAGACACCGGCACTTATGTGGGGACACAACACTAAACATAAACAACTAAGGGGCGTGGAAGAGAAAACAATTAGGGGTTGTGTAAGCAGTTCGTAAGTCTTGTTTTAAATATTGATTCTCGAGATTACTTTTTAGTATTTAGAGCGCACAACAAGCCGATTACTGGCTTAGGTGTATGTCTATAGTGGCATGGGCGGATTAATATCCGCACCCTCTTCTCAACCTAACCTAACCTTTTATTTCATTTTGTTTTGTTCTGTTTAGTTTTGTTTCGTTGTGTTTTATTTTGTTTTATTTTGTTTTATTTTATTTTATTTAATTTTATTTTTTTTATTCTATTCTATTCTTTTTTTTTTATTTTTTTTTTGTTTTTGTTTTATTTTATTTTATTTTTATTTTATTTTATTTTATTTTATTTTATTTTATTTTATTATCTTTTATTTTATTTTATTTTATTTTATTTTATTTTATTTTTTTTTATTTTATTTTATTTCATTTTATTTTGTTTTATTTTACTTTATTTTATTTCATTTCATTTCATTTAATTTCATTTTAATTCATTTCATTTCATTTAATTTCATTTCAATTCATTTCATTTCATTTCATTTCATTTCAATTCATTTTATTTTATTTTATTTTATTTTATTTTATTTTATTTTATTTTATTTTATTTTATTTTATTTTATTTTATTTTATTTTATTTTATTTTATTTTATTTTATTTTATTTTATTTTATTTTATTTTATTTTATTTTATTTTACTTTATTTTATTTTATTTTATTTTATTTTAATTTAATTTATTTTAATATTGTCGTTCTTTCATTTTATATGCTATCGGAAAATTTTGTTGTTGCCTTCTGGCAACTCAGGCCCTTATAAGCACACCACTTGCCAACAAATAACTCTTGGCTCCCTACAAGAGAAATGCATTTTAAATTCACTGGGGTGTACGATACACACCTATAAACATATCAGCAACGTCATTATCATAGAGGGGGAGTGCCTCTAAAAGAAAATGTAGCGAACCTAACTAACCTAAGCCAACCGCAAAATAAATAGCAAAAGCCAACCAACCAACCGACAACAACAGCAACCTCAACAAGAATGTGCAAATGCAATGGATTTTCATTCATTGTTCGTTTTGTATAGAAATATCAACGAACGTTTTCTTTGCCTTTCCGTTTTGTTGTCTGCGAATTGTTGTTATTGCTGTTCTTGTTGTTTTTGCATAACTAACCTCAGACAATGGATTTTCTAATATTGCCATTGCACTACCAAAACACACTATGTACAGAGCAATGCAATATAAAATGGCAACAAAAAAAGCAACAACAACAACAGTCATCGTCATCAACAATAACAAAACGATGAAAGAGTAAAATATTGCTTCGCCAAACAATGGTGGGCGCATTAGTGAGTAGGAGAATGTACGAATATGTATGCACATGAGTACAAGTGTGCATAAGTGCAAGGGTGTGCAATCAGGCAGCATTGTATTGTGCGAGAGTAACACATGTTGCTACAATTCTCGCAGGGTCGTAGAGGTCATTAAAATACATAACCACCCACGCTGAACAGTTAATCGAATAGTTTTGAGTGTGTGTTTCGTACATGGGTAAAGATAATCATGTTATCGGCAAGTAGGAATTGTGAGAGCAAGAGTACGAGTAGGATTGTTTTTATTTGTTTGTGCAGTTTTAAATGCAGAATTTTGTTTGGGGAGAGTATTTTTTGTTAACAATATTTATTGATTTAACAAGTGAAAATAGCATTAAATTTAGCTATGTATGTAAAAATAGATACATATCTTGGTAGATAAATATGCATCTTATGGTGAAGAATCCCAAAGATCTCCTGTCTCGGCAATAGCATGCTTAAGGCAAGAGCAAGTCTACAGAAAACGCCTTTATAACTTAGTCGGCGACAAATGTGGAATGCTATCAAGAAATCTACAAAGGTAGGAAATTCTAGGAAAAAAAAGGGGGACCCTTATGTCCACCAGAACCCTGTGCATGAACTTACAGGGTCTTCAAATGAACCTTTCGGTCTAGATCATGAAGATCCAACTTGAGGCTTCAGGGCGGTGGACACTTATCCACAAGAGGATGATTTGAATGGTCCCTGCGATTACAGCCCAGAAAGTATTGCTTAGACAGCATATAGTTATGTCTTCGCACGGGTAGCATCTTTGCCTCCTGATGAAGTTGGTCCAAGTGAGAACTGAGAAGACAGCCCGTCGCAGTCTGAAGAGCGGCGAGACCTCACTGGCGCTGCATAACTTATCACTGAACGGCCATTTGCTCTGTACGTGGTCCACAAGATTTGTTTGCCAGCACTCCAAATGCTGCCAGCAAGTGACTTGAGGACCTTGTTTTTATTTCTGAACTTATCGCAGATTGTAGTGGGATGGGGAGAGAATGTGTAAGAGCCGTCAAATGTGACACCAAGTATTTTGGGGCACTTATTGGTCGGAATCGTTACCTCTTCGACCATCACATTCAGCTTCCTACCCATTTCATGCGTGCATTTAGTGAACAATGAGGCTGATATCTACAGACCTCTTGCAGCGAAATTAAAGAAAAGTTCGTGGAGGTAAACGCAGATGTCACTAATCGATGGGGCCTGATATCATGATCATAAAATTGTGAGGACGTCGAGTGTGTACATCTTTACCAACAGTAAAATGGCCATAAGGGCAATAACAACCAGGACGGTAGGGTCACGAACAATCTTGCAGTGTAAGAAGGAGATCAACGCCTTCTCTGAGGATGGCAAAATTCGCATCGTTTGGGTGCCGGTCCATAACGGAGTAAAGAGGGAATGAAAGGGCAGACGATTTGGCGGTGAAGGCCGAAACTCGAAACCTTTCGGGTCGACGCAGTCCGTGTTAAGGACGTGGGTGACGAGTGCGCATATAACCGTGTGGAACAGCGAAACGGTCGATAGGACGACGAAAATCCTATGGGGGGGTGAGAAGACAAGGCTATTACTGAAAGAAAGTAAGAAGGAAGTCAGTATAGCTTTTGGTATCATAACGGGACACATAGGACTACAAGCTGAAACCGGTGCGGCAAGTGATAGCATGTGTTGGGTATGTCGCAGTTTTCATCCGATCGTTCACTTCTATGGCCATTGCTAGCGCATTTATTGACCAATCTTGCCAAAATTTTGTACAAAGCTTTCCTTGACGATTTCTAAAATAGATATAGCGTTTAGTCGGAATCGGGTCAGATTTAGATATAGCTCCCATATATGTGTTAGTCCGATTTGGAGAAATATTGCAATAAAGTGCTCATTTGTTAATTGATTCTCTCGAAATTCGGCAGAAAGAGTTTTCTTATGACTCTTAGTATTACTGGTTAATTTCATAGAAATCGGTTCAGAGTAAGATATAGCTGCCATATATGTATATCGGCCGATTTTCACTTCTGTTGCCATTGCAAGCGCATTTATTGACCAATCTTGCCAAAGTTTTGTACAACGCTTTCCTAAACGACTTCTACAATATCTATAGAGTTTGCTTGAAATCGGTTCAGGTTTAGATATAGCTCCCATTTATATGTTCGTCTGATTTGGAGAAATAATGCATTAAAGTGCTCATTTGTTAACCGATTCTATTAAAATTTGGTAAAATGGATTTTCCTGTTACTCGAGAGATTACTGATTAATTTCAAAGAAATCGGTTCAGATTTAGATATAGCTGCCATATATGTATAGCTCCCGATTTTCACTTCTAGAGCCACTGTAAGCGCATTTAATGATCAATCTTGCCAAAATTTTGCACAATTCTTTCCTCGACGACTACCACAATATAGAAGAAGTTTGGTCGAAGTCGGTTCAGATTTAAGTATAGCTATCATATATATGTTCGTCAGATTTTGGGTAATTTGCAATAATGTTCTCATTTGCCATCCGTATTTATTACAGTTTCAACATATTTGCTCGAAATGTGGTACGGATTGTTTAATAACCCATCGGAAAACATCAGCCGATGTCCATTAAATTTGGGTCAGAATAAGATATAGCTCATACTTTGTACTCATAGGGTAGGTGTAGGATATTATAGAGGCGATACCGCCCAACTTTGGCCATTCCTTACTGGTTTTATATTATTATTGTTTTTACTAAATATCTTGTATTAGAATCTCTCTCAGATCTTGTTTTACATAATTTTCTTTTTCATTACTTCTTTACAGGTACGTACCTTCGGATATTCTTATGTTTGTCTTATTCAAGGTAAGGCTAGACTTCTATAATAAACCCACAAAATTTCCCTATGGAATAACTTTAATATCCCCTTTATTAAAATCATCAATAAATTATGTGTGGATCATTGCCAATAAAATAAAATTTATATCTATATTCATATCCTATATTTCATATTAAACTACCATTTCAATTGTTCTTCAGGCACAAAAAAAAATATCCCTAAAAAACTCTCGTTTGCATATGTGAGCCATAACTGGACAAACCCATTGACCGATCCAATCAATGGGGGGATGTTATTGTGCAATCCAAAACCCCGACCAACGCAATCTTTTATGAAGCTCATAATAACAACAATAATACAGACCAACTCACACAGTTGGCCACACACTGATTCAAATATTGTCACATAACATACTACGTAAACATGCCATTACTTTTGCTTTAGAAAAGTTCAATAACCGTAAACGACCCTGAGGTCTAAAGTTCAACAAACCGGCAACATCAAATCTGCCTCCTAAAAAAACAACAACAACGTCATACAACAAATATGAGAAAAACCCTATATATCCGAAATGAATCCTATATACTAAAAAAAACATATATATATTTGTTGTTATTGTCATGGAAGTATGTAGAAAGCTTTCATGAAACCCACCAAAAGCAAGCATTTTGAATGAAAGACCTCAGAACCAGAAGACAAACGACCACCATCATCAAATACATTCATAAATGCCCATGGAATATGGCTTGGCATAGACATACAGACGCACAAGTAGGTGTAGGTACTCATAACATACCTACATACATATTTAAATGGCAGTGCGAACCTCCTTCTTTCTCTTTTAGGGGTCGTTGGCTCCTTTATCCCTTGCTTGCAAAAAAAAAAAAACACAAAACAACACTCTCACACACACTCTCTGATATAGACCAACGACCGCTGTGTTTTTTTTTGTAGTCACTGAACTCCTACTCCCTACTCATTGCTTGTTGTTGTTGTTGCAGTTGTTGCTGGGATTTTGTTGGCAACGTGACAAAACATTTTTGGGGTCGTTGATGGTCGTTATCCTATATACCGAGAAAAACATAACACAACGAAGACAGCGACAGCGACGACAAGGAACAACGAACCACAACAACCAGCCAGCCAACAACAACAACAGAAACAAGAACAGCACTAACAAAAAGCGCGCCAGCCATAATAACATGGCCGACAATGAATACGAATACGGCAAACTACAACACTAACGACCTCCTCTATTTAGATACGAATAAAATTTAACGACCACGATATCAACGACGATGATGAGGACGAAGACGAAGAGGAGTTTGTTTAGTTTGGGAGGCATGTAGGAGCTGTGGCTCTTTTTCACATTTCACTTCCATGTGACTCAACTTCACAACAACAAATAATTTACTCACTTTGTAACATCATGCAGCCCTATATTAGGCGTTTACTCTCTGTCATGCTCTCATCCAGCCTAAGCTCTCTTCAAAAATTTGTTTCACATTGCTGGTTTTGCCTCTTCTTTTTCATGCAGCCTGCGTTGTAGGAAACGCATACTCGTTGTTTGGCGAGACTCCTCGCATAACACCGCATTGGGCAAAAGTAAACTTCCTACATGGCAAACTCTTCATGTTAAGGCCATTACATTGGAGAGTGAGCAGAGTTGCCAGATAATTAATGAATGATTTTGAGGGAAATTAACAAAAATGGAGAGAAATTCTTTTGGAGATCTTTCACAGTGAAAACTCTGAGAAATACGTGGTCGGCGGAGCTGCTTCAAAAGTGCTGGTCTGTGTTGCCATATTATTTTTACACTCACCACCAAAGCAGGGGCGTATATAAAGGCATTCCGTTTTTAACACCTCGAAATATTGCTCTGCTACTCCTTAGAGTATATATGTAAATTCTTAATCGTCTTGATGTTCTAAGTCGATCTTGCCATGTCCGTTCATGCGTTTGCCGAAATCCCGATATTGTTCGAAACAAAATAGATAAAAGCTTGCTAACATCGGCCGGGCCGAATCTTGGGAACCCACCACCATTTAGTTGAAGGGCAGAATTTTACTGTATATACCAAACTTCTGTCAAACCAGTAAAAGTTAAAGCTTCTAGAAACCGAACAAGGATGATCGAGAGACCGGTTAACATGGGAGCTATATCCGGTTATAGATCGATTCGGATAGTACATAGCACCGTTGTTGGAAGCCATAGCGGAACTCCACTTGCAAAGTTTCAGTTAAATCGGACAAAAGTTGCGTCTTGTAAGGGTTCAAGAAGTTAAATCGAGAGATCGGGGTAAATGGGCACTATATCAGGTTATAGACCGATTCGGACCGTACTTGAACAGTTGGTAGAAGTCATAACAGAACGCTTCATGCAAAATGTCAGCCATATTTTATTTTGTTTTATTTTATATTATTTTATTTTATGTAATTTTATTTTATATAATTTTATTTTATATAATTTTATTTTATATAATTTTATTTTATATAATTTTATTTTATATAATTTTATTTTATTTTTTTTATTTTATTTTAATTTAATTTAATTTTATGTTATTTTATTTTATTTTTTTATTTTATTTTATTTTATTCAATTTAATATTTTTCATAGTTCCACTTTTTACCATATATGCCACTAAGAAACTTCGTCATCTTCCTTGTTCTATCTTCCATCTGGCAACACCACACTAGGCGTTCATTGTATCGTTTGTTTACATTTTTCTTGGTGCATTCACCGCTTTCGGTCGTTCGTTGACTTTCTGAGCGAACAAAAACAACAATAACATCGTTGTCGTCATCATCATGGCTGTCATCCTTACTCACACACAACTGGGGGACTCCTTCAACGTGCTTTACACACACACGCGCCAAACATATGTATGCTGCCGAGCAAGTGTATGGAATACTCACAACTCGTTTCTTACATGAAACTCAGTTGTTGGCTGCTAAATTTAGGCTTCCTCTTCCCTATAACAGCCAACATCATCAAAGCAGCGGCGTTGACGGCAGCAGCGTTTATAGTAGCATTGGAATAACACACGGCAATTTGTACATTTTGTTGTTTTCCTTTTCATGGTTGCCGGCATAATTTGCAATTTGCCATTATTACTCAACACTTGGTTTCCTCTTCATGGCCATAAAATGATGCTCTTTTTTATACTCTTGTGCTCATCACACTTGCTTTGCTCTCTTTCTCTTGTTATCTCTTTAATGTTTGTGTTTTAGGCAACTGCATTTTTCTCTTGTTTTTTTTTTTTTTATGGAATTATGACATTGTCGTTTCTTTGTTGTTCTTGTTTGGGGATTGTGCAGCAGCAACTCTTTGGTATGTTGAGGTCTAATTTTTATACCTCACCTGACAGTGAGTTTTGGCATTCTTGTATAGCGAGCGTGATTTTTATGACCTTTATGGGTGGTCAAAAGAAATGCTGATGTCTGGTTAGTGTCTCATTGACTTTATATACAAATTTTATGAAGTTTTGCTATTATTGTGCTGTGTAGGTACATGTGTAAGAAGTTCATAGAGGAGTTTGAATTGCTGTATGTATAGGAAACAAAAAATCAATAATTTTAAATTTATGAGGTAACATTTTCTCGAACTTTAAATGAGATTCAAGATTCAGAGAATTTTTGGCAGCAAAAAACAAACACTGGGTTGTCTTTTAGGCAACTTTCAGAATATTTTCCAGTTTATGTAAAGCAAGGTGGTTCATCACTGCCAATCACAACTGGAAAGAAACCCGGAAGTTCAAGGGCTTACTAAAGGATTAAAAAACACTTTGACTGAGTTGTTAGATGAGTCTAAACAGAACTTAGAGGTGGTTTATAAAAATGTTGAATTTATAAGGACATTTTAGTCTGTTAGGGTGAGTAACAAAAACTAGCCTGGAAGACTAGTTAAAGTCTCTACAACCTAAAGTCGAATCTAAGATCCGCGAAACAAGCTTATGAGAAGATAAAAAATATCTCCAGAGCTCCAAAAACTTTTAAAAGTGTATAAGGCCCATTTAACCTGGAATACATTGGGTATCATCAGTTTGTTTGAGAAATTGGAGGTTCGACCTAGAAAATTACAATATAAAAGCGTGGATACCAAGAAGCACCTTGGTACGGGATAGCTGTGACCACCACACAAGCTGGAACATTGAAGTCCGATCTGTGTGGTGTTCATAGCTGTCACGAAAAGCTTAGCTGCGAGCTACCGGGCGTGTCCACAGGTTGCGGATAGTGGAACTCTGCATCCGGAGTAGCTGTAGCTGCAGTCGCGGACAATCAGCGGTATCGAGCGAAGAGTCCCTGTTCCCCGGAACAGTCCCTGTTCCCCAGAACAGTCCCTGTTCCCCGGAACAGTCCCTGTTCCCCGAAACAGTCCCTGTTCCCCAGAACAGTCCCTGTTCCCCGGAACAGTCCCTGTTCCTCAGAACAGTCCCTGTTCCCCAGAACAGTCCCTGTTCCCCAGAACAGTCCCTGTTCCCCAGAACAGTCCCTGTTCCCCAGAACAGTCCCTGTTCCCCAGAACATTCCCTGTTCCCCAGAACAGTCGCTGTTCCCCAGAACCGTCCCTGTTCCGCAGAACAGTCCCTGTTCCCCAGAACAGTCCCTGTTCCCCAGAACAGTCCCTGTTCCCCAGAACAGTCCCTGTTCCCCAGAACAGTCCCTGTTCCCCAGAACAGTCCCTGTTCCCCAGAACAGTCCCTGTTCCCCAGAACAGTCCCTGTTCCCCAGAACAGTCCCTGTTCCCCAGAACAGTCCCTGTTCCCCAGAACAGTCCCTGTTCCCCAGAACAGTCCCTGTTCCCCAGAACAGTCCCTGTTCCCCAGAACAGTCCCTGTTCCCCAGAACAGTCCCTGTTCCCCAGAACAGTCCCTGTTCCCCAGAACAGTCCCTGTTCCCCAGAACAGTCCCTGTTCCCCAGAACAGTCCCTGTTCCCCAGAACAGTCCCTGTTCCCCAGAACAGTCCCTGTTCCCCAGAACAGTCCCTGTTCCCCAGAACAGTCCCTGTTCCCCAGAACAGTCCCTGTTCCCCAGAACAGTCCCTGTTCCCCAGAACAGTCCCTGTTCCCCAGAACAGTCCCTGTTCCCCAGAACAGTCCCTGTTCCCCAGAACAGTCCCTGTTCCCCAGAACAGTCCCTGTTCCCCAGAACAGTCCCTGTTCCCCAGAACAGTCCCTGTTCCCCAGAACAGTCCCTGTTCCCCAGAACAGTCCCTGTTCCCCAGAACAGTCCCTGTTCTCCAGAACAGTCCCTGTTCCCCAGAACAGTCCCTGTTCCCCAGAACAGTCCCTGTTCCCCAGAACAGTCCCTGTTTCCCAGAAAAGTCCCTGTTCCCCAGAACAGTTCCTGTTTTCCAGAACAGTCCCTGTTCCCCAGAACAGTCCCTGTTCCCCAGAACAGTCCCTGTTCCCCAGAACAGTCCCTGTTCCCCAGAACAGTCCCTGTTCCCCAGAACAGTCCCTGTTCCCCAGAACAGTCCCTGTTCCCCAGAACAGTCCCTGTTCCCCAGAACAGTCCCTGTTCCCCAGAACAGTCCCTGTTCCCCAGAACAGTCCCTGTTCCCCAGAACAGTCCCTGTTCCCCAGAACAGTCCCTGTTCCCCAGAACAGTCCCTGTTCCCCAGAACAGTCCCTGTTCCCCAGAACAGTCCCTGTTCCCCAGAACAGTCCCTGTTCCCCAGAACAGTCCCTGTTCCCCAGAACAGTCCCTGTTCCCCAGAACAGTCCCTGTTCCCCAGAACAGTCCCTGTTCCCCAGAACAGTCCCTGTTCCCCAGAACAGTCCCTGTTCCCCAGAACAGTCCCTGTTCCCCAGAACAGTCCCTGTTCCCCAGAACAGTTCCTGTTTTCCAGAACAGTCCCTGTTCCGTGCATTGATTACTTTATCAAATGTCTGGGTTTTATTAAAAGCTTCAACGACTTTCTCGCTACACTCAATACACACAGCGTCCTGTAAGACTATGAATATTCTCGATCACAATTCCTCTTGCTGTTCCCCTTTCTGCTTTGCTGTTTCCATGCCTTCAGGTAAACTTCCCTCCTTCAAGGATTATCATAATTTTAAAGCCCAGCTGTCATTTTATTTAAACCCATATATAGAAAAGAACTAACCAATGCAAAGAAAAGCTGGGCGAGGGTGTTATGTCGTATTCCTCCAATGACCTTTCGAGTGTCGTCATGCTGAGTTCAAACGTATTTGTATGTGGCTCGACGTTGTTGGGGTTAATGAAACGGTTTGGCACAGAAAATGCACTACAATGACATAGGGCAGCACACAAAGTGCAGCAACACACTCACTCACAAAACACACACTGATACAAACAGGTAGATAAACAAGAGAGCAAGCAGCACTTGGCCCCCTTCAACAACAACAGCAATAACATCAGCATGCACCACCTTATAGTATGTGCCCCCTAAACACTCGTCATCATTGCTGAAGTAGCAAAACCAGACAATGGGCATAGCCATCAAAGCAGCAACGACCTTTAAAGAATAAATAATCAAAATAGACTTGCAAGCAACAATGCTCTTTAAAACAAACCAAAATAGAAATAACTCAGAAGAGTTGGAAATTATAGGCTCTCTAGGCTGAGAAATGTCTCTTTTTGAAATGAAAGTGAATTTGTTTTCTTTTTGTTTAATAAAAGGCTGCATGCGTTTGGTCAATGCTCTGCTGTCTCTTTAGCACACTCTTTCACCCTCTCTTTCACAGTGCAACAACCGGCTTGTCAACAAACCACAGCATAGCCAGTCAGCCAAGATGTTTGCTTATTATTTTGGGAGAGCGTATGAGGAATGGCTGTTGAAGAGTAACAACAAGAGCGTAAGTGTAAGATAGACATTTGTTGGTGGAATGTCTTTGCTGCCTGGCTGCATTCGTCTACTGTGTGTGGAGGTGTGTGTGTGTTCATGAGAGTGCAGGCCTTTGTTAGTCATGCGAATAACGCAACAACACTTCCGCATTCAATTTCATTTCATATCATTTCGCTCACACAGTCAGTCAATTCACCTCCACCCTCTCCCAAAAAGAAGTCATGTAAAAATTTTTAATGCATTCTACTGGATATGTTGGTTGGTGGCTTTGTTTCACCAACCATTTTGTTTCGCTTTACAACCAACAGTCTCTCACTCTCTCTGGGTTTTGCCATGAGATTGTGTAAAGCTTTCTTCTGTGTTGTTGTAATGTTTCATTTCCCGTTCGTTTCAAATGCATACGCCTTCGTTGCATATGAATGTTGTTGCATTGCGCTTTGCTAGAGAAAAACTTTCTGCTGTCTGTGGAGTAAAGAAAATGCGCGCCAATTTTTTTTCTTTGCTGTGAAAGCAACGCCACCACACGTCCAATTGCTGACTTACTAGTGTAAGCTGCATCAGAGTTGCATTTGTTTTGCTGGCAACAGTTGTTTGAAGCCATTTCTTTTGAATTGCATTTTGAAAATGCATTTCCTTTTATTTCATTCGTTTGCGAGAGATGGCGCTGTATGATTGGGAAGCGAATTTCTTTGGAAAGTAAATGATAGAGGGATAAATGGTTAAACGGTTATGGAAATTTGAAAATTAAAACAAATTTCAAAAAAAAACAACAAATATATTAACTACACTAAAATTAAAAAAAAAATTATAGACAATTATAATTATGTCTTAAAAATAATAATGGAAACCCCTATTCAGCTATGCTGAACTAAAGTTTGCTTGAGAAGAAAAACTTTCCGCCTGGCTCTAATTAAGTTTTCCTAAAGAAGAAAGCAATTCAGACGGGCAGATCCTATAGAAAACCTAATTCAGCAAGGCTTTATTTAAGTTTTCCTATAGAAAAGTTAAAGTAAAATTAAATTTGTGCCTAGGAAAAACTGATTTTACTTCTTTCTGACATGAGCTTTGCTTATTAATTTTTTTTCTCTTTTCTTTCTTTTTTTTAGCTCCCTATGTAGTATTATCCTCTTGAAGAACCAAACCAAATATCAACTTTATACCCTATGCCATATGAACAATAAAGCAAAAACATTAATACGCGTATTGCAAAAACTATTAAAGAATATTCTATGCTGTAACTCGGAACATTCTCAAGACCCTCAACTACCAAAAATTGTAAAGTCAACGATAAAGGAAGAAGATCTAACAATTATCAAAAGGTAAGTTTGTAGTAGTTTATAAAATATCACATTCCGGACACATTACGGTCATGGTTGGTCTTCATTGATGCGGCTTATGGGGGAGAGTTTTTTTTTACAATTTTCAGAACTTCCAATAATGGCACTTCTAAATAATAGGCAGCGTCAACAGATGATACAAGAGAAATTTTATATAATTTATGTTTTGTAAGACACTGCGGTGTATGGGAAAAGGCTAGTGAATCAATTTAGTAGTTTTATGGTAGCTATATCCAAATCTAGACTGAACCGAACCAAATTAAACGAGAATGTTGAGATGCCTAACACAACTCACTGTACCAAATTTCAACAAAATTGGACAAAAAATGCACCTTTTATGGGCCTAAGGCCTTAAATCGAGAGATCGGTCTATATGAAGAAGGATCTCGAGTAGCCTTGCTCAACTCACTGTCCCAAATTTCAGCTAAATCGGATCATAAATGCGTCTTTTATGGGCCTAAGACCTTAATCGGCGAATCGGTCTATATGGGGGCTATATCAAGATATAGCCCATCTTCGAACTTAACTTGCTTATGGACAAAAAAAAAAGAATCTGTGCAAAGTTTCAGCTCAATATCTTTATTTTTAAAGACTGTAGCGTGATTTCAACAGAGAGACGGACGGACTTGGCTAGATCGTCTTAGATTTATACGCTGATCACTCTGATATATAAACTTTACTTGCCGAACCGGGCCCGCTCCGCATCGCCTTCTTTAACTCTTTAATATATTTTTAGGGTGGGGACATTTCACCCTGAATTCCGCATTCAGGGCGAAATGTACCCTCCTATCGATTTCGTATCATTGTAGCTTATGACGCTGAACGCGTTCGAATCCTGTCGAGAACAACGGACAAAGCGGTGGTTAAGTCCTCCTAATGTTGGCGACATTTGCGAGGTACAATGTCATGCATGGTCATTTAAAAAATTTTCCCCAAAGAGGTGTCACACTGCGGGTCGCCGTTCGGACTCGGCTATAAAAAAGCTCCCTTATCAATGAGTTTAAACTTGAATCGGAAAGCACTCACTGATGTGTGAGAAGTTTGCCCCTGCTCTGTTCCTGGTGTTTTTAAAAATTATGGGTAATGAGAATTGCTTTTTAGCGGAGAGATGGGACCTCAGACATTTCGACTCCAATATGGATAACAAATTCGTGCTGCACTTCCAAATCCCTTTAATTTGAGCCCCATATTGCCATGGCGGGTAAATATGAAACGTTTGGAGGATGTTTTGGAACTGGGGCGGCCACCGGCACTTTGCACTGAAAATATATATCAAATTCATTTTTTATTCCCAATGGAAATAAAGTTCAGTTTAGGGGGTGCTTTAGGACGTACCCCAAAACACTTGGCTGCAAAATATCAAATTCGTCTTCAACTCTCAAATATCTTTTATTTGAGGGTCAAATAACCCATTTGGAGGTGGGGGCACGTCCAATATCTCAGTTTGGGGGAGTTTTGGGGTTGGGCGTGTACTTAGACCCGAATTTTAATGCCAAATTCGTATTCTACACTCCAATACCTTTCATTTGATACCTATTGGGTTGCCCAAAAAGTAATTGCGGATTTTTCATATAATCGGCGTTGACAAATTTTTTCACAGCTTGTGACTCTGTAATTGCATTCTTTCTTCTGTCAGTTATCAGCTGTTACTTTTAGCTTGCTTTAGAAAAAAAGTGTAAAAAAAGTATATTTGATTAAAGTTCATTCTAAGTTTTATTAAAAATGCATTTACTTTCTTTTAAAAAATCCGCAATTACTTTTTGGGCAACCCAATATATTGTCCCGATCGGTCCACTTTTGATTTTGGTTTGTGTCCCCCGTCCGATACCGAAATATTATATAGCCTATGTTTCCTTCCAGACCAACCTACACAATATGCAAAAAATTCGAGAAAATCAGTTCTGCCGTTCCTCAGTCTATACGGAACAAACAAACCGAGTCCCATATATCCGTGATTGGCAAATGCGCCCATTTTGGGCGTTTTTATGGGGTGGGGTGACTCCCTATACTTCGACATTAATTTTTATGCCAGATACGTTAACTACTCCCGCATACTTTTCATATGATACCCACATTGTCCTTATCGGTCCACTTTTGATTTTGGGAGGTGTTTTGTGGGTAACGGTGGAGGGTGCGCCCCCTTCCGTTATCAATAAGTTATGAAGCCTATTCCTATTTCCTGATTATATTCGTAATCTACTCCCGAATACCTTTTATTTAAGTCCCATATGGTCATAATCGTCAAATAAACCTATTTTAAGGAGTTTTGGGCCTAGGACGGCTCTCCAGGTACTTGGACCCAACTTATTTTGAAATTCCTACTTATTATTATGAAATTCGTACTCTACTCTTGAATACCTTTCTTTTGAATACCATATTGTCCCGATCGGTCCACTTTTATTTTTGGTTAGTACTTTTGGGGTAAGGGGGAGGGTCCGCCCCCCCTCCCAATATCAAAAATTATATAGCCTATGTTTCTTTCCAGACCAACCAACCAATGAATATACCCCCATCTTTCAGTGGTGGGTATAACAACAGTAATTTTTTTTCATGTTTTAAGGGCCAAGCATAGGCCTTGTCTAGGATGAGACATGATTTATCCTAGACATTGCTATTTCTAGTTTCGTAATGGTATCACTTTAATAAGAGAGCGTCAACAGATGATACAACAGCTTAATTTGATGATTTTTATTTTTCATGGCATAATGACCATGGGTGGGCGGTTTCGATGTTAAGCCTTGATTAAGAGTGTAATTATGCTTTTTGATATACCCAATTTCGGAATTATGACACTTTAAAAGGACAGCGTCAACAGATGAAACAGCAGACACTTTTCTTTGATTTTGTGTCATAGCGACCATGCCTGAGTATGGTTGATATTAAGGCAGGGCCAGGGATCACTACACTTTATAAGAACTTCCAGTTTGTCAATAGCGACACTTTCAAAAGACAGCGTCAACAGATGAAACAACGATTAATTTTTCAGATCCTTTTTTTGCTATGAGGGCCACGCATGGGCATCGTCGATGATGAGGCATGATTGGGAACGTTATACTGCCTATTGAAATTCCAAATCTTCTAATTGCGACACTTTTAGATTACAGCGTCAACAGATGAAACAAAAGTCAAATTTTATTATTTTTCGTTTTTATGTCATAATGGCCATGTTTGGGTGTCGCCGATGATGACGCGAAACCTGGGAATTTTTCCAGTTCACAAAAACTCTCAACTTTCCAATTATGATACAATAAAAAAAAAATTGCGTCAACAGATGAAACAACAGTTATGTATGATGATTTTTCGTTTTCATGCCATGCCTGAGCGTCGTTGATAATGAGACATGGCCGGAAAATCATTTTAACTTTAAATTTGCTAACGATAATACCTCACAGTTACAGCGTCAACAGATGAAACATCATACAATTGTGATGGTTTTTAT
Organism: Stomoxys calcitrans; assembly: GCF_963082655.1. Classification (NCBI taxonomy): domain Eukaryota; kingdom Metazoa; phylum Arthropoda; class Insecta; order Diptera; family Muscidae; genus Stomoxys; species Stomoxys calcitrans. The sequence goes on along the minus strand of NC_081555.1, from coordinate 23,948,127 downwards.
ACCCTCCACCATAGGATGGGGGTATACTAATTTCGTCATTCTGTTTGTAACACCTCGAAAAATGCGTCTGAGACCCCATAAAGTATATAAATTCTTGATCGTCATGATATTTTTTAAGTCGATCTAGCCATGTCCGTCCATCTGTCCGTCCGTCTGTCCGTCCGTCCGTTTGTCCGTCTGTCTGTCAAAAGCACGCTAACTTTAGAAGGAGTAAAGCTAGCCGCTTCAAATTTTGCAGAAATACTTTTTATTAGTGTAGGTCGATTGGGATTGTAAATGGGCCAAATCGATCCATGTTTTGATAAAGCTGCCATATATACCGATCTTGGGCCTTGACTTCTTTAGCCTCTAGAGGGCGCAATTCTTATCCGATTTGACTGAAATTTTGCATGTGGTGTTTTGGTATCACTTCCAACAACTGCGCTAAGTATGGTTTAAGTCGGTCCATGTTTCGATATAGCTGCCATATAAACCGATCTGGGTTCTTGACTTCTTGAGCCTCCAGAGGGCGCATTTCTTATCCGAATGCAATGTAATTTTACACGTCGTGTTTCGCTATGACTTCCAACAACTGTGCAAAGTAGGGTTCAAATCGGACCATAACCCGATATAGCTGCCATATAAACAGATCTGGGATCTTGACTTTTTGAGCCTCTAAAGGGCGCAATTCTTATCCGATTTGAATAAAATTTTGCACGGCGTGTTTTGCTATGATATCCAACAACTGTGCCAAGTAAGGTTCAAATCGGTACATAACCTGATATAGCTGCCTTATAAACCGGTCTTAGGCTTCTTGAGCCTCTAGAGGGCGCAATTCTTTCCGATTGGAATGAAATTTTGCACGACGTGTTTTGTTATGATATCCAATAACTGTGTCAAGTAAGGTTCAAATCGGTTCATAATCTGGTATAGCTGCCATATAAACCGATCTTGGGTCTTGACTTCTTGAGCCCTTAGGGGGCGCAATTCTCATCCGATTTGGCTGAAATTTTGCACAAGGTGTTTTGTTATGACTTCCAATAAGTGTGCTTAGTATGGCGCAAATCTGTACATAACCTTATATAGCTGCCATATAAACCGATCTGGGATCTTGACTTCTTGAGCCTCTAGAGGGCGCTATTCTCATCCGATTTGGCAGAAATTTTGTTCAACGGCTTCTCTCATGACCTTCAACGTACGTGTCTTATATGGTCTGAATCGGTGACCATATAAGATCGGTTCCATATAAACCGATCTCTCGATTTTGCTTCTTGAGCCCCCACAAGGCGCAATTCTTATCCGAATGAACTGAAATATTACACAATGGCTTCCAAAAAGTTCAGCTTTCATTTATGGTCCGAATCGGATTAAAATTTGATATAGCTCCAATAGCACAACTGTTCTTACTCAATATTCTTTGTTTGTCTAAAAAGAGATACCGCGCATAGAACACGACCAATGCGTACCATGGTGTAGGGTATATAAGATTCGGCCCAGCCGAACTTAGCACGCTCTTACTTATTCATTTTTATGTCATGTCTAGGCGTTGTCGTTGCTGAGACATATTCGATAATTACTATTTTTACTAACTTAAATTTTCTTGCTAATGACACATTTAAGGGAGAACGTCAACAGATGAAACAATGGAGGATTTTGAAATTTTTGTTTTTGCATTGAGTTTATGCCTTATTATAAAAAATGCTTAAAGAAATTGGATTTTTTTATGAATTTTTCTAAATAACTGAAAATTATTTAACAAAATAATGAGACTGCGTCAACAGATGATACAAAGAATTTTTTTTGGATTTTTTGTTTTCTTGCCATATCGGGGAAACATCATACAATTGTGACAATTTTTGGGTTCTTGTCTATGCTGTGGCATATCCGGTTATCAATTAAATCATTATTAACTAAAGTTTTTTCAATGATGCCAACTCAAGAGAAGAACGTCAACAGATGAAACAAGAGACAATGTTTTGGTTTTATGTCTTGTTATACATTTTTTTTTAAAGAAATTAGAATTTTTTATGAGTTATTATAAATAATTTTAAGTTTTTCAATAGTGTTACTACAAAAGGACTGCGAGAACAGCGTCAACAGATGAAACAACAGACTTTTATTTTGATTTTTTGTTTTCCTGCCATGGCGGGCATGTGTGAGCACAGTTTAGGTTAAGGCATGTCAAGAAAATCACCTCGGATTATAAAATCTTCCAAGTTCTCAATGAATATTTTTCGAAAGGAGTGCGTCAACAGATGAAACCACAAATAATTTGGATGATTTTTTCAGTTTGTAGATATTTTTTGGCCAACATTTTTAAAGAAGTTTTGGTTTTTGATGAATTTTTATAAGAACACCCTAGGACACTAGGTCAAGAGGGATGGGTTCGGCACCCACCAAATGCTTTGGTGAGTAGGATTGCGGACTTAAGTTATCCCTTATACTAATAAAACTGTTCAAAAGACTCCCACACCAACCTCACTAGGTCAGAAGGGTCACTAAAAAGTTATCCAAAATCCATTTTTAGTGCTCCATTGTACAATGCCACCAATTATGGCTTCTTAATATGCCATAAGAATCATAATTTTCATGGCTTTCATTGTTCTTAATTAAATACTCCATGAGTTGTTATTTATACCCCTTGATAAATGTCACTTTTGTTGTTATTATTTTTTTTTTATTTCATTGATATTTGTATTTAAGTTTTTTTTTTTTTCAACATATTTTCAAATGCAATGGAAAAGTGTTCTGATTGTTTAAGAGTGTGCGTCTAACGGTGCAGCTTGGTGTGTGTGTGTGAATGTTTTTGAGAGTGGTGTTGTTTTTTATCTGTTACCATAGCAATGAACTTTAATTGGGCCAAAGACCATTTAAAAGTGCATTCTCTACTAAAACTACAGCAGAAATATAAAACACACAGAAAAAAAAAAAATAAAAATGAACGAGAAACCACCCATTCAATAGCACAGCGACTGCACTGAAATTTTCATTATAAAAGTTCTTCCCCCTTTCGATGGTAAAGGCGGCAATGCAGGCGGCGGCAATAGTGATGGTATTGGTGGTGCTGATGGTGCCTAGAGCTGGTGGAGTGAAAAACACCCAGCAAACATTAACCGCTACATATTCCCCATTGCTGATAAATAGAAAAAAAATTATGTGTTGCAACCACATTTACAACCACACCAAAAACACTTGCATTTATACTAATAGAGCTGCAATAAAAGTGAGGGCCATTGCTGTTGTCTAATACAAATATTTTGATAGAGAAAAAAATTCAAAAAAAAAAGAAAAAAACAAAACTTTAAAACAGAAGCACTGAAACTCACTTCACATGGCAAATGAATTGGAAGAAGTTGAAAGAAAAAAAAAAAAAACGTAATTTAAACGCACAGCGGTGACCTACTGAATATGCTAGCCACAACGAAAGGGAGAAGGTTGCGTTTCCTTGACAGGAAATTAGCTTTTTAGCAAAGTTTTATTTGGAATAATCCAAGGAAAATAAAATCTGCAAAAAAATTGGTGATGGAAAAATTAAATCAATTCAGCCAGGCTGAATTGAAGTTTTCCCATGGAAAACCTCATTCAGCCAGGCTGAATTGAAGTTTTCCCATGGAAAACCTCATTCAGCCAGGCTGAATTGAAGTTTTCCTATGGAAAACCTCATTCAGCCAGGCTGAATTGAAGTTTTCCTATGGAAAACCTCATTCAGCCAGGCTGAATTGAAGTTTTCCTATGGAAAACCTCATTCAGCCAGGCTGAATTGAAGTTTTCCTATGGAAAACCTCATTCAGCCAGGCTGAATTGAAGTTTTCCTATGGAAAACCTCATTCAGCCAGGCTGAATTGAAGTTTTCCTATGGAAAACCTCATTCAGCCAGGCTGAATTGAAGTTTTCCTATACAGAAAACCTCATTCAGCCAGGCTGAATTGAAGTTTTCCTATAGAAAACCTCATTCAGTCAGGCTGAATTGAAGTTTTCCTATAGAAAACCTCATTCAGCCAGGCTGAGTTGAAGTTTTCCTATAGAAAACCTCATTCAGCCAGGCTGAATTGAAGTTTTCCTATGGAAAACCTCATTCAGCCAAGCTGAATTGAAGTTTTCCTATAGAAAACCTCATTCAGCCAAGCTGAATTGAAGTTTTCCTATAGAAAACCTCATTCAGCCAGGCTGAATTGAAGTTTTCCTATAGAATACCTCATTCAGCCAGGCTGAATTGAAGTTTTCCTATAGAAAACCTCATTCAGCCAGGCTGAATTGAAGTTTTCCTATAGAAAACCTCATTCAGCCAGGCTGAATTGAAGTTTTCCTATAGAAAACCTCATTCAGCCAGGCTGAATTGAAGTTTTCCTATAGAAAACCTCATTCAGCCAGGCTGAATTGAAGTTTTCCTATAGAAAACCTCATTCAGCCGGGCTGAATTGAAGTTTTCCTATAGAAAACCTCATCCAGCCAGGCTGAATTGAAGTTTTCCTATAGAAAACCTCATTCAGCCAGGCTGAATTGAAGTTTTCCTATAGAAAACCTCATTCAGCCAGGCTGAATTGAAGTTTTCCTATAGAAAACCTCATTCAGCCAGGCTGAATTGAAGTTTTCCTATAGAAAACCTAATTCAGCCAGGGTGAATTGAAGTCTTCCTATAGAAAACCTCATTCAGCCAGGCTGAATTGAAGTTGTCCTATGGAAAACCTCATTCAGCCAGGCTGAATTGAAGTTTTCCTATAGAAAACCTCATTCAGCCAGGCTGAATTGAAGTTTTCCTATGAAAAACCTCATTCAGCCAGGCTGAATTGAAGTTTTCCAATAGAAAACCTCATTCAGCCAGGCTGAATTGAAGTTTTCCAATAGAAAACCTCATTCAGCCAGGCTGAATTGAAGTTTTCCTATAGAAAACCTCATTCAGCCAGGCTGAATTGAAGTTTTCCAATAGAAAACCTCATTCAGCCAGGCTGAATTGAAGTTTTCCAATAGAAAACCTCATTCAGCCAGGCTGAATTGAAGTTTTCCAATAGAAAACCTCATTCAGCCAGGCTGAATTGAAGTTTTCCTATAGAAAACCTCATTCAGCCAGGCTGAATTGAAGTTTTCCTATGGAAAACCTCATTCAGCCAGGCTGAATTGAAGTTTTCCTATTGAAAACCTCATTCAGCCAGGCTGAATTGAAGTTTTCCTATGGAAAACCTCATTCAGCCAGGCTGAATTGAAGTTTTCCTATGGAAAACCTCATTCAGCCAGGCTGAATTGAAGTTTTCCTATGGAAAACCTCATTCAGCCAGGCTGAATTGAAGTTTTCCTATGGAAAACCTCATTCAGCCAGGCTGAATTGAAGTTTTCTTATGGAAAACCTCATTCAGCCGGGCTGAATTGAAGTTTTCCTATGGAAAACCTCATTCAGCCAGGCTGAATTGAAGTTTTCCTATGGAAAACCCCATTCAGCCAGGCTGAATTGAAGTTTTCCTATGGAAAACCTCATTCAGCCAGGCTGAATTGAAGTTTTCCTATGGAAAACCTCATTCAGCCAGGCTGAATTGAAGTTTTCCTATGGAAAACCTCATTCAGCCAGGCTGAATTGAAGTTTTCCTATGGAAAACCTCATTCAGCCAGGCTGAATTGAAGTTTTCCTATGGAAAACCTCATTCAGCCAGGCTGAATTGAAGTTTTCCTATGGAAAACCTCATTCAGCCAGGCTGAATTGAAGTTTTCCTATGGAAAACCTCATTCAGCCAGGCTGAATTGAAGTTTTCCTATGGAAAACCTCATTCAGCCAGGCTGAATTGAAGTTTTCCTATGGAAAACCTCATTCAGCCAGGCTGAATTGAAGTTTTCCTATGGAAAGCCTCATTCAGCCAGGCTGAATTGAAGTTTTCCTATAGAAAACCTCATTCAGCCAGGCTGAATTGAAGTTTTCCTATAGAAAACCTCATTCAGCCAGGCTGAATTGAAGTTTTCCTATAGAAAACCTCATTCAGCCAGGCTGAATTGAAGTTTTCCTATAGAAAACCTCATTCAGCCAGGCTGAATTGAAGTTTTCCTATAGAAAACCTCATTCAGCCAGGCTGAATTGAAGTTTTCCTATAGAAAACCTCATTCAGCCAGGCTGAATTGAAGTTTTCCTATAGAAAACCTCATTCAGCCAGGCTGAATTGAAGTTTTCCTATAGAAAACCTCATTCAGCCAGGCTGAATTGAAGTTTTCCTATAGAAAACCTCATTCAGCCAGGCTGAATTGAAGTTTTCCTATAGAAAACCTCATTCAGCCAGGCTGAATTGAAGTTTTCCTATAGAAAACCTCATTCAGCCAGGCTGAATTGAAGTTTTCCTATAGAAAACCTCATTCAGCCAGGCTGAATTGAAGTTTTCCTATAGAAAACCTCATTCAGCCAGGCTGAATTGAAGTTTTCCTATAGAAAACCTCATTCAGCCAGGCTGAATTGAAGTTTTCCTATAGAAAACCTCATTCAGCCAGGCTGAATTGAAGTTTTCCTATAGAAAACCTCATTCAGCCAGGCTGAATTGAAGTTTTCCTATAGAAAACCTCATTCAGCCAGGCTGAATTGAAGTTTTCCTATAGAAAACCTCATTCAGCCAGGCTGAATTGAAGTTTTCCTATAGAAAACCTCATTCAGCCAGGCTGAATTGAAGTTTTCCTATAGAAAACCTCATTCAGCCAGGCTGAATTGAAGTTTTCCTATAGAAAACCTCATTCAGCCAGGCTGAATTGAAGTTTTCCTATAGAAAACCTCATTCAGCCAGGCTGAATTGAAGTTTTCCTATAGAAAACCTCATTCAGCCAGGCTGAATTGAAGTTTTCCTATAGAAAACCTTATTCAGCCAGGCTGAATTGAAGTTTTCCTATAGAAAACTTCATTCAGCCAGGGTGAATACTATGAATTGAAGTTTTCCTTTGTAAAAACGTAACCAGCCAAGGTTTTGCATAAAAAAGCTTTTATTCCCACAAATTGAATAAAGTTTTTCAAACCTTTCTCTCTTGTAACCACTTTGTGAGATCAGTTCACCTAGTTGTATACTTAACATTGATTGATAATCACCTATTCATATTAATCATACGCTTCCAATTCTGTGGAAATTGTGAAAAAAATGCCTCCTTACAACATCAATGTCTGACCTAAGGTACATGCACCTTAATCACCATGGTCTACTGCCTTGCAATGATGAACGGCTTTGGTCAGGGAGGTTGGTTGGCTTTATGGGCTGTGGTTTGGTGGTCAGTCTCGTGGGTTACGGTTCGTGGCTGTGCTTCCAACTACTTTTGACATGCAAATCCTTGAAAACACACTGAACCATAAGGCGACATCAAGCGACAATCACACAGCTTACTTGGCATTACCTATGCACCTTGTCAAGAGGGCATGGACTGTGAACGCCTCGACAGTGCCGTGCTAAAACCCTTTAGCAGGTCACTATTGCATAGAGGAAGAAGAGATGGGGTGAACATAAAATTGTTTGCCTCATTTAAGTGGGTAAGATGAAAAGGGGCTTTCTAGGCCTCTAAAGAGGCAGGCCAGGAAGGAAAGTTGAACAGAAAACTTTTCAACTTTTTTATTTTTTCCTCTTCTCATTTTTTGCTATGAAGGCAAAAAGGTTGTTGCACGTAAAATAGGCAAAGGAGACTGACAACAAGCAAATACACAAACGCCATGAATTTCAATGCACAGACATGGAACAACAACACCGACAGTCAGGCAAACACTTAACCATTACCAATGCAAGTTCGTTTACTCGCAACATCATGAGCTATGCATGCAACAAACACTCAGTGCAACTTTTGCGCAATTATAGTTTCGTTATAGTTTTCGCTTTCCCCTGTCTCTGTCTCTTTCCCTGTCACAGCAAATAGTACTCCTCCATAGCAAATGCCTATGGCAATAAGTGTTGAGTCTCCTGTTTTAACGCCAGACCTGAGTCGGGGCATGTTGAAAGGAAGGGTGGGTGTGTTATGCAGTTTCGCTGTCACTAGAGCATATGCTTTGGTGTATGCACCAGCTTTTACCTCAACTTTCAAGTGGACGGCCCTGAAGTGCATACAAGTGCTGTGAAAACATTTATTATAGTTGTTTTTGTAGTTTTTCGTACAGCGATTGGTGTGCATACTTCTCATATATAAGGGAGGGTAAGCATGTGTTTTTTTCAGTGGGGGGGTTAATGTGAAAGTTTTCGAAAAATGGGATAAGAGCGATGAATTTAAAAATTTTTTTATTTGATGTGCTCTAAGATTTCCTAACGTATACGTAATGCTAATAGGCAGGTAATAATTATTATTAATCATACGCTCCAATGTCAAATCAATATCTAGGCATAATAAATGAGGTTTAGACCTCGGGGAACCCAGGGAATGTTTTGAACGCCCGAAGGCCCCTCAATCTCGTCAGCTAACAATGACTTGGGTTCATAGACACAATGACTTTCAAGAAGAACCGGATACAAGTATCGCAAAACTTGACATTACTTAAACTGCTAGTATAGAGGATGGTCAGTGTGGAGGTGATGGTAAATTGGAAATCTGTACTTTGTTGTCAAGTTGTTCATCTCCTAGGCCTGCCGTCGACCGTAAAGATAAATAATTACTCTAATGGGAGTCATAACTAGGCACTGTGCCATAGTCCCTTGAGCTGCCCTTTTGGATATTCCGCCTAATGATTTCTGTAGAGGATGTTTTGAGGAGCATGAAAATCAGAGCCAACTCTTGTGATGCAAACATTTGGGTGTAGATGAGCAGCAACATAATTAAACAAAAATTTTAGCTACATGTAAATTTAAAAAAAATTTTTAACATTTTATTTTTATAGGAATTTTTTTTTATAGAAATATAGCCCCCATATAGACCGATCCGCCGATTTAGGGTCTTAGGCTCATAAAAGCCATATTTATTATCCGATTTTGCTGAAATCTGGGACAGTGAGTTGCGTTAGGCCAGCCGATATCCACCTTCAATTGGGAACTGATCGGTTCAGATTTAGATATAGCTGCCATATAGACCGATTTCTCGATAAAAGGCTTTGGTCACATAAAAGGCGCATTTATTGTCCGATTTTGCCAAAATTTGGGACAGTGAGTTGTGTTAGGCCCTTCGACATACCTCTTGTGTTTGGCCCAGATCGGTTCAGATTTGGATATAGGTGGCATATAGACCGATCTCTCGATTTTAGGTTTTGGGCCCATTAAAGGCGGATTTATTGTTCGATGTCGTCGAAATTTGGGACAGTGATTTAGGTTGGGCCCCTCGACATCGTTCTGCAATATGACACAAATCGGTTCAGATTTGGCTATAGCTGACATTTGGACCGATCTCTCGATTTAAATTCTTAAAGTCCATAAAAAGCGCAATTACTATCGGATGTCGCCGGAATTTGAGACAGTGAGTTATGTTAAGCCCCTCGACATACTTCTGCAATATGGCATGGATCGGTCCAGATTTGGATATGGCTGCCATATAGACCGATCTCTCGATTTAAGGTTTTGAGCTCATAAAAGGCGCATTTATTGTCCGATATCTTTGAAATTTGGGACAGTGAGTTGTGTTAGGCCCTTCAACATTATTCTTCAATTTGGCTTAGATCGGTGTAGATTTGGATATAGCTGCCATATAGCCCGATCTCCCGATTTCAGGTTTTGAGCCCATAAAAAGCGCATTTATTGTCTGTTATCGCCGAAATTTGGGACAGGGAGTTGTGTTAGGCCCTTCAACATTATTCTTCAATTTGGCTTAGATCGGTCCAGATTTGGATATAGCTGCCATATAGACCGATCTCTCGATTTAAGGTTTCGGGCCCATAAAAGGCGCATTTATTGTCCGTTGTCGCCGAAATTTGGGACAGGGAGTTGTGTTGGACCCTTCGACATTTTTCTGCAACTTGGCTTAAATCGGTCCAGATTTGGATATAGCTGCCATATAGACCGATCTCTCGATTTAAGTTTTTGAGCCCATAAAAAGCGCATTTATTGTCCGATGTGTCCGAAATTTGGGACAGTGAGTTGTGTTAGGCCCTTCAACATTCTTCTTCAATTTGGCTTAGGTCGGTCTAGATTTGGATTTAGCTGACATATAGACCGATCTCTCGATTTAAGGTTTTGGGCCCATACAAGGCGCATTTGTTGTCCGATTTCACCGAAATTTGAGGCAATGAATTGTGTTAGGCCCTTCGAAATACTTTTTGCATTTGGCCCAGATCGGTCCAGATTTAGATATAGCTGCCATATAGACCGATCTCTCGATTTAAGGTTTTGGGCCCATTAAAGGCGCAGTTATTGTCCGTTTTCGCCGAAATTTGGGACAGTGAGTTGTGTTAGGCCCTTCAACATTATTCCTCAATTCGGCCCGGATCGGTCCAGATTTGGATATAGCTGCCATATAGACCGATCTCTCGATTTAAGGTTTTGGGCCCATACAAGGCGCATTAACTATCCGATGTCGCCGAAATTTGGGACGGTGTGTAATATTAAGCCCCTCGACATACTTCTGCAATATGGCACGGATCGGTCCAGATTTGGATATAGCTTCCATATAGACCGATCTCTCGATTTAAGGTTTCGGGCCCATAAAAGGCGCATTTATTGTCCGTTGTCGCCGAAATTTGGGACAGGGAGTTGTGTTGGACCCTTAGACATCATTCTTTCAATTTGGCCCGGATCGGCCCAGATTTGGATATAGCTGCCATATAGACCGATCTCTCGATTTAAGTTTTTGAGCCCGTAAAAGGCGCATTTGTTGTCCGATGTATCCGAAATTTGGGACAGTGAGTTGTGTTAGGCCCTTCAACATTATTCTTCAATTTGGCTTAGATCGGTGTAGATTTGGATATAGCTGCCATATAGACCGATCTCTCGATTTAAGGTTTCGGGCCCGTAAAAGGCGCATTTATTGTCCGTTGTCGCCGAAATTTGGGACAGGGAGTTGTGTGAGGCCCTTCAACATTATTCTTCAATTTGGCTTAGATCGGTCCAGATTTGGATATAGCTGCCATATAGACCGATCTCTCGATTAAAGGTTTTGGGCCCATAAAAGGCGCATTTATTGTCCGTTGTCGCCGAAATTTGGGACAGGGAGTTGTGTTAGGCCCTTCAACATTATTCTTCAATTTGGCTTAGATCGGTCCAGATTTGGATATAGCTGCCATATAGACCGATCTCTCGATTTAAGGTTTCGGGCCCATAAAAGGCGCATTTATTGTCCGTTGTCGCCGAAATTTGGGACAGGAAGTTGTGTTGGACCCTTCGACATTTTTCTGCAACTTGGCTTAAATCGGTCCAGATTTGGATATAGCTGCCATATAGACCGATCTCTCAATTTAAGTTTTTGAGCCCGTAAAAGGCGCATTTGTTGTCCGATCTATCCGAAATTTGGGACAGTGAGTTGTGTTAGGCCCTTCGACATTTTTTTACAACTTGGCTTAAATCGGTCCAGATTTGGATATAGCTGCCATATAGACCGATCTCTCGATTTAAGGTTTTGAGCCCATAAAAAGCGCATTTATTGTCCGTTGTCGCCGAAATTTGGGACAGGGAGTTGTGTTAGGCCCTTCAACATTATTCTTCAATTTGGCTTAAATCGGTCCAGATTTGGATATAGCTGCCATATAGACCGATCTCTCGATTTAAGGTTTCGGCCCATAAAAGGCGCATTTATTGTCCGTTGTCGCCGAAATTTGGGACAGGGAGTTGTGTTGGACCCTTAGACATCATTCCTCAATTTGGCCCGGATCGGTCCAGATTTGGATATAGCTGCCATATAGACCGATCTCTCGATTGAAGGTTTTTGGCCCATAAAAGGAGCATTTATAATCCGATTTCGCCGAAATTTCGGACAGTGAGTTAAGTTATGCCCCTCGACGTACTTCTGCAATATGGCACAGATCGGTTCAGATTTGGATATAGCTGCCATATAGACCGATCTCTCGATTTAAAGTCGTGGCCCCATTAAAAAGCCGCATTTATAATCCGACTTCGCTCAAATTTGACACAGTGACTTAGGCTTTTCGACATTCGTGTCGTATATGGTTCAGATCGGTCTATATTCGATCGATCTATATACCAAAAATTTGTGTTTTGTTTAAATTGTTTTTTGTTTTGTCAATTTCATACTACAGACAATTTTGTCAAAATTTTGTTAAAATGAAATTAGTCAAAATTTTATTTCTATATAAAATTCTGTCAAAATATTAGTTCTATGAAGTTTTTTTTTTAATTTTATTTCTATAGAGAATTATGTCAGCAATTTATTTGTATGAAATTTTTGTCCTTTTTTTATTTCCATAAAAAATTTTGTCATTTTTTTTTTTTTTTTTTGAATGGTCAACATTTTATTTTTCTGCAAAATTTTGTCTAATTTTTTAATATACAAATTTCTTGTTTGTTTCTCTTTCTGTTAAAATTTTAGTTTTATTGAGATTTTTTCTACATTTTATTCCTGTAGAAAATTTTGTCAACATTTTATTTTTACAATGTTATCTAAACGTTGACATATTTTAGAATATTTTTTTTTTCTTAGCAAATTTGAATTTTTGTTCTCTGCAAAATTTTGTAAAATTTGATTTTTATGGAAAATTGTATTTAAATTTTATATATATGAAAATTTTTCAAAATTTTGTTCTGTAGAAAGTTTTGAATAACTATGAAAATTTTTTAAAATTAAATTAAACCAATATTTTGTCAAAATCTTATATTTTTAAGAAAATGGTCTTAAATTGTTGCTTTGAAAACTTCGCCATTGTTATTTTAAAGAAATTTTTGTTGAAATAATTCTAAATGAATGTTTGTTTTAATATTGTTTTTATCGGAAATGGTGTAAAATTTAATTTTAATTGAACATTTTTTCAAAATGTTATTCCTATAGAAGAATTTTTGAAAATTAAATTTTTTTTGTTTTTCAAAATTATTTGAATGTCAAATTTTTGATAAAGCGATTAGAATTACATTGTGACCACTCTTTGTAGAATACGAGCTTTTAAAAGGTTATTCTTTATTCGAGTGAATTGACTAATATTTGATTTTGTTTATTCAGGGGTGCGTATGAGTTATTTTCTTCGATATGCAAAATTAGTATAACTCATACGTTCCCCTGCCCACCTATTAAAGTCAAAATTCCCATTTGATTCAACATTTTATTTTTCTTTTTAATAGAAAAAACTTTCATAGCATCCCCTATACCTATAACAAAGTTTTTTTCCATCACCAGTCTATGCGTAAGGCAGTTCAGTGGAAAGTGAATCACTGCACTACAATTCTTGGGCTATACTGTCCGCGTCTATGCCACTGCCGGATGGTGCATGGTAGTGGATTGGTGGTGATGATGATGGTTGACGCTTGAACATGTGCCTTGATTTAGAACAATGAACTTTTTCTATAGCAAGACGCAAAGACACATAGGGGAGAAAGGGGGAGCTCTTCAAATCAGGAAAAAAGAAGACTAAAAAAATCCAATGGTTAGCATTTGGCGTTCATGGCTGGTTGCCATGGCAAAAAATGTAAACGATGAAAAAGCAGATAAAGACGCATTCAAACCCTTCTACCCAAAACGAAATTTCGCCAAGATTTTATGGCAAAAGATTATTAAGCAGCATTGGTCATTTTTGGCCAGACAAAAATTTTTCTTCTACTCTCTACTCTTCTATGAAAAATGGCCTTTGAGTTGGTCCGCCACCATTTGGCAATTTCACTACTGTGTATCGTACATGCAGAAGAACCTTCGACCACATCCTTGCTGTTCAACCCTGTCAGGACATTGTTCCACTTTTTGTTGAGGCTTTTTTTTTTCAAACACAACTCTTTTTTATTGGTCTTCTTGTTTTCGCTATGCCGTGGCATATCGTCGGGGCAAAAAAAAGCAACAACAACCAACGGAATTGAAAAGTTCTTGGTTGTTGGTGATATGCGTTTTTATTTTTTTCTCCTTCTCCTTGTTTTTGCCTTCCTGCAAGTCCTTGTATGGCATTTAAACTAACCACCACACAACGACCAAACATACCAACATTATGTAGGTTAATTTGATGTGGAGTGCACTTCCTGTTCTGGCAAAAGCTAAAGTTTTGTTTTTTCATTTTTTGCTGAGGCAAATGAAAGCATGGCTGTGATTTTGCGCTGTGGCCTGCTGCAAACTTCTGTGCACCTAATCCTTTGGAAAGGTATGTTAATGTCATGTGCATGCATTTTTGTAGGCGGCATAGGGGTGAAAGGATTTGTAAAAGGGCTGTAGATGATTTGTGGAATAAATTAATGTGGAGAAAATTAAAAGGATAGAATTTTCGTTGCTTCGGAAAGGACATTTTTTTAGAGGATTCCATGTTAGCGAAAAACAAATTCACTTAATTTGTAATATATCGCAAAAATGTCAAAAATGTTACTTATTGCCCATTTTTCAGTTCTATGGCGTATGAGTTACGAATTATCAAAGCAAAAATCAATAACACTCATACGGTCCACTTTACAACATCTGGAAATATTGTATTGGGTTGCCCAAAAAGTAATTGCGGATTTTTTTAAAAGAAAGTAAATGCATATTTAATAAAACTTAGAATGAACTTTAATCAAATATACTTTTTTTACACTTTTTTTCTAAAGCAAGCTAAAAGTAGCAGCTGATAACTGACACAGAGTCACAAGCTGTGAAAAAATTTGTCAAAGCCGACCATATGAAAAATCCGCAATTACTTTTTGGGCAACCCAATAGTTAGAGCTATTGGAATTGACATTTTTGTAGAAATAAAATATTTAAAATAATTTTCTATAGAAATAAAAGTTTTGAAGCAAAGGAATTTGGCAAAAATTTTAATAGAAATACAATTTTAACAAAGTCTTCTAAAGAAATGAAATTTTGAAAAAAAATTTAAAAATTAATCAAAAAAAAAAAAATCAAATTTTGACGAAATATTCCAAGTAAAGAAATTATGACAAAATTTTCTAGGAAATTAAGTTTTTGTCAAATAAGAAAATTTAGAAAATTTTCTTTTGGAATTAAATTTTAAGAAATTTTTCTTCCAAAGTTAAATTTTGACAAAATTATTTATAGAAATAAAATTTTGACAAAATTTAAAATAGAAATAAAATTTTGACAAAATTTAAAATAGAAATAAAATTTTAAAATTTCTCGGGTGGATTTATTTATCCATCTGAGACCAATTTAGGATTTGTTTTAGTTTCTATTTAAAAGAGAAAGCAAAACAAAAAACCCTGTTTCAAAAAGTTTTGGGCAAAATGTGGTTGCGATTAATGCATTGGGCAGGCTACAGAGATCGCAATTTCGAAGCTTACCAAGCACCATTATCAGTCTGCTTTACTCCAAAAAGATTGCATGCTTCCACCACTCACTAATTAGTGAGTTGTGCAATGGCAGAAGCATGCCTTCGTGAGACGAACATTGGATAATATCAGGGCACCTTTCTTCGAGCACAGTAAGAAAGGTAAAACACCAACCGCCAATCAGATGAAAATTGCTCCTGTTATGAGCTCAATACTCTTAATCGAAAGTTCGGTCTGTGTAGCAGCCATATCCAAATTTGGTCCGATCTGGTCCATATGTAACAAATAAGTAGAAGGGTCTTTCAGAAAACGCTGAGCCGAATTTTATGGAAATCCGATTAAAAATGCTCCTTTTATAGGCTCAATACGCTGTGTCGGGAGATCGGTCTATGTATCACCAAATATGGTCCGATCTGAACCACATTTGACAGAAATGAGTAGGGGTGTACCAGATCTCAATGTACCAAATTTAATCGAGTTCAGGTAATAAATGGATCTTTTATGGGGCTCAAATAAAAGGAGTTTCAGCGTAGAATACAAAAGCTATATCCAAATGTGGAACCAAGTATTTAGGGGGCCGCTCGTCTCCAAAAATACCCCCCAAAGAGGACGATTTTACGACCCTAGCAATATGAGGCTCAAATGAAAGATCTTTGGTAATAAAGCACGAATATGATATCAAGTGTCTATGACGCCACTCCACCCCCACAACACCACCCAAAAAGGGCGTATTTGCTGACCATTTTAGAGCGGAACGCGAATCTGATATATATTTTCAGGGCCAGTCAATGAGTGGCATCCCCATCTGCATTACAATCCCCAAATAGGACGTATTTGCCCACCACGACAATTTGGGCCATAATAGAGTGGAGTTTAATATTGATAGTTTTTAGGACTCATACAACAAACCAGACATATTTGCTGACTTTTGAAAAAATGTCTGGTTTGACATATGTTCGAATGTGATGTCCAAATGTGGGACCATGTATTTGGGCCACCTCCACTTCCCCAAAACGCCCCCAAAGAGTGAGTACAATTTTACCGAACATAGTAATATGTGGCTCAAATAAAAAGTATTTGAGATTAGAAAACGAATTTGATAACCAATTTCGAGGCCAAGTGTTTGGGGGCCGCATCATTCCATAAACTTCCCTTAAGCCAATGGCAATATTGAGATCAAACAAGTGGAATTGAAAGTAGAGCACTATGCTTATATTTTTTTCAAGGCTAAGTGTCTGGGAGACCATCTCACACCCGAAAAAATCTCTAAATCGGACATTACATATGTATGTCCGATTTAGAGATTTTTTCGAGCAATATGGGGCTCAAATGAGAGGTATGTGGGATTAGAGCACGAAAATCATACACACTTTCGGAACTCCACACTGGGGGACAACGCCACCCCCTGAACCCACCAATCACCACCCTAGGGGCCTTCCCACTTCCAAAATCCCCATGGGAATATCGGGCTCAAATAATGTGTTTTAAGAGTGGAGTACATCTAACATCGAAACTAAAATGACCCTAAACCCATCGAGCGAATTCATAGTACAATAACGATATTATGGGATTCGGATAAAGGCGTTTATATTCATATGCTATTAGTCAAGCGATATACATATACTATTTTTCGTAGCATGGTATTTTATTAAAAGTTCCCTATAAAGTAAAAGAAGACGCAGCGGAGCGGACCGGTTCAGCTAGTTTCCTATAAAAAAATTACAAAATATTTTATCAAAAACGTTTGGAATAAATTTTGCATAAAAAAATTGACAATTTTCTGTAGAAAAAATTAGAAAATTTCCTTTAGAAATAAATTTTGACAAAATATTCTATAAAAACTGAATTTTAACAAAATTTCCTTTTAATATAAAATTTTGATAAGATTTGTGTAAAAACAAATAAAAAGGCATTAAGTTCGGCCGGACCGAACTTTGGATACCAACCACCTCGAGCATATATGTAAACCACCTTTCGCCATAATCCAGTGAAAAATGCATAATTTTTGCATATATAGCAGCTATATCGAAATTCGGCAAGGAAATACAATAAATATCTGTCACTGTTCAATTTTGTAGAACAAAATATTGGCCTTTTTGCCAGCTGGTATACCGATCTGAACCATATATATATCGGATTATCAATGCGCCTTTTATGGGCCCAAGATTGTAAATCGGCAGATCGGTATATATCGCAGCTATATTCAAATCTGGACCAATCTGAATTGAGAAACGATGTCGAAGGTCCTAACACTCATTGTTCCACATTACGGCGAAATCGGACAACAAATGCGCCTTTTATGGGCACAAGACCTTAAATCGAAAGATCGGTCTATATGGCAGCTCCAAATCCTGACCCATGTGGGCCACATTGAAGAAGGATTGCAAAGGACCTAACACAATTCAAAGCCCAAGGCCCTTAATCGAGAGATCGGTCTATATGGCAGCTATATCCAAATCTGGACCGATCTGGGCCAAATTAAAGAAGGATGTCGGAGGTCCTAACACAACTCACTGTCCCAAATTTCAGAAAAATCGGATAATAAATATGGTTTTTATGGGCCCAAGGCCCTAAATCGGAGGATCGGTCTATATGGGAGCTATATCAAGATATAGTCCGATATAGCCCACCTTCGAACTTAACCTGCTAATGAACAAAAAAAGAATCTGTGCCAAGTTTCAGCTCAATATCTCAATTTTTAAAGACTAGCGCGATTTCAACTGACAGACGGACGGACATGGCTAGATCGTCTTAGATTTTTACGCTGATTAAGAATATATATACTCTATAGAGTCGGAAATGGATATTTCGATGTGTTGCAAACGAATGGACATACCCCCGTTCTTCGGTGGTAGATACATAAAATTTTTGACAAAAATTTCTCTAAAAATAAAATGTTGATAAAATTTTCTTAAAAAATAAAATGTGGCCTAAATTTTCTATTGATATAACATTTTTAAAAAAAATTCTAAACACATACAAATCTACAAGATTTTCTAAAATTGTTCTAAAATAATTAAATTTTTCAAAATTTTCTGTAGAAGTAAAAAATGTTTTTATAATATTTAAATTTGGTTAAATTTTCTAAGAAAACATAATTTTGTATATCGTTTGCCAATATATTTCTATGTTCTATTCTTTTTTACATTTTTGAAAATCTTCAATCAATTCCTTTCAAATTCTTTTAGTCCCCTCTGGAAGTTGGTTTAGAACTAAGTGTGGGGAAAAACAAATTAATAAGTTCAACTCATAACCTACACTTTTCGTTTCTAGTTCCTAGAAACATCTACGCTAAACACTTTGATTTCTTTAGCCTTAAAATCACAATAATTAATAAAAATTAATTCCTGGAATTTTGCCCTTATAATTGGTACCTACTTATTTTATCATTAAAGCCAATACACACCCACCCAACTTTCAAGTCCGTTGCCGTGGCAGACATTTTCATTTTATTGAAATGACAAACAGCCAAACATTTATCAAAGCAACAGCAACGGCAGCCACCCACCCTTTGGTCTACTAAGGGGAAACAATAATGCAAAAGGGGGGCAGAGGGAGAGAGAGAGGAAGGAACGCGAGCTGACATCCCGAAGATAATAAAAACAATGGTATGAATACCTATAACAAAAACAAAAAAGAAAACTAGTAGAGACGGAGGAGAAAAAAAATGCATAAAACTATTACGACATCAGAGGTGGTGGAGAGCAGCCTAGGCCTAGGCATATTATCTAAACTCAAACACAGCCATACATAACATAAACAGAGATCTCCTAGACTAACATTAACAGACTTGCACAGACAAGTAAACAACAACAAAAAATCATTTATAATAATGAAAAATCCAAGTGAAAATGAGGGAACTATTGCTTCGTGGAGATGGGTTAATAATGATGATGGTATTTGCCTGCTTGCCTTGTTGATGGTGTCTGTGTGTGTGTTTGGTTGTTTTTTGGTTTTTTGTTTTTATTGGTGAGGGCAGTGGGGCTTGTTTGTTCATTGTGCTTGAGATGTGTGCGCCTTGTAATGCAGCAATGTGCCAAGGCTCTCTACACAGGCATGCTTGCAATCTGCTCCAACTCTTGCTCTCATCCATACCACCATAGTTGTATGGTGGGCCATGTGCTTCAGTTGTTGTGCAGAGTTGCCATAAGAATTTTTTCTTCTTAACAAGGATTTGAAATGGCATTTTAAAGAAAAATATTTTTAAACAATTGCCAATATTTGCCAAAAATTTGCCAATATTTTATTTCTTATACAAAATGTTTACTATAATGAAAAATTGAATACAAATTATATTTCTATTTGATATATTGTCAAAATTTTTATTTTAAGAAAATTATGTCAAAATTTATTTCAATTGCAAATTTTGCAAAATTTCTTTTTTTAAGAAATTTTCTACAAAACGTTAGGTGAAGATTACATTCTATATATAAGTTTTGAAAATTTTTTTTCTTTGAAATTCTTTCAAAATTATATCTGTAGAGAATTTTGTCAAAATTTTGTATCCATTGGAAACAACAATTCAAAACTATTGTAAATTTTTAATTTTATTCCAATTTAATGATTTTTTTTATACCCACCAAAGAAGGATGGGGGTATATTTATTTTACCATTCCGTTTGCAACACATTGAAATATTCATTTCCATAAAGTTTATATATTCTTGATCGTCGTAAAAATCTAAGACCAGCGTCCGTCTGTCTGATGAAATCACGCTACAGTCTTTAAAAATCGAGATATTGAGCTTAAACTTCCTTGTCCATAGGCAGTTTAAGTTCGAAGATGGTCTATATCGGACTATATCTTGATATAGTCCCTATAGAGACCGATCCTCCGATTTAGGGTCCTAGGCCAATAAAAGCCACCTTTATTATCCGATTTAGCTGAAATTTGGGACAGTGAGATGTGTTAGGCGAGTCGGGTTCCTTCTTCAATTTGGCCCAGATCTGTTCAGATTTGGATATAGCTGCCATATAGACCGATCTCTCGATTTAAGGAGTTGGGCCCATAAAAGGCACATTTATTGCCATATTTCGCCGAAATATGGGACAGTGAGTTGTGTTAGGCCCTTCGACATCCCTCTTAAATTTGACCCAGATCGGTTCAGATTTGGATATAGCTACCATATAGACCGATCTATCGATTTAGGATTTTGGGCCCATAGAGGACGCATTTATTTCTCCGAAATTTGGGACAGTGAGTTGTGTTAGCCCCTTCGACATCCGTTTTTAATTTGCCCCAAATCAGTACAGATTTGGATATAGCTGCTATATAGACCAATCTCTCGATTTAAAGTCTTGGCCCCATTAAAGGCACATTTATATTCCGATTTCGCTGAAATGTGACACAGTGACTTATGTTAGGTTTTTTTGAAATCCGTGTCTGTGTAAATGGTTCAGATCGGCCTATATGTGGATATTGCTACTAAAAAGACCAATAGTTTGTTTCACATAATTGAACAGTGACTTGAACTTATTAGACCACTCAATAGCCATGTCGAATTTGGTCCAAATCGGACCATATTTCGATAAAGCTACTATGGGGCATAAATTATGCATTTTTACCGGATTATGACGAAATTTTATTTTATTTTGTTTTATTTTATTTTATTTTATTTTATTTTATTTTATTTTATTTTATTTTATTTTATTTTATTTTATTTTATTTTATTTTATTTTATTTTATTTTATTTTATTTTATTTTATTTTATTTTATTTTATTTTATTTTATTTTATTTTATTTTATTTTATTTTATTTTATTTTATTATATTTTATTTTATTTTTTTATTTTATTTTATTTTATTTTATTTTATTTAATTTAATTTAATTTTATTTTATTTTATTTTATTTTATTTTGTTTTATTTTATTTTATTTTATTTTATTTTATTTTGTTTTATTTTATTTTATTTTATTTTACTTTATTTAATATAATTTTATTTTATTTTATTTTATTTTATTTTATTTTATTTAATTTTATTTTATTATATTTTATTTTATTGTATTGTATTTTATTTTATTTTATTTTATTTTATTTTATTTTATTTTATTTTATTTTATTTTATTTTATTTTATTTTATTTTATTTTATTTTATTTTATTTTATTTTATTTTATTTTATTTTATTTTATTTTATTTTATTTTATTTTATTTTATTTTATTTTATTTTATTTTATTTTATTTTATTTTATTTTATTTTATTTTATTTTATTTTATTTTATTTTATTTTATTTTATTTTATTTTATTTTATTTTATTTTATTTTATTTTATTTTGTTTTATTTTATTTTATTTTATATTAATTTAATTAATTTTCTTTATCTATAAGCACTAAAACCGGGCAACTCTGTTTCTTACCAATGTGTTGTTGTTGTATGCTCTCCCAACTCACTCTCCCCCAGTGGGCTACAGCACAGTGAGTACAACTGGTGGTGGGGTTTGTTTTTTGCTCACAGACACAACGAAAGCGAAAAAGGCCATTGGCCTGATATAATGTTGACCTACTAAGCACAGAGTGTATATTTGTAGGTAGATATGTCTGAATGTAGATATGAATGTAAGTGCACGCTTGTATGCTTGTGGAGTTCATACGCCATGCAGCCGACAGTCGGAACACATATACCACAGAACACACTCAAGTGAAAAAAAATGCCAGTGCACTAGTGTTGTGTTATGAAGACTATGACGCTGAAATTGACAACGACGCCAACCAAAACAACAAAGTGCTGCATTGCACACACAAGCAAACACACGCATTCACAAAGCCAATGATGAGGATGATAATGAAGAAAGCTATAACACCATAATAACTTGTACAAATAAAACCAAGAGCTGGAAAATGCTTGCTTGCTATACACCACACTAAAATACATACATAGTGTGGGGGGAGAGGAGGGTGTGTGTGTGTGTGTGTGTGTGTTGTATATGTAGGCAAGTGTTTTAATAATGTTGTTGTTGCTGCTTTTTCATGATTATTTTTCAACGTTAAACATACATTGTCATTGCCGCACAATAACAATTTATCATGTGGGGTTACATTATAAACCACAACAGTTGCATTTCATAAAAGCTTCAGCCAAACAACATGGTTTTTCTGAATCTCTCAACATGTAAGCTTAACATGGAGTTAACATCGAAAGAGAACAAACAGCCAAAAACTCTTAAGGAGTTTCACTTAAAATAGAAAGAAAGCTTTTGCTCTCTTTATAGTTGAGAAAATAAAAGAGTATGATAACATTTATCAAGAGTTAAAGCTTTTATGTGTTTTAGTTATTTTGAGAGTAAAAGTTTAAGATCATTTTGTGTAATTTTTATTTCATAGAGAGTGAGAGTGAGTAGTTGTTTTTCTATGGTCTTTTTTTGTTTTTTTTTTTTTTGTATTATTCTTTAATGTTTTTCGTTTGTTTGTTTATATTCCCTGCTTCGTGCGGAAGCTTTTTTTGACCGGCTTTATTTTTGCCGCTTGAGTTGAGTTGAGTGTGTGCTTGTTTTTTGGTTTCTGTTTATTTTCCTCTTTTGTGTGTGCATTATGTATTTGCTTGGGTGAAATGCTTTCTTGTTGAGCAGCGTTGATAGAAAAAAGAAATATTTATTGCTGCTATGCTGTTGGAAGCTTTTTCGTTTTTTGCTTAACAAGGAAGTAAAATTTTGTTTGCCTTAGGCAATTGCATTGTAAATTTTGCCTGCTTGTGTGGGTGGCTGGGTTTCACTCTCAGCAGGTCATTTATTGGGGAGCTTGTTGAGTTTCAAATAACTACAAACGGTAAGAAAGGGAAGGGGAGATAAATGGTATAAGGTAAAAATTAACGATAAGCAGAGGATAGTTAAGTTATGTTTTTTAGGCAGTTTATGCATTTTTTTGGGAGAGAGAAATTGTGGGCAAATGCGATAAAGACAATTTTTTAAAATAATTTATGATTATTATTACAATTTTTTAGTTAAAAAAATCATGCCATTTAAAATTTTTTGAGCATCAAAAATATTTAAAATTTCTTAAAATTGAGGGGTGTTTCTTAATTAAGGGAATATAATATAGATACCAATTTTTAAGCCATATTTTTTGATAGAAATTTTGTAATTTCTCAAATTTTTTGTCTTATGTCAAGTTTTATTTGCGATTAAAATTTTTTAAATTTTATTATGGGATTATAAATAGTTTTGCCTCTTTTTGAGGAACTTTTGTATTTTCGATTATTTTTTGCATGTGATACTATACTAAATTTAATTAGCATTTTTTTAATAAAGTGCAAGGGTACGTATGAATTATGTTTACTTTTACTTATGCCAACATATATTGCGTATACGTGGTCTTATCTTTCAGGATAATATTAATCGCACTTTGAACAATTTGTTCTATAGTTTTGTTATGCTCCGTTTATTATGAAGAGGCAATGAGCATAAATTGCTACGCCTAGATGGCAGAGGTAAGCATGTCCGCGTATGAAGCGGAACGCTTGGGTTTAAATCCCGGCGTGAACATCACAAAAGATTTCAGAGGTGGTTTTCCCCTTACTCATGCTGGCAACATTTGTGAGGTATCCTGCCATGTTAAGCATGTCCGCGTATGAAGCGGAACGCTTGGGTTTAAATCCCGGCGTGAACATCACAAAAGATTTCAGAGGTGGTTTTCCCCTTACTCATGCTGGCAACATTTGTGAGGTATCCTGCCATATCATTGCCGCATAGTGGTGTCACTATGCGGCACGCCATATCATTGAGTTTTCACATTAATCGAACTGCGTTCATTGATATGAGAGAAGTGTCGCCTGTTCCTTAATGGAATGCTCATGGGAAATTTAGTTAGATGAAAAATATTGATGTGAGACCCTCAATTGCCATGCATAGGGAGTTACAATAAATTAAAAAAAAGACAAAGTTTAAGACTTTTGTAGATCTTAATAATGATGAGAAAGTCGAATGATTAAAAAATCCGTATAAATACCTCTGTCTTAGAAATATTTTAGCTCGAGTTACGAAGGAGACATGTCAATGCGGTTTCCTTTTGGCATTAAGTCAACAAGCGAAAGTAGGTAAATAAAATTTTTCTCGTCATATAATGTCATGTTTCAGAGGAAAATTAGCTTGAAAACAGTCAGTAATTACCAAAACTCTAGAATCAAAACAAAAAAATTCCATAACAATTCTTAGGAACGAAATTTGGAAAAATCGTTTTTGGTATTTTGTTGCATTTGATCTCTGCAATTAGAAACCAGTAAGGAAAGGCAAAAGGCAGCCTTAAGAGACCATATCGGTTGAAAAATATATATGGCAGCTATATCTAAATCTGGACCGATTTTTATGAAACTTTGTACACATATGAGGACGTTGAATAAAACGGTCCATGCCAAATTTTGTAAGGATGGGACCAAAATTGTGGCTACTACAGCTTCAAAAGGGCATATCGGATGAAAGATATACATGGGAGCTATATATAAATCGGATCCGATTATGATGAAATTTTGCACACATATTAGGACAGCAAAAAAAGGACTTCGTGCGAAATTTTGTAAAGATCGGATCAAAATTGTGCCTTCTACAGCCATTATAGATCAAATCGGACGAAAGATATAAATGGGAGCTATATCTCAAATCTCAACCGATTTAGATGAAATTTTGCACACATATTGGGATGTCACACGAAACATTTCATGCCAAATTTGGAAGAGATTGCATCAAATTCGCGGCTCCTACAGCTTTAAAAGGGCATGTCGGATGAAAGATATGTATGGGAGCTATATCTAAATCTGGACCGATTTCGATAAAATATTGCTAGCATTTTGGGTCATTGAAAAAAATACTTCGTGTCAAATTTTGTAAGGATGGGACCAAAATTGCGCCTTCTACAGCCTTTATAGGTCAAATCCGTCGAATGTTATATATGGGAGCTATATCTAAATCTGAACCGATTTAGATGAAATTTTGCACACATATTGGGACGTCACACGAAACATTTCATGCCAAATTTTGTAAGGATGGGACCAAAATTATGGCTACTACAGCCTTAAAAGGGCATATCGGATGAAAGATATACATGGGAGCTATATATAAATCTGATCCGATTACAATAACATTTTGCTCACATATTGGGACGGCACAAAAAGCACTTCGTGCGAAATTTTGTAAAGATCGGACTAAAATTGTGCCTTCTACAGCCTTTAAGGGTCAAATCGGACAAAAGTTATATATGGGAGCTATATCTAACCGATTTATCGATTCTTTTTCAAAATCAATAGCGTTTGTCCTTGGACCAAAAACGACACTTATGTAAAATTTTTGTGAAAATCGGACAACAAATGCGACCTGTACCTTGATTACAAGAATACATGGACAGACAGACGGGCATAGCTAAATCGAATCAGGAAGTGATTCTAAGCCAATCCGAATGCTTATCGATGGGTCTAGCTCTTCTCCTTCTTAGCGTTGCAAACAAATGCATATATCTATAATACCCTGTACCACAGTGGTGGTGTAGGGTATAAATACGTTGATGGCAATATGCTTAGTACTTCGGACTGCAGGTAGGAATTTGCATTCTAAATTCAATTTGTCTGAAATTTTGTATGAGGTGTTTTGTTATGCCTTTCAACAACTGTGCTGAGTATGGTCCAAATCAGTTTTTAACCTGCCTTGGCTGCCATATATACCGATCTTGGATTTTGACTTTTTGAGCCTGTAGAGGGCGCAATTCTTATCCCACTTGGCTGAAATTTTACATGAAACATTTTGTTTCGACTTCCAACAACTGTGCTAAGTGTGGTTTTAATCGTTCCATAACCTGATGTAGCTTCCACATAAAACGATCTCCCGATTTAAATTCTTGAACGTATTGAGGGTGCAATTCTTATCTGATATGGCTAAAGTTTTGCATAGGTCGTTCTGTCATGACTTCCAACATTTGTTTCCAGCATGGTACAAATTGGTTTATGACATAGCTGCCATATAAACCGATTTGGGTCTTGACTTATAGGCCCTCTAGTGTGCGCAATTGTCTGAAATTTTGCTTGAAATGGTATTTAATATATCTCCCATATTAACAAATATTCATATTTGATATTTTTACCCTCTAGGGGGCGCAATCCAATTTAGCTGAAATTTTGCACAATGTACAATGTTTTCTACACTACTCTACTCTACTCTACTCTACTTTACTCTACTCTACTCTACTCTATTCTACTCTATTCTACTCTACTCTACTCTACTCTACTCTACTCTACTCTACTCTACTCTACTCTACTCTACTCTACTCTACTCTACTCTACTCTACTCTACTCTACTCTACTCTACTCTACTCTACTCTACTCTACTCTACTCTACTCTACTCTACTCTACTCTACTCTACTCTACTCTACTCTACTCTACTCTACTCTACTCTACTCTACTCTACTCTACTCTACTCTACTCTACTCTACTCTACTCTACTCTACTCTACTCTACTCTACTCTACTCTACTCTACTCTACTCTACTCTACTCTACTCTACTCTACTCTACTCTACTCTACTCTACTCTACTCTACTCTACTCTACTCTACTCTACTCTACTCTACTCTACTCTACTCTACTCTACTCTACTCTACTCTACTCTACTCTACTCTACTCTACTCTACTCTACTCTACTC